>NW_008804549.1:964893-1045121 GCF_000145635.1 Gaeumannomyces tritici R3-111a-1 | reverse complement strand
TCATTCAATCTGCAATTATTTTACCCCCTGCATTTATAAAAAGCGAAAAACGTTATTGTGGCTATAAGTAATGCTTTTTGCATTAAAATAATTACAAATTCCTTAAACGCGTGTTTTTTTAGGTGTAGAATGCGGCGCGGGCATGTTGTTTGGCTTTGGTGCTGGTGCAATTGTGTTGGGAGAGGTAGAGTTTAGGTGGGGGAAAAAATTTGCGGTCCAGACTTTTTTGGTCAGGGCGTGGGCGCTATGGGCCTGAGGCAGAGAGTGGGCCCAGCCGTCGATGCCGTGGATAGCAGAGATGGCAGCATGGAAAACTCCACCTCCATCCTGCGCCGGAGCACCTCTTTCCCGTTTTGGTAATTACATGCACGCAGGAACGACGCCGGGCATATCCAACGAAGGAGCGAAGGGTCCAAGCTCGAGATTTCCCTTCTACTTCTTCCATACCCGCTCTGGTAAGTAATTTCGTCTCTTTTTTTTCCTGATATCATCATCTGCACTGGCAAACTCTGGCTATGGTAGGTTGCAGGAAAGCCTGGAGCAGCCTAGCAGCCTGCCAAGGCACCCTATTGGCTCCAGCGCGAGGGATCCTGAGCTGGAGCCATTTGACATGACAGACACTAGGGCTGAAAGCAAGGCTCTCTGCTCTGTCCTGGTGCCTGGACATTGGTGTCGCGCATGGCTCTCGTAACCCGCCTTAGCCATGGCCGGGATGATATTTCTTCGCTTTGCTCCCTCTCTTACCCGTTCCTGATTTGAACATAAAGAACCCAGCAACCCATCGGAATCTCATACTTGCCTACCGTCCATGATTAGTCCTCGAGCTCATTAGCATACTTATTTACCTATCGCATGCCCTTGCGCGAATCAGCCACGCAACTCCCACCATGAAGACGAGAAAGGCAGCTTCTGCCATGAAGAAGGGAAAGACAGATCCCGCCATGAAGAAGAGGAGAACAGGTCCCGCCAGGAAGAAGAGAAAGGTCATCACTCCGGCGGCCAGTGCCAACCCAAACTCGGATCAATGTTCCAGCGCAGACGAGGCACGCCATTCCCGCATCACTATTACCGACCTCCCATCTGAGGTGATTGTCATGATCGCCCGCCAGGTCGAGGCGCCGCATGATCTAGTCCAGTTGGCCGTGGCGCTCGGGCCCGAGCTAGAACAGCTCGTCCAACCTGAGATCTTCGCTGCGGATGTCATGAGGTATCTCGCCCATGCCCACGAAGGACCTGACGCCGGTATCCCTGCGATCTTGCCGGAAAAGGATACGAACAAGCCATCAGCGCTCATGTATGGAGCAAAGAGCAGGAAGCCCCACATCTGCCATCTGGCCCTCGACGCCTTCGAACGTGTCCAGAAGCGCCATCCACAGTGGCGGCTCGTGAACTACCTCCACGATCTCCCCATCTCGGATCTCCCCATCTCGAATGTCTTGGAAAAGGCAGAGACTCAGACATCCATCCGGACATGTGTACGCCGTGGCTTTCTGGGCGTCGTCAAGCGACTCCTGGAGCTGGCCAGCGCCCATGGGTTACCACTACACCACGAGGCCGTGTCGGCTCCACCACGGGCAATGGACGTCAAAGCCAATTACATGGGCCTAGTCCATCTTTGGAGGTCCATGCTCCCTTCGAACAGTCCTCTCAGCAACGCCATCCCCTATAGCCGTCAATTGGACGACGCGGCTGTTGATGCCATCCTCTGCGGCAGGCACCTGACCAGCCTGGTTGTCGACGCCATCATCTACTGCCAAGACGAGGTCTTGGAGTATCTAGTCATGCGGGGCGCCAGCGCTGTCGTGGGGATACCTTCTCCGCTGAACGCGATGCTCTGCACCGGCCGGATCGAAGTATTCCAGACTCTTTCGCTCGCCCGTGATTTCCAGGTCGCGATCAACACCTGGAAACCCGAGAGCCCCACGGAGCGCCAAGTGCATGATATAGCCACCTACCAGCCCCACCTGCCAAAGGACGAACTGAAGCTCTGTGATCAACAAGGGCATCTTTTCAAACTGATGATGATACACGGATACCCTCTATCGGCCACGAAGTTCGAGAATATCCTCACGAGCGACAAAGACCCTCTCCGCGCACGCGCCATTGCTGCTGTCGATGCTGATTGCACGGAATACTGGGGCTGCCGTGTGGTCGACGGGAAGCACCAGTTCTGGTCACAAATGCTTCGATTTCCCCTGGTGTTCTATAGAAATAACTATGCACCAAGAAGGTTTCTTGTCCGCTGGATCGAGGGCGCCTTGCCACATTGGGACGGCACGAAGGCCTGCAAATGTAACTTGCAACCCAATGGCCAGGGCAACCGGATCATGCGGACCCGCGAAGGCTTCTGGGAGATGATCAAGGCCTGTCTCGCTTGGGGGCTCATCTGTACGTTCTGGTTTTCGGGCGACCAGCCTTATTCCTTGGACGGTACCGGTCACCGCCTCACGTACAGAAATGACATCTCCCCGAATATGGGAACCAGGCAGACCATAGACGAAACCCGTGGCTGGATCGAGCTGGTGTGGAACGGTATGAAGAAGCTGGGGATGACCTATTCAGGAGAGGAGACGGCGGGACTCAAGAGCAGCTTCGCCTTCGAGCTCATGGAGCAGAGGCGCAGACAATTTACATACGGGCTGAAGTGCCCACACGAACCGCAGATGATGACGACGGCGCAATACGTCTGTGTCTTGCGCGCGGCGTTTGAATATAAACGTGGCAAGCTGGATCTTTACAAGAGGCTCAACGTGGAGGAGGAGGTTGGTGCTGAGAAGTTTTATGATTGGTAGGAAATGGCGAGACATACGGAGGGACACGGTACACGGGTGCCGCCATGGTAAATAGCGGACACTGACAAGATAGATATGTCTGTAACAATAGAGGTACAAGTTGGCGTTGTCAGAACCGCAGACTTTTCTCTGGATGGCATTCCTAGTACCGTCACAGGCACCTTTCCTACGTTTGAGTTCGTAGAAGCAGCCAGCACGCACCCCAAAGATATTATGGGAAGGTTTTCTGCCTTCGCGTAGGGAACGGAGCGATCAGGCAGTGCTGCCGGAAGCTTTATCTCGGTGTAGCCAACCATGTTTTTGACACTCCTGGCCAATGCTACGGCTCGAATGTCTAAACTTTCTGAATCTTTGCTCTAATCAGCTCACCATAAGCGAAGATTCCCTGGTCTTATCAGGCTGCCTTGGCTCACCCAGAATACCGGGCCTAGTGGTTATGCCTACTGCGGCGGCTGCGGGTGGCTGTTCTCAGTCGACTGACCCAGGTGATTAGGTAGATAGGAAGGTAGGTAGCTAGCTAAGTATTGAGCAGACCAGAAACAATAGATCTGTGACTTATGGCATCCCCGAGAAGTTAGTGTCTAGACGAGACCGCTGCTCCGCGCCACGCGTCTATCGCACTTGCATCCTCAAGTGTTGGGCGCGTTGAGGAATATCACATGTCTTCCCGGTATGGAAAGCTGCCTGGCCACTACCAGCTTGATTATGCTGCTGTCCTGTTCTAAACTAAACGTCGGGGTCGGAATTTTCCCGTTGTCGACGACGGACCAACCGGGTATCAAGCCCTACAACCCTGGAGGACATGTGGCAAGAAACAGAAAGAGAGGCGACAGCTACGCAGGTTATCCATGTGTCCCCGCTCACGGGTTGATATCAGAGTATTTAGGTTGGCAATGCCTCGCTAGGGAACGGTGTTTGATAGCGCTTAGCCTGGGATGCCAGCCTCGAACACGCACTTGCTAGAGCTATATGGCCTTTGAGTGACCGCTCTGCCGCCGAAGCATCCCGTCTTCCCTTCTCAAAGCGGCTAGGCTACTCAGTTTCGATTGGCCATCACCACACAATGTCACATCGAATCAAGCAGTGATAATGATAGGCGTGCGGAGAACGCCTGTGCCGCAGAGGAAATCTGGTCTCCAGGAGTAGATGATGCACATGACACGTCCTACCATATTGCCAATGGTGAGGTCACCGAGGCAAATTGGTGTTGCGCCCGGCAGGACGGCGAGGAACGGTTGAGGGGGTGGTGATCGTGCTCTCCAAGCGGTCAATCTATTACAGAACAAGACGCTAAAACCCCGGGGTATGGCAAGGTAAAAATAGGTTGGCGTACAAATCTCGTAGGAGAAAACGCAGGGTAGAAAAAAGGAGAAAAGGAAGGTACAGATTAGGAAATGGACAAACCATGAAAGGTAAAAGCAAAAAGAAAGCATTCGAAAAGGGGAATGAAAAGCAAAGGGGACAGCAAACCTCTAGAGTAACGAATCTCTATTCAGCCTGGTCCGCTCCGCCAGCCAGCCAATCGCTCACGCCACCGATGGTCGGCAGCCTTGACCTTTCCAACGGCACTCCGGGCATGGGACGCCGAAGCAGCCGATCCAGGCTGGCGTAGCCGCCCAAGATCAAATAGGACAAGATCCGCGGCGGTTGCTTCTTTTGATCCGCCGGCAGATGGATGCCGAACGTCAATCAACAACCACCACCCCCAGTACGGATTGCGTTCTTGATGGGCCGCTAGCGCGAAAAAGGAGAAAGAGCGAAAATGGTGATGCGTCCTCCTTTTCAGGGTCCTGATTGGCCTCGCCGCGTTCACCTCCTGTGGAACTCCCATAACTCGCCCGCCAAGAGGCAAGCCAAAACCCCCCCCCCCAAAAACCGTGGGGCGTAAAGGAGAACAAGCTCGGCCGCCCCCCCAAAGATGTGTCACGGTGAGAGAGCAAGCTGAACGCGAGGGGCGAATTGGCAGTGGAGGCAAAAGAAGAAAGTATGGTATTGGCCGACATTGGAGACCCCAAGTTGTCGTTTTGGGTCAGGAACTCAGGGGTCAAAGGGGTTACGCGGAAGGCCGCAGGCACGAAAGAGACAGGAGACCACAGGGATATCGAATGTCACGGGAAATACGAGACGAGACGAAGGGAAGTGAGCGTGTGGCAGCCACCCGTCACAGTCAGTCAACGTGATGTTTCCTCTCCACTCGTGCACGCAAAGCAAATCCGTTTGGTGCGTCGGAAAATGCGAACATGCCCTTCTTCTCCTTCTTTCACTGTCTAGAGTTTTGAGACATTTCGGACGTTCTATCGGCCCTGCGAGGGCAGAGCACAGCCACGCTCCCCCGTTGGAGAGAGGGCCGATATCCGGGTCGAGTTGCACGTTTTTCTTGCGATGCGCGTCGGCCATCGAAACTGTTTTGACGGGTGTAACGAAAACGAGCGGCTCGGATGAGACTCCGCGTGTTTCTCCCTTTTCTTTTCTCTCCCTCCTCCGGTGGTTCGTTGCCAGCTTTGCCTGGCTTCCAATGAAAGGTCAAGCGAGGGTCCCACGTCCCAGGCAAGGGAGAGATGGCGCAAACGAGGCCAAGATAATGGGGTGGCGAGGACAGAAGCAAGGGGCTGACGAGAGGAAAGAGAAAAAAAAAAAAGCAAAGAGGTAGCCGAGGCAAGGCAGTTCAGTGACCTGTCAGCCACTGCGCCCTTTCCTCATCGGGCGACTCAACCCATGTACACCCTCCCGGCTGGCCATCCGGGCGGGGAGTGTTGCGCTTGTGCGCCTGTGTGTGCCGGTCGGTCAATTTTAACGGCATCTATCAGGACTTGGCCGGACTCGGTGCACTTATGCCCGTTTAGTGCGTTGGGGAAAGTTTTTTCTCTTTGGTTTTACCCTTGCGAGGAGAGGACACGAGGAACTGAGACAACCCGTCTCGCCATCTAAATGGAAGGGGCATGACGGAGGAAAAAGGAACTAGAGCCGGAAGGAGAAGGTATGTGCCAAAGGGCGGAGGGGGCGAATCTAGAAGGTTGGCAAATAAACCAAACAACAAGGATGGTTAAAACACCATATCGTAGTGTCCTTCTACATATTTTTCTGCTCTAGTGGTTTCATCGCTTGGTGGCTGCTCGGGGCCACATCTTGGCCCAGCCACCTGGGGAGACAGACCAACCGAAGCAGACACCACTGGACGAGCCGTCTGGCCGCCGCGTTCGCTAGATAGTACGACGCCATTGGACGGGAGCCCAACATATGCGGCTCGTGTCACGTCAACGGAGGCTAGGCTGACTGGCTCGCGATGCAGCACGGCCGTGGTAGAGATTAAGGAGAGACGGGATGGGAGGCGGGAGAGGCGGGTTGATTACTTTGACCGAGGATTTCCCAGGCAAGGCCACAGACAGGAAAAAAAAAACGGCTGGGCAGTCGCTCCCGCCGGATCGCAGCGGCGTTCTCCCGGGTGTGGGCGGTCGGGAGGCTACGACAGCCACCTACCTAAGATATTGATGACTGCGAAGTGTCTGTGCGCGAGCTGAAGTCCGGGCCTCGAGAGGCCATTCTCGTCCTGGACCCTCTCTCCGGAGGGGGCGACGGCAGCAACGTCCAGTCCGCGGGGTGGTGCAGCCCGTCTCCGTAAAGGTGCGTCTCAGCTGGGGCTTGGCTGCATCCGCCACCATGCACCCAAAGCCCGGAATATGGGGTGGGCTCGCGACAGGATCGGGAATAGAGACAGACGCAGGAAGGAAGGATGGCTGCTTTGCTTTCGCACGAAGCCCAGATGTCTGTTTTCCCCCTCCGCACGGGCTCGACCTAGCGAACGCCACGGGCGCCCCCTTCTGACTGAGAAGGGATTGGTGTCTCCCACACCGGCAGGCAGCAGAGAGGGATATCCTGGTTGCCATTCCGTGCCAGCTCAACGAATCCGCGTGCGAAGGACCATGGCGGTTGGAGGTCCTGGGCCGCGGAGGCGGGAGGCTGCGTTAGGCTGTGCATGATGTAGCAAGCACAGACCGGATCTTGTTTGCAAGGGATGGGGAGGCAAGGGATGGGGGCGGAGAGAGAAAAAGATGTGGCAGTTGGGGTTTGGTGGTGGTCTGTGATGATGGTGTTTTTTGCTTGCGTCTAATCCCTTCCCGACAACCACGAAACAGGCGCAGGCCATATCCCTTGCGTCTAGCACATGGGGAATGACGGCAAACCACGCTTCCTTCGAACGACAGGAGAGCTGAATAGTATGTTGGGTGAGATTTCGACCAAACCAGGAGTGATGAGGATCGGCGATTTGGAGGGAGAAACCATTTGGCTGCTGAAAGCTATCGAGGCATCGCCAGCAAACTCGGCCATGCTGTTGCTGCGTCTAGATGGTGCCAATACTCTCGCGCTCGAGCCCTGGATCCTGGACGGCTACACAGTAGTTCGGGTGATCGCCCGGGTCAGGGGGGACATTTCCGTGCGGCAGAAAATAAAAACAGGAAAACATGAAAACATTGGTATCAAAAAGAAAGGAGCAAGATGTTGAGATCTGATATCGGGCTTCTTGGTGCTGCAGGTTTGGCAGGTGCTGAATCTAGGTCGACCTGTCGGATGACAGCCCAGCCGTGACGGCAAGCTGTGACGGTGCGGCGAATCAGGACACAGGGAGCCGTCAGCTGCAGTGGCAGGCTGTCCGCCTACTGACGTCGATGATGCATCCTCTCTCAGGGGCCGCCATCGAAATGCAAGAGGTCGGGGCCAAGGCCCAGTCCCATCGGGTCGGGACATTCTGGCTGGCCAAGCTCGAGGAATCCTGCAGGGGGACAGTCCCAGCAGCCCAGCAACCAATCGATCTTTGTCACAATGAAACCCTCGATTTCGTGCACACAGACCTTTTTCCTGGGTTCCACAACCGCCTGAAAAAAAAAGCAAATCGCCGCGGGCGCTGATTGGGGCGCGGCCAAATTGCGCTGCGAGACCCACGGCACTCATCGAGCCTTTTTTTTTTTTTATCTGTGCCGGCTGGACAGCACAGCTTGTGCTGAGGCCCCAGATACCGCTTCTATAGCATGGAGCGTGGACGGCGTCTGTCGGGTGGGCACTTGCGCGAAACTCTGCCGGATTCCAGGCGCCGGTGACGAGGCCAGGCCCCTCCCTCCCCGCTGGGGGGGAGCACGAGAAGTGGAGGATCGGAGAGAGCTAGATTCGGGCTGTAGTTCGCGACTGGACAAGCCGGGCTTGGGTGGGTGGGCTGGTTACTGTAGTTGGTCCTGTGCTTGCGGCATAAAGCTCTCATTGACAGTAAAAAAAAAGAATAAGTGAGGGGCAACTGTGATGCAGTAGGGATGCCGGTTCCGCAAACGGGCAGGTGATGCAAGCAACAGACGATTCTCAGTGAGTCGTAGCCGCTGCCCTCGTGCGTTCCCCTCCCTTCGATGTGACAATGCACACATGAATCCATCGCGAGCTCTTGTTTGTGGCCGGGGCCCCTGTCTGCTGGGGAGGGGCGGAAGCAAGCAAGATCCAACCAGGCGCCTCCTCTCCCTGTCTGCCCTGGTCGCCAAACCCTGGTTGAGCCGTTGCCCCCAAAGGCCGCCTCTTTGCCTGCCGTCGACGACAGCGCGGCTCGATGGTGGAGGATGACGACTTTTTTTATTTTATTTTATTTTATTCTGGACGCTCGTTTGCTTGCAGCAAGGCGTGTGTCGCTCTTCTTTCTAGCGCCAGCTAGCGTGCCAGCCGGGCAGGTCCAGCTTGATAAAGCCATGATTGGCAGTCTCATTCCCGAACCGTCGGCCGAGATCTGACGTTGGACGATTGGCCGGCTGAAAGCATCGAAAGATGGTAGATCCGTATCAATGAAGTGGCCGCTGGTTGCCATGTAGAGCCCGATAATGAAATGGCAGAGGCCGACTTGACAGCGAGGGCTCGACATTGGAAATTTCAGATGTCGTAATTCATTCATTCGCTCAACTCGATCCATTTCTTCTGCGCTGCACAGTTCAAGCAGAGCACGCCAGACACTGTCTCGAGCTCTGAGCAAGCAACGCAACACCGCCACGCAGAGTCAAGGGCCAGCCCATCGAACCTGGAAACCATGGTCCGAGGTCTCCACTAGATATGGGGCTTCTCTCCCCGCCGGGGAGCCTCACACAAACACGCCGGGCGTGCTAGGCTAAACTTGGAGTTCCCCTCGCCCTCCCTCGCCCTCGATGGTGGCTGCACCGAAGCATTGGGCAAGCTGCTGAGCAGGGTCTGGCCAATCCTCCAAGGCAGGCTACAGGGCCGAAACGAGGGAACCACCCTTTTCTTTTCTTTTTCTTTGCTCGCCGATCATATGTCCGTGCGTGTGCTACCATCCGAGGTAGGGGTAGCGGTTCTGTCATTTTATGGAGAAAAATCAGCCGGGTCGAAGAAAAAACAAAAAAATAAAACAAAGCAAGTATGGTTCTGCTGTCGTTACTGCTGCTGCTACCGCTGCTACCGGCTGGGTTCTGGGGGCGAGAATATCGATCTCATTCCAATCTGGCGCAGCTCGGGTCTGCCAGAAATGGCCCGGCAAAGAGAGGTTGCACTCGTATTCTATGGTTCGCTGCTCCTATAGGTGACCAGCACTTTTGCAGGTGGCCATCCAGGCTGTAAGTTTGGTCCAGTAAAACCCTCCATTAAAGCACGTCAAACTTCACCAAACAAGTTGCGGAGGGGGTATATGGAATGGAGGAGGGAGAAGAACATGCACATGCTGCAGCAACAGCAGTCCGCCTTTAATCCACCGTACCTCCCGTCTGGCCAGCCTGCGTCCGTTCGACGCAAACTTAGCCGTGCGCCTGCCCCAAGAGCGAGCTGCTAGGGCAGAGTCCGGCGCGGCTGCCAGCTGGAGCACGCTCTCCGCGTATGTTTTCGGAAGGACCCTCCCTGTCACCACTCCAAAAAGTGACTTGTCTTTCTTTCGTCTCTGCACGCCCATCCCGCCAGATTTGCCTCCACCCTTCGTCGGGCCCATCCTCATTGCTTCTTGCCCGTTAGTCCAAGCCCAGACCCTTCAGCACCCCATCAAATCGGGTTGCCCCGTCCGGAAAGAAAGCAGAGACGCTGCCTTGCATCACTGTCTGGCTCCGAGGACTCCTGGCTCCTCCAGCTGCTCCTTCCTCCTCGCCTCGGTGCCCGGCCAGGTTCTCCACCCGCCAACCGAGATCAGATCCATCCGGTTTATAAGAGAAGCATCACACCCCTTCACCTTTGTGCGCCCACCGTCTTTCTGCCCCCACAACTTGGTCCTGCGCCCTTTCCCGAGTCTGACTCTTGCTTGACTGGGTAGGTGGCGGCGAGCCGAGCGCTTAAATCAACCCAACCGTCTCGCTTATTAGACGGCCGTCTGCCATCACTTACTCACTCTCCGCTCACCTGCCGAGCCTCGACCGGGGTGTTATTTGGAGCTGTGGGTTGCCCACTCCGCTCTCCGCCCTCTGCTCTCCGCCCGCTCTGGCAAGCCAGGGCAGAAATATCTTCCGCGTCTTTAAAGCCAGCCCGCCCTGCCCTGCAGCTCACCCACCCCCACCCGTCCACGTCGAGAAAAGGCCGCTGCCCTCCCAGATCGACCACAACCAGACAGACCTGGAAACACAAAATTTCTCACTGCCCTCTGTGTCCAGCCTGTGAGACAGGTACGAATATGCCTCCGGTTGCGCAAAGTGGCTTGGCCTGCGCCCCTTGACTCGACCTACACCCAACTTGGGTCCTGCCGCTGCTGTCCGACCGACGCGGAGCCGTCTGGATCCCACACCACGCCAAGCTGCTCGTCATTGCATACCCGCGCCTGCTTCCCGAGTACCGAGCCGACTTCACTCTCGCATCACGCCCGCTGGGCTCCACCCCTGCACCCTCTCACCATTCACCTTTGGCGCGTCCTCCGGACCTGCTACAAAAAACATGTTCGTCGGCCAGAACTCGAACCGGGTCGTTCCCCCGGATAATGGCCACACAATCACCGCCGCCATGAGCCACGGCATAGAGAAGCTGCTTGGCGGGCGCAAGTTTGGCTCTTTGCGGAAGCCCAAGCTCAGGTCGTCGGCGAGGGTGTCGTCTCTGCGGTCGTTGCGCCCAGGGCCAACCTATGACCTCGCTTCCACTCCCTTGATCGAGGAGACTGCCTCGGTTGCCGACGAGCACAGTTTGTTTCCTCAGCCCTCTTTCATACGACCAAAGAGCAACCGCATGGTCGCCAGAGACGAGGCTTCTCCCGCTAGCAAGGCATGTCCTCTACCCAGCAGCATCTCTGAGCCGGGTAAGAGCAACCGCTCAGCGAGGTCGTCACTCGGCTCCGACCATGCTTCCTACTCCATCCCTCGCCGCTCTTCTTCTCTCACCAAGAGAAGGGGCGGACCCTCGTCGCTCTCATCGCTTGTCCACTACGAGTTCACAACGCGCGAGAACAAGAATGCAGCCCGCTCCCTGTCCTCGCTGTGTGGCTCCCAACGTTCCATAAGCATCTCTCCTAGGTCACCAAAGTCGATGCGCGCCGAGCTTGACGCCGCCTTTAGTCGCCAAGCCGCCGTTATATCTGTTGGGGTTGACACCCCGCCGCCTTCTGACAGTGAGAGCCGCCCGCCCTCGTCATCGAACGGGACCTCAAGGTCGCTGTCTCTTGGCCAAGGCCCATCGACCCGGAGCCCCAGCCAGCCGACACCAGGGCCATCACCTGCTTTGGTCCCCATTCCAGACTCGGCGTTGCGGGCGCCAAGGAGCAGCGAAGATGCAAGCGATCGCCGTCCCAGTCTCCAGAGCCTGCTTCAACCACAAACGCCCTCGATAGAGACTGCAGACTTTTCCGTTGTTTTCGATCCGATTCTGCAGGAGCCTGATCTCGGAGACTTTCTCGGCCTCAGTGACGACGATATTGCCGAGTCACGTCCGCCGTCACCTGGGCTCCCCGTTGAGGTAGCATCTCCAATAGTGAAGGGGTCGCTGGCACCAATCCACACTGGTGACTTGCCTGTCTCGCCGCGGACACCCTCGATTTCTTGCCGCCGAGATTCCCGGGATCCGCCCAGCCCTTGGGCCAAGCCGAGCCCAAACCTGCCGCCACCTACCCCAATGTCGGTCCGACGCATCTCGGCCAGGCTCTCGGCGACGGCCAACGAGGATCGTGCTGCTGCGATGGCCGCCTTTGAAACAGCCAGGATTGCCTCGAGGTATCAGTTCGACCTTATCTACGTCATCAACCTGTGGCCCAAGAGGAAGATGGGCAATCCCCCTCGCTTCCCCTTTTCGGCCGAGGCATTCGGCGACGCCATGAGCCAGGCTTCGGCAACAACAAAGAGGAACTCTACCTCGTCGATGCGCTCAAGTCGCCCTGATTCGTCCTCGCTCCGCTTCTCCGACATGGCCTCACCAGGCCAGTCCATCCGACTGAGTGACAACGAGGTTCCAAACACGCCCAGGTCGGGTGGAACGGATGATGATGATGTCGGATTCCACTACCGCTTCCTGGCCGCATATGGCCTGCATACCGTCAAGGCGCCCCTGCAGATCTCCTATGCGGTTCACAACAAAATCCTCCAGACGGAAGGCTGGATCGAGTACCGCGGAACAGAGCCCGACGACTACCAGCGCGGCTACGCACAAGCTTTCTACCAAGGTTCTGTCCCCTTCTGCGGAGATGGCACAAGTCGACCGTCGACGGCAGCGCAGGGCCAGGCGCACAACGGCGAACTCGGCAACGGCCACGTCAGGTCTGAGCACAACCGCGGCATCATATTTGCGGCCTACCGAAAGCCGCGCCCCGGCGCCGAGCCCGCCATCATGACCGCCGCCGAGCGCATGGACATGCAGCAGGACGCCCAGGGCCTCGTCGACATGATCCTCGACTGCCACATGGTCAAGCGGCGCCACGAGCAGCGGGAGAAATTCGAGATGATGGCGCTGAAGAGCGCAGGGTTTGGCGGTCGTCGGCTCGAGTCGCTCTCGGGTCGCAGTGGCGCGGCACCAACCGAATGCGGCTCCAAGGCGGGCAAGTTTGCTGATGGTGCCCGGGGGCGAGCTTCTATTTGACGGCCACGCACCCGCCTGCAGCTTGGGGATGCAACGAACTTCCAGTACCACTTTCGGCTTCTGGAAGCGGCGTGGAGGGCCTGTTTGCGACCAGACCCCGCCTCCAAAGATACGTCGCACTGCATATTCCGATAGCTGAGGGTTCCGGGTTATGTCACCTTTGCGACCCCAGCAGAACAAATTCTTCCAGAGCGGCCTTTTTCCATCTGTTGGCCTCGACTCTTGGCTTCTTTTTTCTTTCCTTTTCTTCTTTTTTTTTTACATCCCTTGTTGCGCGCTGCTCATACCCCACACTTGTCTTTTTCGCGCTTCCTCAATACCCCTAGACCAACGCCGAAGGCCTACCGGCGATGCTGTCCAAGTTCATCTTGCCGTTTTCCATGTTTGTTATATTTCACCCAATCATCGGGCGGATCTCTCTTTCCGAAAAGCAAACACTTTTATTTGACGGCTTCTTCCCTTGAGAGGATCGATCGCGCACGATCCCTCTACACACTCTCTCTCGCAGTCATCTCTCTGCGATATTTTTCCATTGCGTCAACAATTTATCACTCCACAACTGAATGACTGGGGCGGGCTGGCGTCTTTTGGGATGGGGGTTTGGGGGATTCCGGGGCGGGCGGGCCAAAGAGCCGGGTGCGGCTCACGCTGTTATGACGACTTACTCGGTGCCTAGACTTGCCGGCGACTGATATGTCGCTTGGCTAATACTCTCCTAGTCACCCCGCCATCTTGCCTTTCGGAAGGCCATGGTTTTCTAGAACCGACGCTTCCGTCGAAGGGACTATTCCCAATGAATTCGTGATCCTCATCGTTTGCTGCTGCGCCCTGACTGCGCCATGGGTTATGGGATGTGCCGCCCCATCGTGATCTACCTGGCGTTCCTGAACCGTGTATCTATCACTGGGGCCGTGTTGTTGGTACTGGCTGCTGGTGTGTTTAGAGGTCTGCCCAAGGAACTGCCTGGGCCATGCCTCAATCTAGTCTCCGGCCTACTTGTGCTTGGGCAGATCACTGGCCAGAACTTGCGCCTCGCCGACATTTCACAGCAGCGGAAACAGCACAACACCACTGAAGTGACCATGATGAGATACTGGTCTTGTTATTAGACCTAGCAGACCATATAACTTCAAACAAAAACGAAAAGAAAAATACCCTGAAACCCAACAAGTCCGATCCAAGCCCATCCTGCCCTACTCCTCCAAGACGTGGAGCCAAAAAATCAACCCTTCCTGTGGATCTTGCACACCAGGTCCGAGCCGTCGACCGAGTCGCCCTCGCGGACGGCCAGGTTGGACACGATGCCGTTGTGCGGGGCCGAGATGACCATTTCCTGTTGTCGAGATCACGTTGCGGGTTAGATAACTTGCTTCTGCCAACAGTGACAAGAGGGCAGAGATAAAAGAAAAAGAAAGAAAAAACTAACCATCTTCATGGCGCTGAGCACAGCCAGCGGGTCGCCCTTCTTGACCTCGGTGCCGTCGTGGACGCGCAGCTCGACGAGCACTCCCGCCATGGGGGCGCCGACCTGGCTCGAGTCGCCCGGGTCGGCCTTGGGGCGCGACACGTTCTCGACCGACGCCTGCTTGTCGTCGACCGTGACCTGGCGCACCTCGCCGTTCATCTCGTAGAACACCTCGCGTTGGCCCGTGTTCTCCGACAGCGGGCCGACGGCCAGGAGCTTGAGGATCAGGACCTTGCCCTTCTCGAGCTCCACGTGGAACTCCTCGCCGATCTCGGGCTTGGACAAGAAGTAGCGCGTCGGCAGGACCGACAGGTCGCCGTACTTGTTGATGAACTTGCGGTAGTCCTCAAACACCTTGGGGTACATGACGTGCGACGCCACGTCGCACTCGGTCAGGCCGTGCCCGTACTTTGCGCCCAGCTCCTTCTTGACCTTGGCGAAGTCGATGGCCGGCAGGAACAGGCCGGGCCGCTTGTCCATCTTGCGGCGGCCGCGCAGCGCGTTGGTGCGCAGCGGCTCGGGGAACCCGCCGTACGGCTGGCCCATCAGGCCCTCGAGGAACTCGAGCACCGACCCTGGGAAGTCGAGCTCGCCCGCGCGTGCCTCGACGTCGGCGGGCGTGAGCTTGTTGGACACCATGAACTGGGCTAGGTCGCCCACCACCTTGCTCGTGGGCGTCACCTTGACGATGTCGCCCAGCAGGTCGTTCGCGTGCTCGTACGCCTTCTTGGTCTCGAGCCACTGCGACCCCAGCCCCAGCTGCGAGGCCTGGAACATCATGTTGGTCAGCTGGCCTCCCGGGATCTCGTGCTCGTACACCTCCGGGTCCGGCCCCGCCAGGTGCGCCTCGAAGGGCGAGTACAGCAGGCGCAGCTGCTGCCAGTACGTGTCGAGCGAGCGCACGTGGTGCACGTTCAGGCCCGGGTCCAGGTCGCTGCCCTCGAGCGAGGCCAGGATGGCGTTGATGCTGGGCTGCGACGTCATGCCCGACAGGCTGTCCGTCGCCGCGTCCACGGCGTCGGCGCCCGCGTGCGCGCACGCCACCATGGACGCCACACCCGTGCCGGCCGAGTCGTGCGTGTGCACGTGGATGGGCAGGTCCGGATACTTCTTGCGGATGCTGCCGATGAGTAGCTTGGCCGCGTGCGGTTTGAGCACACCCGCCATGTCCTTGACGCCCAGAACGTGGATATCGAGCTTGACGAGCTTGTCCACCAGGTCCATGTAGTACTCGAGGTTGTACTTCTTCTTGGGGTTCAGCATGTCGCCGCTGTAGCAGACGGTGGCCTCCACCACGCCGCCCGCCTTGTGCACCGCCTTGACGCCCACCTCGAGCTGGTCGATGTCGTTGAGCGCGTCGAACACGCGGAAGATGTCGACGCCGTTCTTCTTGGCCTGCTCCACGAAGTGGTCGATGGCGTTGTCGGGCAGCGACGAGTACGCGACGCCGTTGGCACCGCGCAGCAGCATCTGGAAGGGAATGTTGGGGATCGCCTTGCGCATCTTGCGCAGCCTGTCCCACGGGTCCTCGTACAGGAAGCGGTAGGCCACGTCAAACGTGGCGCCACCCCAGCACTCCAGACTGTACAGGTTGCTAAGCGCGTGGCTCGTCTCCTTGGCGATGCCGAGAAGGTCGACTGTCCGGACGCGCGTGGCCAGAAGCGACTGGTGAGCGTCTCGCCACGTCGTGTCCATGAGCAGGCATCCCTTGTAGTTGCGGACGGCCTGGGCGAACCCCTTGGGGCCCTTCTCCAGCAGGATCTGCCTCCAGCCCTTGGTGCACGGCTGCGAGACATCCAGCCTCTTCCCGGCGTCATCCAGCAGCTCCGGGACGATAATCTCGCCCCTGAACTTGGGCTCGCCCACTTGGCCCTTGATGCTGCTGCCGTTCACGGCAACGTCGCCGAGGTAGGTGAGCAGCTTCTGGGCGCGGTTCTGGCTGCCGAGCAGGTCAAAGAGCTCAGGGGTCTGGTCGATAAAGGTGGTCCAGCAGGCTCCGTCGATGAAGGTCGGGTGGGTCAGGAGCGAGATGAGGAAGGGGATGTTGGTCTTGACGCCACGGATGCGGAACTCGACCAGGGCACGCAGCTGCTTCCGGCGCGCGATTTCGTACGTTGAGCCGTGGCAGCTGACCTTGGTGAGCATGGAGTCGTAGTGGGGAGTGATGACGGCTCCGGCGAAACCATTGCCTCCGTCGAGGCGCACACCGTTGCCTCCAGCCGACCTGTAGACCTCGATCTTGCCCGTGTCGGGTTGGAAGCCCTTGGCCGGGTCCTCGGTGGTGATACGGCACTGGATGGCGAAGCCCCTGGTGGAGATGCGGTCCTGGGTGAGGCCGAGCTGTTGCAGCGTGGCGCCAGCCGCGATCTGGATCTGTGCGGCGACGATGTCGATGCCAGTGATCTCCTCTGTGATGGTGTGCTCGACCTGGATACGCGGGTTGATCTCGATGAAGTAGTAGCGGTTCTGCTGGTCGACCAGGAACTCGGCCGTGCCGGCGTTGCGGTAGCCAACAGAGCTAGCCAGACGGACGGCGTCGTTCAGGATGGCGTCACGAACCTGGGGCGGTAGGTCCTTGGCGGGAGCGATCTCGACGACCTTCTGGTGGCGGCGCTGGACCGAGCAGTCGCGCTCGTAGAGATGCACAATGTTGCCAAAGTTGTCACCCAGCAGCTGGACCTCGATGTGCTTGGGCTTGTCCAGGAAGCGCTCGACGAAGACGGTGCCGTTGCCAAAGGCCGACTTGGCTTCCGACGTGGCGCGCTCGAACGATTCCTTCAGCGACTCCTGGTCGCGAACAACCCTCATGCCACGGCCACCACCACCGTAGGCCGCCTTGATGATGATGGGGAAGCCATACTCGTCGGTGAACTTCTTGACCTCCTCGTACCTGGCCACAGCGCCCTCTGTTCCGGGCACGACGGGGACCTTGGCTGCGATGGCAAGCCTGCGGGCCGAGACCTTGTCTCCAAGGGACTCGATAACTTGATGCGACGGGCCGACAAACTAGCCAAAGCCAGGGGCAAAGTTAGCCAAAGTGCCAGTTGGTAGTGGGAGAGGGGACATGTGCAGTTGCTTACAATTAGGCCAGCATCCTCAACCTTCTTTGCAAACTCGGAGTTTTCGGAAAGGAAGCCATATCCTAGAAGCGCTGTCAGCCGTGGTCCAAATTATAGTCTCTGCCGTCTGCCGTGGCGAAAGTCATACCAGGGTGGATCATCTGGGCGCCATGCTCGAGCGCGATCTTAATGATCTCGTCCCCGGCCAGGTAGGCCCCGACTGGCGTGTACTGTCCTCGTTTTCCAATGACATAAGCCTCGTCGGCCTCTATTGTCATGTGTAACCGTCTGCTGTCAGCTGCTGATGCACACTAATCAAGGGAGCCGGAGTGGCTAGAAGTAGGCGTAGGTCCAGTATCGTACTCTGCCTGTGCATGCTAAGCCGGTCCTCATAACTGTGTGCCGCTGATCGTTAGCGTTTTGTCTTTGGCCTCGGGCCGTCGGTTGACGAAGAGTGACAATCTGGACTGATGTGACACTAGGCGCTAGCAAACGAGAGCGTCGGATGGTCGAAAGGGGAAGACGGCAACATTCTGTCGGGCTCGGTCCGTACCTGAAGACGGCAATGGTGTGAAGAGAAAGCTCGTGCGCCTAGCTTGCTTGTCAGACAAACGTCGTCCCATCGGCGGAAGAATGAGACTAGATGGCGATCCGGTGCCACTTACAGTCCTAAAGATCTAAAGTTCCGCCCGAGAGGCACGTGTTAGCCTGGCACACCTCGAGAGAGTATGCAAGCCGTTGCAGTTGCACATGTACTTGTGCCATGGCGGCGAGTGGCGTGCGAGACATACCCGAATAGCTTCACAGGGCGCAGAATATCAGCACAGAGCTCACTCAGAGAGGACACCTAACAAACTCGAGGATGAGAGACGCGGAGGGAACTTACGAATTTCGCCACGGTTCGCAACTGCGACGGGAGGAAAAAGTCCATTGTCAGCATATGCGCATCCCCCAGGTTACTCTTTCACGGCCCAAGATCTCGCGTTCTTCTCCTCATCTGTAGCAAGGCCCCGGGGCGGCCGCCGTCCTCTCTCCCCTTCTTACCTAGAAGCTTCTTGAGCTGCATTATGCTGGAATTGGCCCTGATGCGATGAACAGTGTGCGCCTCCTTAGGCGCCTCCTCGACATCGTCAATGGCGCTCTCGGACTGGTACGCCGGCGGCGACTCCGAGGGCGGGGCGTTGGCCGACATGGTCGCTGAATGGGGGGGATTTCCCTCCCTCTGTGCGATCTCTTGGTGAAGAAGTGCGGTGTGAGGGCAATTGCGAGGAAAAGAAGAAACCTCGACAGCTTTCTCCTCGCCAGCAGCTCAAGGGTTGGGCTCCGTCGGGGAGTGGGATGATATATGGCGCGGGAGACGAAGCTTCGAGGTCGGTTCGAGCCCGCGCTTCTCTCAGTGTCGGTCGCGACAGTGGGGTGAGTGACGCTAGCGGATGCGATGAGTGGTGGGGTTGCTCGCGCTCGGCAGCAGGGGGAGCTTCCAAGCAGGGCAGGCGCTTTGGAGCCAGTCGTTTATCTCGAGCTCTCTTCGTCCTGTCAACAGGAAGGGAAGGGGTGAGCTTGCTTGCAAAGCACTGGCCTTTCCGCACCCAAACTTCCAATGGCCAGGCTAGAAACGAACAGATCGAGAGAGAGAGAGCACAGCAGAAATGGGAGCAAAGGAGGGAGGGATCAGTCCGGCACCTCGGTTGGGATGGAGGGGGATGCCAAGGAGATTTTGTTTTGGCCGCGCTTCTGGCAAGCAGGTCCCCGGACCCTTGTTGGACAAGCAGCTACGAGCACAGTCTATGGAGGGATTTTCTCTCACGCGCCAGGGGAATGTATGGATATCCCGTCCGTTTTCCCATCCGACTAGGGGTGGAAACACCTCATATTCGGACCCAGGGCTCACGGGCGCGGGCGCTATCTTCGCTTTCTCGCGGCAGGACAGCTTGGATACCCGAGGGGCCTGGCGCAGCAGCAGCCCACGGGCAAGCAGATGACGCATATGCAAGTGGAACGGACGACCCTGCCGCTCTGCCGGGGTGTGCAACCTCGGTTTGCCGCCACCCACTAGACTTCGGCTGGAGGTCGATTTTAAGCAGAGCCCACACAGGTTGCCCTTTAAAAGCCCGCAGTTCTCAACCCCACCGCCAGCTGCAAGTAGGCGGCGCTGACCTGAAGCTTAGGGCACGGGGCAAGACATTGATGTGCAGCAAGGCAGCCCATCCATTCCGCCGATGGCACAGCCAATTCAGCAGAGTCATGAAAACACAAGCTCTGTGTTCCAATCACCCCCACTCATGTCCTTTTTTTTCTTTTCTCTCTCACCGTGGCGGCACGCTAGCCGCGGAAAGTCAATGCCCTCCGGCGATAGGCACGCTTCTACGAATGAGGAGAGGTTGACTGTTGTTGACTAAAACCTTTTGCATCTCGATATGTCACAGCCATAGCAAGAAACCCCGCACACCTTCCTGACCGTGCCCCGTCGTGCGGCACTTTGTTGAGACAGGCACAGAGGTCCAATCTTGGCGGGATGGACGTCCATCATCATCCGCCCTTGCGTCCGGCGAACAGCCGTCTGTGCCCTGGACCCTGGAGCACTGACACGCCTCCAGATGTCTTGGCCCTTCTCTCTCTCTCCCCAGAACCGGGCCGATCATTTTTGACTATGTCGGGGTGTGTTCTATATGTGCCTCTAGGCACTCGTGGCATTCTCTTCCCTCACCGTCGTCCCTCGGCACAATGGATGGCGAATCACACATGATTATGGATCCTGTAACCGTTTCGGACACTGGGATGCTGAAGCCCGGCCGAGCGTTTTGGGGGGGGGGGGGGGGGACAGGGGTATGAGAAGGAGGGGCAATTGAATGCAATTCCCCATTACATTTTTCCCATGTCGCTCACACGCGCTTTCTGGTGGCGTCCCAAGCCACAGGACAAGCGTCGTGTGCTCTCGACCGCCGCCAATTGGCTCGTTTGCAACCCCGATATGGCTTCGCCTGCCCAATGCCTCACAGAACCTTTTTCTTGCGGCGGCTGCGCCTTGCTGCAGCTTGGATCGACACGACCTACTGCGTGTGTCGGCAATGGGTAATGAATGGGCTTATCTCGCCCAATCTCGGTGGGGTCCATTGGCCTTGGGACCAACCGCCCGCCTCGTTTTGACCTGCCCCTCTAGTCGCGCATTATCTATCTTTGCTTCTTTTTATACCGCCGTCATGAACATGCGCATTTATCGCTGTGAGACATGGCATTTCCGTCTCTGCCCTTCTGTGATCCCGCATCCTAGTTTAGGTCACAAACTAGGGGCAATCCTGATAGGGTGCCGGCCCCGGGTATTGACCGAGGGGCAGGGCTGCGCACCTCGACCAATGGTGATTGGTTTCAGCCTGGGGCTGGATTGAGGAAAGATCTCCCGTGCCTGGCACCTTGATGGAAAGATGCGTCTTTTCTCTGACCGACAGGCTGATCAGGATGTGACTCTGCTGATATCTGTGGAGTTGCATGTAGTATCAGCGCGAACTTCCGACTAACCAGTGTGGGTGACATCGAACAGCCGATATCAGTCGCCAGACATGGAAAGCAGAAAATTGCAGTCAACAAGTGGCAAGAGTCAAGAGTGGTCGAGCCCCTCTAGGCGTAGTTCTATTTTGACTCGAGATTGCCGAGTCGGCTACACGACCTTGCTTCTAGATCTCCCCTACCTGATCAGGAACCAGGAGGGACGAGAAAAAAAAGATGCCTGCCGTGACAAAAGCCTCCGCTCCATCCGGGAACCCGCGCGCAGCGCCGCAGAACCAATATTCCCGCACCCATGACCCATGTCACTGGCCCAGGGAGGGTTTTTAGTCCAGACGACTCCGAATCAGAACGGCGCTACCCAACGAGCCAATAGCATCACACCGCGGCGTGTGTGGAGAGAAGGAGGAGGAGGCGGCGGGCGGGCGGCTGCGGGGTTCGATACCGGGCCCGGCCGACTCCACCGCCATGGACTGGGAGGCTGTAAATACGCACGTAGTGTTGCTCGGAGAATGCGGAGAGGGTCAGGGCGAACCCCACACCCCGAGAAGCGACCACGCCCGTGCGGCGCGTGAGGCACGCCTCGCGCGCTTCGGCGTTCGCTCGGGGGAGCACCAAGGGCTCTGGAGGCTTGGGTATCTGTTTCGGAGAGGGGAGGGAACCAAGTGGCAGGCAGAAGTTAGGGTGTCCGTCTCTAGGGGAATCGAAGCTGGCGAGGCGAGGCGAGGCGATCCAGACGTCCCTCTTTTGGGGGTTCCGCGTTGGGCTACAACCAACACGCGCCTCTTACAGCGGGCCGGCGCAAGCCGATCCGCTCGTCCGCGTGCCCCGGCCGGCAACACGGGGCTAGACAGGCTTCACGTCAGATGTCAAGAGCGGCGTGATATTTCCTCCCCAGGGCCATCCTGCGGCTGCATTTAGAAGAGAAGGAGATTAAAAATTATGACAAAGGAGATAAAGAAGCGGGAAAATTTGAAAACGGCAGGTCCATCCGCCGGCCGATACGCATATCATCGGGTTTCCCAGACATCCATCATGAACCTCGTCGGCTTCCTGCTTTCGTGCCCTCCCCCCCAGAGATTAAGAAACGCCCCACCGGGACCACATCATCTCGGCTTCGGTGACCTCAGGATCTTTTTATATACAACATTCCCCAATGTCGTTTTCCGTTAACCCCTCGCCGCTCAAGCCACCGCAGTCTTGACAGCCACCACCTGCGGCTGCACGGTGCCCGCCTCCAGGGCCCTCTGCTTGCCGCCCATGTAGTGGTAGTCGGCATATCGGTACCCCTGCGTCGTCTGGGCGCCCCAGTTGACAAAGTGCATGGCGAACATGAGGTAGTTCTTCGGTTGGACCGCCATAGCGAAGCGCATGAAGGTCGACGAGTAGAGGAAGAGGGCGGCGGTCATCTGACCCGAGATGCTGACGGCGAGGGCGCAAAGTAAGCATGCCGTTTGTTTCCTTCCCGTCCTTTGTTCTCCTTCTGTTTCGTTTCGGGCCACACAGCCCGGAGGGGCTGTCGCAGCCCCAAACTGGTCCAACTTACAGCTCGGGGCTCTTCCGCGTGTCCGCGATGGCCGCCAGGGGGATTGTGAAGTTCGACGCAGGTCCCCAGAAATCTTTACAGTTCCATCTGGTTAGCAGGAACAGACACCCAAGCCTTCCGAAACACGAAGCCAGGGCTGCTCGATTACAGCACTGGCGTCGGGGCCCATCCAAATGGCGGGCGAACATACGCGTCGAACATAGGTAATCCGTGACCGGATTCGCCCGTATCCTGGCATTGATGGCTTTGACAAAGGCGGCCATGGTCGGGGACGTTCTGCTCGAAGCAATACGGTGATGGGAGGCGGTGGCAATCCAGGAGACAACCAAAATCTGCGAAAATTTTCTTGTTCTTCCTGTGTCGAGCCCGAGTTTAGGTACAAACGAACGGAATCACGTCCAACAGCTAGGGCAAGCTTTTCGGTGTGGATATGGGTCTGCCTGCCAACACCCCCGTCGGTGTTCGGAAAGCCAGGGGGGCGGCGCGGCTTGCCCGGTGGGTTGCACCCACCCCCAATTTCTCCGACATCATATGTAGAGACCTCTGCCCGGAAGATTGCGTCTCTGGCAGTGTCTTTTGTTACGTATCCACCGTCCAATCGTGACTAAATGCGAACAAGTGGCTCGCTCTGTCGGAGGACGCGGGGCGCATGCGCGTCTCAGCCTCACCGACCATTCATTCTCGTAGAGCGCGGTCGAGTTGGGTGACCTGTCGCATTCCCCCACCCAGCGGCATCATTCTGTGTTGATACTCCTTGGTATATCATATAAATGCGACTATCCGCCAAAGAAACATGGTTTTATGCATCTACCCAAACGCCCAGGTCGTGGAAAATCATCCTTCTCGAGATATGCTGCTCGGGAGTTTCGCTTAACGACGCGGCGGCGGCTGGAAGCCCGGCGCACCCTGGCCGCGTCCAAAGCCGGGGGCACCGGGAGGACCCTGGAAACCAGGAGGGAAACCACCCGGAGGAGGGAAGCCGGGTGCTGAAAGTGACAAGGCAAATGACTGTTAGCACCTCGGAGCAGTGAAGTACAAGCGGGCAGGGCAAAGAAGCGAGCGTACCACCAGGGAAACCAGGCGCGCCAGCAGCACCGGGGAAGCCAGGGAATGCAGGGGGAGGAGCGCCTCCCACACCAGCAGCGGGGCCCTGCGCATAAATCCAACGGTTAGCTTCTGAACAGCTCGGCCGAACTATTTCGACCTGGCAGACCGAAGAAACGGATGGACGAGGCTGGGGTGCGTGGAGGAATCGGAGGGTGGTCGTACGGCGAGTGAGACCGGCGCGGCGGCTCCTCTGGCAGCAGGGCGCGCGGTGCCTGGTCCTGCGGTCAATGTCGTCGAGATACCGCCGGTGGTGGTCTTGCCAAGTCGAGTACTCGGGTCTGCAGGGGGCGGGCTCTCGACAGAGAGCGAGACGATCTGCGCGCCGCGCACAATGGTAAGGCCGAGCGTGCGCTTCTCTTCCGTTTCGACAGTCGAAGACGAGCTACCGGAGGCCGCACCGGGCGCGGCGGGCTTTGCCTGCTTGCGCTTGACTCGGCGGAACTCTTCGGTGTCGGCCAGAACGAGGTTCATGTGCTGGAGAAGGGCCGGTCAGCGGTTGGCTTCCAGGATATCGGCGGGGAACAGAGGTTGCGAGCCGTAGGAAGAGTTCGCACCTTGTCGAACGCGAGCATCTGGCCGACCATCTGGCGGCCGTCGTTGAGGGTCGTCCTCATCCGGTAGTTGATCTGGGCTAGGCGCGTCAGCTTCTATCGGGGACGGGGACGGATGGGAGCGGCCGCAACGCGGATGCTGGCGGTCGGGCCGGGAGGTCGAAAAAGAATTGGGAGATCGGTGACGTACGTAACCGGCCTGCAACAGGGTGTGTGGTTAGCGGACGCGAGCAGAGGGGAGGCGAGGCGTTCCTGGTCTCGATGAAGCGCAACATACCATCTTGCCTTGCTTGTTCAACGAGGTCATGGTTGCGAATTGAAGGGCGCAAGGCTCCTTCGCTTTTCAAAAATTGGATTGGGAACTGCAGTCAGACTTGACTTGTTCGCTAGCGACGCGGTCTTGTCTGCTTACGAGCTTCCAAGTCCAGCATCAAGGTTGGTGATGTTCCGACCAGGCGGGATCTCGAGATTGCCGCCACCAAACCAACCTGAAAAGCGGGCGGGAGCTGCCTGACGCAGGGAGCTCGGACCACCAACCTCTTTCACCGCCTGTCATATGGGGAATGTGGGCCCACCAGTGCCTTCCCCTCCCAAACCCTCACACAATTGAAGCCCACACACGAAATTCTTTCCCGCGATCGCCTTTCAATTTTCCTTGTTAGCGACAACAATCTTCCAAAGCCCATCCCGCCCATTTTACTAACAAAAAACAGCCACCATGGTAAGCGCATCTCTTCCAGACTGACGATACGGCCATTGCGATGCTAATCACGTTTTCCTGCAGTCTGAGAAGGCCGCCAACCCCATGCGGGAGCTCCGCATCCAGAAGCTCGTCCTGAACATTTCGGTCGGCGAGTCTGGTGACAGGCTGACCCGTGCTGCGAAGGTGCTCGAGCAGCTGTCCGGTCAGACTCCGGTCTACAGTCAGTACCCCCGGGTCAATTTCTCCAAGGGCACAAAAGTGCCCATTCCACTGTCACTTGCTGTCACAAAAATCTGACCTTTGCCGATTTGCATAAACTACAGGCAAGGCCCGTTACACCGTCCGTACCTTCGGTATCCGCCGCAACGAGAAGATCTCGGTCCACGTTACCGTCCGTGGCCCTAAGGCCGAGGAGATTCTGGAGCGTGGCCTCAAGGTCAAGGAGTACGAGCTGAAGAAGAAGAATTTCAGCGAGACTGGCAACTTCGGCTTCGGTATCTCGGAGCACATCGACCTCGGCATCAAGTACGACCCCGGCATTGGTATCTACGGCATGGACTTCTACTGCTGCATGACCCGCCCTGGTGAGCGTGTCGCCCGCCGCCGCCGCTGCAAGAGCAGAGTCGGCACCAGCCACAAGATCAACCGCCTGGAGACTGTCCGGTGGTTCAAGAGCCGCTTCGACGGCATTGTCCGCTAAGCAGCTGCGGGGATTTGGCACAAAAGCAACCTGTTTCTTTTTTCCGGGCACGGCATGATCAAAGGAGTTCTTTTTCGTCGGTTAACTGGGCACATGGGCATTCGGAGTGGACATGGCGTGGACATGGTATCGCGCTTCGGGTTCTGGAAATAGGGCACGTGTATATCCTTCGTTCAGTCTCGTGAGCCTTTTGGCTTGCCACTCTCGCTTGGTCTGAATTTATCAGCCAAGCCACGGCCTCAGAGTCCGACCGGCATCTCAGCCGGCTTCCCGCTCCAAGTTTGATGTGGATTATTGTATGTAAGTGCTTGTCCGGTGTAGTTGACGGACTCCGGGCACTCCATGGCGAGATGATGCTACTAGTAGTGGCCAGAGGAATACATTCCTCGGAAACCGTCTCTGCCGCTGCAGCTTTGTGTCATGTTAAATAGGTATTCAGGTACATCCGGTAGTCACCTTCATACTCTCTTTGGGAGCAATGAGTTGGGCTTCGACGGAATCTGGACATGAGAGTGACTGCTGGGTTGGCAGCCTGTTAGCTAGGAGAGTGAGCTGTCAATGGAGACGTTGCATCACATATTCGGTCTTCTCATACTTGCGGGCATGTAAAAAAGTTCCCTGTAGTTTATATATGCATACTGATAGGAGGTGTCGTTGCTTGGCCTGTCCTGCAAGATTTATCTCATTCATATATATTGTATTGCTTCCTTTATGACAGATGCCCAACATGCAAGGCCAAACTTTACGCGGGGCTGCCCACTGGCAGCATTCCATCACGTCGACCACTTGAGGGGGTTTGTGTGTGGGGAAGCACGAAGCATGGCAGCGACTGGGGTGCATGGCTGGATGCTGCTACTGAGCGAATTCTGTCGGACCGTCATTTCGCCGGGCGCTGATTCTCTCACGGATTTTCCTGAGCGTTGCACTGAGTTGGCCTCTGTCAACCTCCGAGAATTCCCTGCTTCCCATCTTCCGATTGGCCTGCTCGAGCGAACAGACCCCACCCGCAGCCCAGTCTGCTCTCGTTTTTGGGGCTAGGTTCCCAGACTCCTCTCTGAAAACCTCGCATTCCAATTGTCTCAAAAACCTCCTTCGAACCATCTCCGCTCCAAACTGCGATTGCAAGGCGGTTGCAATTGCTTTCCTTGCGTTCCGCAACCTCCCAGATACCACTTAATAATGTTCCGGAACGCCCTCCGCCAGTCCAGCCGCGCTGTCGGCGCCGTGTCGGCCTCGAGCCGCATCACCGTAAGTCTCTGCTGTGCCCGCCGACCTCGAATCAATTCGGCCTCAATGCCATCCGGGGCCGACCCTGGCCCCTTTTGAAGCATCGCGGGGTCGCCGCCCGAGCTCAATGCATCTCTTCGCGACGATTTTGGGGCCGTGGAGGAGCTGGTTGAGCTTGGGAGCTTGGTGGGAGCTGCTGGTGGGAGCTGCTGGGTCGATATTGGATTTTTCTCGGGGCCAACTCGGCTAACTTGTTTTGCTTCCCCTGCTCGCCCAGGCCCGCAACGCCGCGCCCGCCTTCAAAGCCGCCTCGATCCAGGCCCGCACCTACGCCGATGCGAAGGCTTCGCCGACTGAGGTCTCTTCCATCCTCGAGCAGAGGATCCGCGGTGTCCAGGACGAGAACAACCTCGCCGAGACTGGCCGCGTTCTGTCCGTCGGGTACGTCGGACCAGGGGGGAAATGACTGTGCGCAATATGGGCGTGGATGGACATCGTGACAACACTCCTGGAAACCGCCGAAACACTGCGCTTCGAGCGGTTGCTCCTAATGTCCACGTCTAATTGGCATATCGAGAGGCTGAGGCTGACAATTGTACCCCATAGTGATGGTATCGCCCGTGTGCACGGCATGGCCAACGTCCAGGCCGAGGAGCTAGTCGAGTACGTCTCCCTCGCAGTATCCTTCCCCGCCAGACCATACTAACCTCTTCCAGGTTCGCTTCCGGTGTCAAGGGAATGTGCATGAACCTCGAGGCCGGCCAGGTCGGTGTCGTGCTGTTCGGCTCTGACCGTCTGGTCAGGGAGGGCGAGGTCGTCAAGCGTACCGGAGAGATTGTCGATATCCCTGTCGGCCCCGAGATGCTGGGTCGTGTCGTTGACGCCCTCGGCAACCCCATCGATGGCAAGGGTCCCATCGGTTGCAAGGAGAAGCGCCGTGCCCAGCTCAAGGCCCCCGGCATTCTGCCCCGCCAGTCTGTCAACCAGCCCGTCCAGACCGGCCTGAAGTCCGTCGACGCCATGGTGCCCATCGGCCGTGGTCAGCGTGAGCTGATCATTGGTGACCGTCAGACCGGCAAGACTGCCGTCGCTCTGGACGCCATCCTCAACCAGAAGCGCTGGAACAACAGCACCGACGAGACCAAGAAGCTTTACTGCGTCTACGTCGCCATCGGCCAGAAGCGTTCGACTGTTGCCCAGCTCGTCAAGACCCTGGAGGAGAACGACGCGCTGAAGTACAGCATTATTGTCGCCGCCACCGCCTCCGAGGCCGCCCCCATGCAGTACCTGGCTCCTTTCACCGGCAGTAAGTTGTCTCTCTACATGAATCAGAACTCGTTCAGCATCCCCTTGCTAACATCGCTCCACTCTTCAAGCCGCCATCAGCGAGTACTTCCGTGACAACGGAAAGCACGCTCTGGTCGTCTACGACGATCTGACTAAGCAGGCCATCGCCTACCGTCAGATGTCGCTGCTGCTGCGTCGCCCCCCCGGACGTGAGGCCTACCCCGGTGACGTCTTCTACCTGCACTCGCGTCTGCTCGAGCGTTCGGCCAAGATGAACAACAAGACCCACGGTGGTGGCTCCCTGACTGCTCTGCCCATCATTGAGACCCAGGGTGGTGATGTGTCCGCCTACATTCCCACCAACGTCATTTCCATCACCGACGGTCAGATCTTCTTGGAGGCTGAGCTTTTCTACAAGGGTATCCGCCCCGCCATCAACGTCGGTCTGTCCGTGTCTCGTGTCGGCTCCGCTGCCCAGCTCAAGGCCATGAAGCAGGTGGCTGGTTCCCTGAAGCTCTTCCTGGCCCAGTACCGTGAGGTCGCCGCCTTCGCCCAGTTCGGTTCCGACCTGGATGCCGCTACCAAGCAAACCCTGAACCGCGGTGAGCGGGTAAGTGATCACGCACCTCCAAGACCCCAAAGACAGAGTACATGTGTGGCTGACGCAATCATTACCTCTGCAGTTGACCGAGCTTCTCAAGCAGCGCCAGTACAGCCCCATGGCTGGTAAGTCTTTCAGGAAAATCCTTGACTTGTCCATTGACTCTGGCTAACAAGCAGTAATTTGCAGTCAACGAGATGGTCCCGCTCATCTTCGCCGGTGTCAGGGGTCTCCTGGACTCGGTCCCCGTGCCCAGGATTCAGGAGTGGGAGGCCGACTTCCTCGCCTACCTGAAGACCAACGAGTCCGACCTGCTTGCCACCATCGACAAGGAGGGCGCTCTGAGCAAGGAACTGGAGGCCAGGCTCCAGGACGCCATCACCACTTTCACCAAGAGCTTCCTTGGTTAAATCTCCTGAGGGCGCTTTTGTGTCACGTTAAAAGCATTACTGGGAGGTGGTGGGAGATGCGGGCGGCGGATGTCTATACCTGATGGCTGTGTCTCGTTTACTAGAGAGACGGTTTCTTCTCGCTGGGTGCAGTGGGAACCTGCGGGATGCAGGGAGGGACTCGATTCTCCAGTCCGCGGTATTGTAAAATAGAGTCGAACTCAATCAAGCACTCGAATTCCTTTTGTCTTATACCTTGTTCAGCGGTGACGTGTGACTGTATGGACGTTTTGGCAGAACGACGAGCCTGTTGTTGGAATGTGTTCGCCGAGTGTCTAGGGCATCTCTGGAAGACGTTTTATTCTAGGCTCAACTAAGCCCCTTATAAACCCAACATCCTGACCGACCAAATGGACAGGAGAAAGGACACAAGAGTGCCGAAAAAAGCAACCAGAGTAGAAGAGTCGGAACAAGGAGATGATATATGTGAAATGACAAGATATAGGAAGCAGTGATGATGACCCATATGATAGCCTCATGGATAAGGGCTTCAATTGTAATTGATGACTACTATTTGGTCGTCATCCCATTCTGTTAAATTTGTTCATGATATTCGCAGCCCGTCAAGTTGCTTGGTGGTGTGACATCATTGTGATGGGCCAGCGGATGGGAGTTGGGATATTTCAACTGCGGTGATGCGACCCCTCACAATGCAAGATTGGTTTCCGAACCACACCATCCGGCACGGACTAGAACCAAACTAACAACTACAAAGTGTTAGCTTGCACCTTTTCAACTGTCTGCCAGACTCATAAGAGCTGCGACCGAGAAGAATGCCCTCCGACCGCATGCCGGAAATGTCGGCAGCCACCAAAGAAATCCTTGGCCGGGTGCGGCGGATGGTCCCGCCGATGTTGGAGAGCTTCCGCAAAGGTCCGTTCCAAAGGGACCGTCGATTGACACAGGACTTTCGGGGACGAGGCTGACGACCTGCCGCTACAGGCCAGCTAGGACGGATCGGCGTCATTGGCGGGAGCGAGGACTACACCGGCGCGCCGTACTTCTCGGCCATGGCCAGCGCTAGGCTCGGTTGCGACATGGTACTGATGTTTTGATCTCCAGTCCTGGAATAGCTCCTACTCTGTGATATGGGAGACCAGGCCACACAGAGCATCAAACTCGGGCCCTCTCATGCTGATCATGCTTCTGCTTCTCCAAGTCACACGTTATCTGCACCCTTGCCGCCGCCGCCGTCATCAAGACCTACAGCCCCAACCTGATGGTCCACCCGCTGATGCGGCAGTCGTCGTCGTCGTCCCAGCAGCCGCCACCACCCGACGTCGATGCCGAGGCCGAGGCCGAGGCGGTGGCGTCGCCCATCATCGACCTCCTCGCGCGCCTGCACGTGCTCGTCGTCGGGCCGGGCCTGGGCCGCGACCCGCTCATGCAGCGGACGTGCCGCGTCGTCGTCGCCGCCGCCCGCGCGCGCGGCATGCCCGTCGTGCTCGACGCCGACGCCCTGCTGCTCGTCCAGCGCGACCCGGCGCTCGTGCGCGGCTACCGCCTGGCCGTGCTGACGCCAAACGTGGTCGAGTTTGGCCGCCTCGCCAGCGCGCTCGACGTGCCCGAGGCCGTTGACGGTGATAATAATGATGGGAAGTCGGCCACGGAGCGGGCCGAGGCGCTGGCGCGCGCGCTGGGCGGCGTCACGGTGGTGCAGAAAGGCGGTAAGGATATCATCGCCGGCGGCGGAGGTGCCAGCGCGCTCGTGGTGGATTTGGAAGGCGGCCTGAAGCGCAGTGGCGGGCAGGGCGACACGCTGACGGGCTGCATCGCGACCATGCTGGGTTGGCGCAAGGCGGCGCTGGACGGGCTGTGGGAGGGCAGCGAGGCCGGGGTGGCGGACGAGGGCGAGAGCGTGCGGCTGGCGGCGTTTGGAGGGTGCGCCGTCACGCGCGAGTGCTCGCGCCTGGCGTTTGCGCGCCGCGGCAGGAGCCTGCAGGCCAGCGACCTGACCGAGGAGGTGCACCAGGCGTTTCTAAACGTGTTGGGTGAGAACGCCGAGGGCAGGACGTCGTCGCGGATGTAGCAGGGCCGTGTGTGCTTGAGGTCTGGGCTCCGATGTCCTGAGACAACTAACTGTCTCTTGACAAGAATTTGACGGCATGGCTGTGATGAGCACTGCCAGGATCTAGGTAGTTTATCGACGAGGTGAAAAGAACTAGATGGATACATGTACCTTCCAGTCGGCTTCCACCCGGAAGCAACGAGCGGCTCGTGCAACTCCCATAGATCCCTCCTTCAGCCGAAAGAATATTGAATGCAACGATTCCACCATCCACCGGCCAGTGAGTCTGGCCTACAAACGCCGTCAACGCCATCTGTTCATCGCTTAATCCCAACAACAAGGGTATCTTGTTCCCCCAAACAACGAAAGACTCGTAACACATTTCGATCATCAGAATATCTCCCTCGCCAGGGCAACAGAAGGCCCGTCTCTCAATGACACGATCAGGCTTGCCTTCTTCTTTGAGGCAACAGAATACTCATCCGCAACCACCACGTAACCTTCAGCGGGGACCGTCCTCAAAGCAGCGTGTCTCGAACGTGCAATGGAACTATTCCCATAGAGACGGAGGTCCCATGGAGGAGGATGGAGCTAGTGGCGCTTGGATTGTGCCTTGCCCTTCTTGTAGTACCACTTCTTGCCGCTGCCAACAGGCTTGGCCGGCGGCGCCTTGGCCTTGTCATCGTTGGGCTTGGCCGCTGGCTTCTCGCTGGTCACGGCAGGCTTGGCGGTTGTCTCGTCCTTGTCGTTGTTGGACTCGGTCGCAGCAGCCTTGTCGCTGTCCTTCTTGGCCTTGGCGGCAGTCTCCTCGGCGGCAGCATTCTCGGCGGCAGCCTTCTCAGCGGCAGCCTTCTCGGCGGCAACCCTCGCGGCCTCCCTGCGCTTGGGCGCAGCATCCCGGATCTCCCTGCCATAGATGGGCAGCGGCGGGGCTGGGATCACATAGGGATCGAAGTACTTGCGGTTGGGGTCCTCGACCATCAAATAGTCTATGAGGACGCGGGTGCCATTGGGGAAGCCCCCAAGCCTGATAAAGAGCTTGTGGACCTTGGGGAACATGTTAGGCGGGCGCTCCTCGGTCCAGCGGAGGACACAGTTAACGGTCTCGACGAGGTGGCGGTATGGGGCCAGCTCCTCGATGCTTGGCAGACTCTGGTGGAGACAGTAGCCGTCGAAGTTGACGGAGACAATTCCGACCGCGATCAGCCTGATCATCCATTGCGACCTGGGCGCCAAGTGGCAAGGTCAGTAAAGGTTTGATTTCATTAAAATGAAATGAGGAAAAAGAAGGCATGGTGAAGAAAGGGCATATGAGGTGTGGCAGGGCTCGAAGCTTACACAAGGTCGCGGTGTCCACGGCCATACGCCACCTGAACGAAGTGAAGCAGGTCGCCCGAGTGGAAGAGAGGCAGCCTGACGGGGTAGATCTGCAGGCCGGCGAGGGCGTGCAGGACGCTGCGGATGGGCCAGGCGCTGCCCATGGCCGAGAACTTGAAGGACGCGGCCGTGCCGGCCTCGGGGGCGCAGCGGCCGCGCAGCCAGGCGACGTAGGACGCGCCCTGGGGGACCACGCGCGGGTCCGTGGTGACGACCAGCACCTGGCAGCGGTAGCGGCGGCCGCCGTCGGCGGGCACGACGAGACCGCCTGGGCCGCAGCCCGACGGGTGGAAGCTCACCACGCCGCCGATGGGGACGGCCTCTACCTCTACGTATTCGCGTACGCGAATACGGATGGTCATGTGGTGCCGTCCTGACGGCTGACAGCCGTGGTCGACCCAGACCTCGGTCACCAGCTGGTTGAGGAACCGGTCCACGGCGGCCGTGGGCGGCTGCAGGAAGGGCCGGCTGAAGAGCACCCTCGGCTCGTCATGACGTTGGTAGTTCATGGTGGGAGGATACTTGTGCTGATCCTCGAGGAGATATCCCTTCTTCTCCATCGGGATTTTAGCGACTGCCGCCATGTCTAGATATCTGGAAGTTCTGGAGCCGCGTTTCTCGTATGTAGATATTGTAGATAATCAAGGATTGATCCCAACCGGCATTGGCGGGTGAACGGGCTTTGTGCGAGTGAGATCTGTGGGAGTGAAACGAAGAGGAAGCACCATTGGGATGCTGGGTGAGGAGGATGTGAAGTGAAAACTTTCGTGGGGGCCTGCTCAGGTTTGTGGGACATGCAGAGCACATTAAAGCGCCCTCACGCGGCCAGGTCAGGTTCTATCAGGTTCCACTCTTCGCTTTTGAGCTCTTGCCATTCCTCTCCGGAATCTTCCCTCCGCTCTGGCAGCAGAGCTTAGCTTTTCCAGGTCTCGTTATACTGCACAAACGACAGTCTGGTCGAATCTGACTTGCATTTCATTCACTCCAGCTGCGTGTTTCTAGGTACCTGACTACCAACCTGGCATGCAAGCGATACACCTTTGTCGGGGCCAGATCACACTCGGAACAAGAAGCTCCTTCCACATATCTCATTCACCAGTCAGTCACCTGATGTAGGGCTTGCCTGGGGAGGGTAGGCTGTTGCACGGACAAACTTGGTTCTAGGGTCTAGCTTCGATCTGCCTCTCTCCTTCCCCCAACCTCAACCTCAGCTGCCATACAACCTCCCTGTGTCGTCACAGCCCCACATCTGCTGGTGGCTTTAGGCTTCCCTTATTGTCTCTGAAATCCATCTACTGCTCGCCGGGGCCCTCAAACGATTTGCCTGTCCACCAGGACCACATCGCCGTGCCTCTTGTTGTATCCGCTCCGGCCGCCGTTGTCAAGCGCCCCGAACTGGGGGGCCGTTGGAGTGTTGCTTGGAACGCTGTTGTAGCCGCTGCGGCCTCCCCGCTCCTCGAGAGTCTGCGTGGGGGCGGCCATGGCGCCCAGGACTGGCGCGAGGAGGATGATGCTGAGGATCTTGGGGAAGAACATGCTTGGTCTTTGGGAAGAGGCGGGAGGCTTTAGTGTAGTTTAGTGTAGATGCCCGGAGAGCGATGCAGAAGACGGTTTGCGAGCGTGAAAATAGTGATTGAGGTTGAGGCTGAGATCGAGGTCGAAGTTGGGGATGAACTGGAAATGGTTCGAGAGGGGGAAGCGGCAGCAGCGTTCCGTTTATATACATCGAGGGCAGCCATAGCCGCGGCCTAGAACAAGGCCAGAGATAACATCCCAGCCAAGAGTCTGCTCGGCGAAAGTTGGCTGTTGCCTGTCTGCACCCCTTGATATCACTAGTCTGCGGCCCCCAGGTCCCATCATCACGCTCCTGAACACCAATACTTTGGGTGTCCGTTGGGGTAGCTAGTGGCATGTACACCACAGAGGAGCCTCGCTACAACGTCGGTGTGCGGCACAGCAGTCAGCCTGGTGCCAGCCTTTGCCAATCATCAGGGGGGGTTTGGATGCGGCCGTTTCCGCCCCACGTCTTTCACAGCATCGCAAACATCACATCCCACTCGAACAATGCATAAATGTGACCAAAGGGGCCAACCCATAGCCACAATTCGGCTCTTCTGGCCGCATCTAGAAGTTGGGGTCAATGGGTGTCTGTTGTCTGTTGGTTTCTACTGATGACAGCTGTGCCACAACGCCATATCCATATCACACGTGGTGGGGATGACAGGCACCATGCCTATCCAATCAGCGGCCTCATCTCCACAGGAGCAGCGAGCGGAAGGATGCGGCTCATTCGTGATAGACAAGGCCACCGAACCTGGCGGCTTACAGGTACTCCTATACGACAGACCTGACTGGCGGCGCTTAGAGGCTGCGTTGTTCCTGTAGATACAAAACCCTAGGCCGGACAACGAGAAATGTACACAAGAGTTCATATTAGACTATTATATTATCTAGCAGTTACACTCAGCCCTGCCTGCTGCCCGTCTACCAGATCTTGCACGTAGGCTCCTTGCTCGCACAGCCAAACGTCTCGCGGAAGTGCCTCGAGTTCATCAGCGGGCCCGTGACGCGGAACTGGGCGGGCGAGTGCGAGTCGGAGAAGACCTGCGAGATGAGGGCGTTGGGGCGGGCGGCGCCGCACCAGCCGTTGGCGTAGGCGATAAAGTACATCTGCTCGTGCGAGTAGGCCTCGAGCCCGGGCAGGGTGACGTCGACGCCGCCGGGCGCCTTCTCGGCCACGTACTGCTTCCAGGCCAGGAAGCCCGTGTCGACGCCGCCTGCGTCGGCAATGTTCTCACCCAGCGTCTGCTGCCCGTCGAGGTGCAGGGGGGTGCCGTCCGTGTTGGGGACCGAGAAGTTGGCGTACTGGTCGATGAAGCACTGCGAGCGCGCCGCGTACTCGGCGTTGGTCCGGTTGGTCCACCACGAATCGCCATAGGCACCGTCAGCGCCGAAGCTGCGACCGTTGTTGTCGAAGCTGTGCGAGATCTCGTGGCCGACGGTATAGCCCGTGACGGCAAAGTTCATGTAGGCCGGCAGGTCCTTGTGGAAGTAGGGGGTCTGCAGAATGGCGGCGGGGAAGGCGATCAGGTTGCTGTTGGGGTTGTTGTAGGCGTTGACAGTCTGAGGCGTCATCTCGAACACTTCGCGGTCGTAGGGTGTGTTCAGCTGGTCCCAGGGGAGGGCAACAGAGAACCGCGCAGCCGCGATCGAGTTGTTGAAGTAGGAGTCGTCGATCTTGAGCGGGGCGTAGAATGCCCTGACGGACTCGGCGTCTGATACGTTGACAGGCAGCTTCTCAGGGAAGCCCAGAAGCGTGCCAACAGCGTCCAGCTTCTTGAGGGCGTAGTCGCGAACAGGGCCGTCAAGCCAGGTGAGGGAGTTGATGCTGTTGGCGTATTGCGTCTTCATATAGGCCACAATAGACTGCATCAGCTGGAGGCTGTTTCCGGAGAAGTGGTCGTTGGTGTAGAAACGCCCCAGGATCCAGCCAAGGCCGTTGATGTCCGAAACCTCGTTGAGGCAAGTCCGCCACCTAGCCGGGAATGCCGTAGGGTCCTATATACAAGATCCAGTTAGCCAGCTGGTAGTGTTTCAGCGGTTGTCGGGAGATACTACATACCCTCCCCTGCAGCTCGTTGTTAAAGACGCGCAGGGGTTCGGTCTCGGGGGCCATCACGTAGCGGTAAAACTGGTTCACCACGGTCCAAGAGAGGTAGGCCTGGATCGCCTCCTTGGACGTGGTCTTGACGATGGCCTCGACTTTCGGGATGAACTCGGGGAAAGAAGTCAACAAGCGGTCGTTTTTGAAGTCGGTAGGCGACAGCGTGGAGATGACATGTTTCATCCCGAGGCTCGGGGCGAGCTTGTCGGTCTCCTCCAGAGACATGATGTTGTAGTATTTCTAGGTGGTGATTAGCTCACTGCAGCGCTGTCAACGGACGGCAGCTCTGCTCTCTGCCCACTTACATTCACATCGAAGATGTCGATAAGCGGCGGAGTGATGGCAGACACAGCCTTCTCAAAGTCGACCACCTGGTTGGCGAGCTGCTCGGCCTTGGCTCTGGCGTTGGCGCTGGGTAGTATGGCGGCGAAGACCTTGGACATGGCTGACTGGTACGATGCCATGGTATTGTTGTCCGTGTAGAAGTTCGTCGACAGGGTGAGCTGGCTCTTGGGAGCGACTACCACAAGCCGGACGAGCTAGGTAAGGTTGTAACATGGTCAGTTGAGGCGCTGCTGAAGAGGGGGGCACAACTTTAACTAACCGGAAACTTGTCGTCCCTGCCAGGGCCGATGCCGATGAAGGGGAATATGCCGAGCTTCTGCAAATACAACAAGACGTCTTGGAGAGGTGTCTCTTTACCGTCGGCGGGGTACAAGGCGGCGACCTCGTCCAGCATGGCCTGGATGGGAGCGACGCCGACATTCTGGATGGCATCGACGTTCATGCAGGCGCTGTAGGCAGCCTTGGCCTTGGCGAAGCTCTCGGCATCGGCGGGGGTGTCGATGGGGGCATTTGTGCCGTTGAGGTAGGTCGAGACGATGTTATCAGCCCGGTCTTGGAGCAGGTTGTCGTTGCTCATGCGGCCCTGCTCGGGGCGCAGCTTGTGGTCTTGGCGCCATCCGTCGCAGACCCAGGTCTCGAAGTTGCCGGGGGCGCACAGGTCGAGCTGGGTGGTGTTGACCTGGAGGTGGCGGGCCAGCTCGGAGCCAACGTCGGTGCACACGCCGAGCGTGCACACGGTCTGGGCGGCACGTGCGATCCTCATGGTGGCTGATGTCGACAGCTCGAGCTAAGACGTTGGCTGTGGGGTACCTAGTCGCCGGCGTGTGCTCGATCTGGAGGCTTGGCCTGGGGAACTCTGCAAGGGGTGAGAGCACGGCCAAGGCTGTCACAACATAACCGCCAAGTCGGGGCTTCGCCGTGAAATAAATACCACTGCTGGACGCCTGCCCATTAGATTCAGGGGTGACGGCCAGCCCCTCATCCCTCATCGTGGCGACTACCGGGAGTACCGGAACTCTCTTGAGCCGTGATTGATTGCGAGCATAAGATGAGTGCAGTTTCCTGACGCAGGCTGAAAGGGGAAACAATGGTAGAGTCGTGCAAACCCAAAAGGTTGGAGCTCAAATTTCCGGCGCTCCAATGAGCTCCAATGAGCACCCCCATGATCTGCAGCCCCTGGCCTGAAGTCGGTTAGCGCTAGCCGATTTAGGCATGTGCATTACTGTGCAATTCAGCGTGGCTGGGTCCTGCCACGGAGCTTGGGACGCGTTGGGAAGGTGTTGGTACCTGAGCAGGGAGGGATAAACTCAATTCATCCAGCATGGTAGTATCATGTATTTCATGTCATGTGATGCATCAACTGTTCCTTCATCCATCCCACCGGTCTGTGGCCCTTGATAGGAGGCACCTACCTGAGTAGTGCCACCTGGTGTAGCCTCGACATGCAGCGAACCACCTGGTTACCAATAGCACGGACGACAAGCATGTGGTTCTTCTCTCTGTCGGGACGGGCCGCCTGCCACACTGGCTCGAAGTGTTTGGTCCAGTGTAAGAAGAGCCTCCTCCGTGGTATTTGTGCTGGTGGCATCGCCCAAAGAAGCCAGCTGTTCGCCGCCGTGCCCCGCCATATTCTGTCGACCTGACATCAACTCTCCTCAGTCTCGAGCTTAACCTGCGTTTATCCGCATGGCTGAGCTACCCTCTGGTGGGGATGCCACGTCGCTCGCCGCTCGCCGCTCGCCGCTCACGAACCCTTAGTCGGCGAGATACCGGGATTGTCTAGACACTCATGCAATCCCTCGATCCGGGCCTGGAGCGAACTCCCAGATAGCCAGGCCTTAGCCCCAAGCGATGCGGGGGAGCCCCAAAGCTGTCGCCCATTGGTGGGACAAGACGGACGCTGCGGCCGCGCCCGATTTTCCCGTCGAATCAGTGCCTCGGTCTTCAGTCTGCTCTCTGGGGAAACTGGAGAATGAGGAGAAGCACATCAAACGCTTTGGCGGCTTTCTTAGGCTCATGATCCATGGCCAGTATAAAATACGACCGCTCTCTCGAACCGTACCACCGTAGGGGAGGGGAGTCTGCCAGCCAGCCGCTCTCTCCTCCCCTGCGCCTGCCCACCTCCTTTGACAATGAAGTCCATCATTCTGTCCGGCCTCGTCGCCACGGCCGGCCTCGCGTCCGCCGCTGCCGTCCGGACCACCAGAGAGGAGAAATGCAGCCCCAAGCCCATCAAGGCAGCTTACGCCGCACGCATGGCCAGCTCCTGGATTCTCAACAACTACGAGAGCCAGCGCGACGGATGGTACGGCCGCGCCGCCCTCTACACGGGCTACGAGGCCGTCATTGAACGCACCGGGAACGAGACCTTGCGTGACTGGTACCGCTCCCGCATTGACGGCCTCGTCGTCCGCCCGGACGGCACGATCCCGGACTGGCGGCCCGAACACTACTCCATGGACGATTACCGGATCGGCCATAATGTTCTGCACTGGTATGATCGGACCGGCGAGGAGAAGTACAAGACGGCGGCCGCCACCATCCGTGCCATGCTGGAGCACCACCCGCGCACCCCGACTGGCGGTTTCTGGCACCGCGACGGCGTCTATCCGAACCAGATGTGGCTTGATGGCATTTACATGGCAGACACCTTCTACGCCCGCTACACCAAGACGTTCCAGCCCAACAACCAGACCGCATGGGGTAAGTCCCTGGCTTTGCGCGTTTCTGTTTGATACCTTGGCACAGCATGATACTCACACGACGCCGTTTCAGATGACATCATCCTCCAGTATGACAAGATCGAGGCCATCACGCGCGTTTCCGAGACCAACCTAATGGTGCACGGCTATGACGAGTCCAAGAAGGCGGTCTGGGCAGACCCTGTGACCGGCGCCGCGCCCATCGTGTGGAACCGCGCTGTCGGTTGGTACTTCTGGTCCCTGGTCGAGCTCCTCGACACCCTGCCGCGCTCGCACCCGGCCTGGGACCGCATGCTGAAGAATTTAGTCACCCTGGCCGATGGCCTGAAGCGCGCGCAGGACGCCAAGTCTGGAGGCTGGTGGCTCGTCATGAACGAGCCGTATCCGGGACGCGAGGGCAACTACTTTGAGAGCTCGGCCGCCGCCATGTTCACGTACGGCTGGCTCGCGGGGCTCAAGAGGGGCTGGCTCGCCGAGAAGGACTACCTCGCCCCGGCCACCAAGGCCTACGCGCATCTGATCAACGACTTTGTCATCGAGAACACTAACGGCACCCTCACGTGGGACGGCACCGTGCAGGTCGGCTCCCTGGGGAGCAACGCGACGTTTGAGGTTGGTGACCCATCTACTTCCGAGACATCCCCTTAGCTACCGATTTTGACTAACACTTTTTTTTTTCGGTAGTACTACGTCGGTATCCCGATTGTGCAACATGACACCCGCGGCGTCGGTCCTTTCTTGCTCGCCGCGGTGGAGTGGGAGGAGCGTAACAACATTCAGTCCTGAGTAGCCTGAAAAATGGCTATGGGATTGCGCGAGTCATCTTGCTTTGTATAGACAAGGGCAACCTGAGCACGTGGCTTAACCGTCGGATTTGGGTCGCAAGAGTGCAATAGACTCCAAGTAACCACCATCCGAAACCCCTTGTGAACCCCATGCTCCTCGGCAACCTGTCGTTAAAGGCCGCGGGCCAAGGGCTTTCGGTGACCCAATATCGAAGGTGACTCCTATGGAAGCGGATCCGAGCCCCATCGCCCCGGGAGACGGCTCATTGTGATAAGCCAGCCACTCAGGCCCGGATACTCGGCTAACCAATATCTGGTCATTTCCCTGGTGATCCACCCGAGATGCTGGGGTGCCAAGGATGACGATTCCAGGAAGCGTTGGCCAAGCCATTCGGTTGGCCTGGTAGCGGGGTATATATGAATCATGCCTCCCCCTCTTGGGCACGTCATCCCAGGCCGGTTCGGCCCCATCGGCAGGAATCCGGGGCTGCTTGCGCTGATAAGATGCCTTCCTGTATATAAGTAGCTAGGCGACATCGCACTAGGGCGCAGGGACAGCTAGGAAGCCAGAGCTTCACCTACCCCAGTCAGACCTCCAGGCCAAGTCGCTCGCCGTGCAGTCCAAAGCGCGAGCCGTGAGCTTCTATCCCAAGACCCCTCACACCGCCCGGATCGCCTCGTTATATCCACAATGAAGCTCGCGATGCTCCGCGCCTCGGCCCTGGTCGCCATCATGGGCGCGGCGGCCGGCGCCCCGGCCACCAAGTGCAACTCGACGGGGCCCTCGACCCCGGCGACGACGCTGCAACACTGGCCGTCGGCGGCGGCGTCGGCGCTCGACGCCATGATCCGACGGCACGCGCACAGCGGCGCCTACGCCGTCTTCGACATGGACAACACGGCGTACCGCTTCGATCTCGAGGAGTCGCTGCTGCCGTACCTCGAGTCGCGCGGCGTGCTGACGCGCGCCGGGCTCGACCCGTCGCTGCGCATCATCCCCTTTGCCGACTCGGAGTCCCACTCCGAGTCGCTCTACAGTTACTACCTGCGGCTGTGCGCCGTCGACGACGCCGTCTGCTACCCCTGGGTCGCCCAGGTCTTCTCGGGCATTCCGCTGCGCGAGCTCAAGGCCCACGTGGACGAGCTCATGGCGCTCGAGGGCACCGTGGCCACGACCGTGACGGCCGACAACGGCACCGTGGTGCCCGTCGAGGTCAGCCCGCCGCGGCCGTTCCGGGGCCAGCAGGAGCTGTTCGGCCGGCTGATGGACAACGGCATCGCCGTATACGTCATGACGGCCGCGTCCGAGGAGCTGGTGCGCATGGTGGCGTCGGACCCGCGCTACGGCTACAACGTGCCGGCGCAGAACGTGGTCGGCGTCACCATGCTGATGACCAACCTGACGGACCCGGCCGCGCCGCCCACGACGTCGCGCAAGCAGATCGCCGAGGGGAGATACGACCAAGCGGCCAACCTGCGCGACATGCAGATGACGCCGTACCTGTGGACGCCCGCCACGTGGAAGGCCGGCAAGCACGCGGCCATCCTGACTTATATCGACGAGTGGCGCATGCCCGTGCTCGTGGCGGGCGACACGCCCGACGGCGACGGGTACATGCTGTTCCACGCCACCGACGTGAAGCAAGGGGGCGTCCGGGTGTGGGTGAACCGCAAGGAGAGCTCCATGAAGAAGCTGCAGGGCATGATCGACACCAACACGAGGCGGCAGACGGAGCTGGGGCTGGAGGTCACGGCGAACAAGAATTGGGTCATCGTGAAGCCTGAGGAGATCTTGTAATATATGCCTAATTAAACGAGCTGCTTTGTGATGAATCTTGATGAACATACCGATAGAGCTGGCACCTCGTGCCATCCCCTTTATTTCCAGACGTTGATACAATGACCAGTTCTGCCAGAAGGCGCCATGTTCAAACACAGCCTCTATCATCTATCACCACCGGGGCCTCTTCGCTAGGGCTTCTCCGCCATCTTATTGGTTGCCGGGAAAGCAAGGGCCTTTGCCCAATGGCGAAGTATAGGCCGGATCGGTGTTGACGCTCCTGAAGACCCAGCCGCTGGTCACGCCACGGGGGCACGTATCGCTCACACCATCGGCGGACGCCGGCGTGGCCTGGTAGACCCTGCAGGTGGTCGTGAACTTGCGGTAGAAGACGCAGCCGGGCGCCTGGTAGCAGATGGAGCAGCACCTATCGGTGCCCACGTCGTTGGCCTCCACCTGGGTCGTGAACTCCGGCATCTCCGTGTAAGCGGTGCCGGCGGTTCCCGCGGAGAAACTTTTGGTCATGGTCAGTTATGGGTGCGTGTTGGGGGAGAGGGAGAGAGAGAGAGAGGTCTCACATCTTGCCGTTGGCCCTGACGTCCTTGCAGACCCCCACCACGACGGTGGCCGTGGCCGTGACCGAGACGGTCGACGTGAGCGTGACCGAGACGGTCTCGGCCGTGGTCGGGACGACGGTGGTGTCGACGACCAGGGTCTGGGTGGAGGCGGCGGGCGTCTGCGTCTCGGTCACGTAGACGGTCGTGACCGGGGTCGGGGCCGTGGTGACGCTGCCGGTGACGCCGGCGCACGAGCAGGCGCTCGAGAAGCGCGCGGCGCTGGTGCAGGCCGACGCGTAGGCCGGGATCGCCGTGGGCACGACGGTCACGGCTTGGTCGCCGTCGGCGGCGGCGCGCTTCTGCGGCGTGCCGACCGTCTGCGTCTTCGTCTGCGTCACCGTCGCGACCGTGAGCGTCTCGTCGACCTTGACCATCGAGGTGGCGGTGACGGTGTTGACGGTGGTGTCGGTCACCGAAAGCGTCACGACCGGGGTGCCGGCCGTCACCTTGACCGTCTCGGTGTGAGTCCTGGCACGAGGTTTTCTTTAGTTGGCAGGCTCCAAGCAATCTCGGAACACAAAAAAAACCTGGGGCAGGCTCACGATGTCGCCGGCGTGACGGTGGTCACGACGAAGGAGGAGCAGGCCTCGAGACGAGTCGGGAACTGCGTGGCGCGGACGGCGCGGAGGCAGTTATCGGCATTGCATGGGCTGCGGGCCACCGCAGCGGCGGCGGCCAGGGCCGGGAAGGCGAGAGCGAGGACGGACTTCATGGCGACCGGGACGGACTCCACAGATGCTGCGGGGAAGGAAGGGATTCAGCGAGAGGATGAACGAAAGGACAGGCGAGGCCACGTTAATGAAGGGAGAGGAGCCAAGGAGGTTGGATTCGCCTTGGTGTCCCATCTCACCTCTCGTCTCTTGAGGAGCCGGCTCGTCTTGGGCATTTATACACTATTTTGATGTTAGCTACTCGCATCTTGAAGGCCAGCCGAGCTGTGGCGAGGCTCACAAGTCACAAACGACATGGAAGTGCCCTGTCAATGCATTCAGTAGCGCCGCAGATGGCCAATATAAAAATCCAGATTGGGCGCTAGCTCCTTAGCTCCCGAGCCAGACCAGAGCTGAATTGCCGAGCTAGACCGGGTTTACCGTTTCGCTCAGCCGCAGAAATTTGAGCCGCATGCAAAACTTGGTCTCGACCATGCGCACGCCTGATCCGTCCCGGGTTCCCGGGTCCTAGTGCTTGTCCACCCCCGGTCAGCTGAACAGCCGAACAGTTGATGTCGTTGGGGAGCCTGGGCTCAAGACATTCTAGGCCTCCCAGCGGAGGGCCTATCAGTGGTATCCACACGGCGCCATCTCCGTTGACGGCAGTGCATGCGAGCATATACGAGGCGCGGTGAAGAGCTGTTATGGGGGTGCCGAGGGGGGAGCACGCCCGGATCAAAAAAAAAAAACGGGACACTTTTCAATTTTTGCCCCAGTGCATACCACCACCAATTGAAAGGTGTTTCGTTTTTTTGACCAGACCGTGGGGAGGTGGTCGAGGTCTCCGATATTCCGAGAATAGCGCATGGATATCTGATAGTGAGAAAGGCGCTGCCAAAAGTGGAGACTCTAGACCTGCCGGGAGCAAATTGCAGGAGAAAATGCTCCGGACGCTCAACCAAGCCTCCCAGTGGCGCCGCGGCGGCAAGCGATCCGTGGCTGCCAAGCTCCTAGACGTTCCCAAGCTAAGTAGGAACACGCCATCCCCGGCGGTGAGGCCTTCACCGTCCCCACTTAAAATATGTCCCGCGGGTGCCCCTATCTCGAACCGCGGCTCTTTTTGCCGCCTGTGTTTCTCCGGGAAACCCATCTCTTAGAGCACACCGCCGTGTCGAGATCCCTTGGGCCTAGCCGTCATCAAGGCTCGGCCACACTTCTTTGCGGATTTGAAGGCCTAGCACGACACCGAAACAGCAAACATTATCCACAGGACTCTAAGGGCGACCCGACGGCCCTCCTCGTGAATTTAGGCTACCTTGACGGGGAGTTGTGGCGCCGTGCCACGCAGAGGTACTTGATTGAGGTCAAGTCGACGACGGGGCCACATGTTGCGCCCTTCCACATGGCGTTGGCTTATACAAACCGTCCGTTGCTGCTAATTGCAACCCGCTCACCTATCTTGATGTCCCTTCACACTCCAGTACAATCTTCTCTCGGCCCTATTCCCGCTCGACGAGCTTGGTGATGGTGGTGCCCTTGTAGAGTGACTGCTGAGCCTCGCAGCTGTTGCTAGCAAGGCCTGCTTTTGTGCATTTCTGCGTACCTCGAGCCAAAGGGGTCTCCTGCTCCTTGCCCTCCCCCAAAGCTCGTGGTACAGGTATACCCTTCAGGCCTACTAATACAGACACTCGTTCCTGGCCGCCTCCTCGGAACCAAGTTCTCCTATTGTCTCTCACTGAGAGACCTCCATGCGAAAAGGTTGGAGTTATATGGTTCTAGTCATCCTAGACCAAACCCTCGTCCTGACGCTAGAGCAAGACCTTGCGCAGGAATATATACTCGTTTAGGCACTCGCTAGCCCCGGCCCCTCACTTCAGAAGAGCTGGCTGATGGCACGAGCGCGACGGGTCCCTCCTCGCCATCGCCGTTTCGACCCCGGCTGGCAGTGCATCAAGCTGTACACGCCCACATGGTGCCACAAGACTCTTCGGTTCGACCGTGGCGAGGGGAGAACGTAGGGCAGGATCAATGAGGGTTCGCCGAAGGAAAAAGATAGTTGTTTAGTTCACGTGGCGGCGGCTCCCACAGCGCCATTCCCTGTGGTCGTCTTGGCGTAACTCGTTTCTCGTCCTTTCTCCTGCGTCTGCATCTGCGCCTGCCCCATCCCGACCCTTGTTGCTCTACGCTTTCTGCGCCAGCGCCGACAGCAAAAGAAGCAGCAGGCGACGATCAGGATGAAGCAGACGGCGGGCGGGACGGCGACCAGGATTATCAAAGAATCCCAGCTTGGGCCCGATTCTGACGGCTGGCAGGTCTGCGTCGGCGGCGGGTCGCTGGGCACCCAACTCGCCATCCCCCAACCGCTGGTGCTGCAGATTTGCGGCGGCGGCGGCGACAGCGTGCTGGCGTCGGTCGGCGCCCACATAATCTGCCACGCCTTATGCACTCGCGGAATGCCGGCGGCGTCGGCCGTGGGCGCGACCTCGTCGCTCCTGGTGGTGGTGGCGGTGGACGATGGGAGCGTGCGTGGCGGGACCTTCCAGCACGCGGGGGAAATGCGGTTTGAAACCGAGCTGGGGAGATCGTCAGGATATCCCGGAGCCCCTGACCAGCCCGGAGTGAAGCCCGGCGCGCAGCATTGCGCCGTCGTGAACGTGTACAAGGACACACTAGTGGAAGGCTGTAGAGCGCTCAGAGCTGTGCTCTTGAGAGAGAGCTGGTACCCCGTCCAACCGCTCGGGCACACGGCAGGACTAAAGGTCAAGTGGTCTTCGGGAGCAGTCTTGTTCATTCCAGGCGGCCGGCAGGCCGCGAAGCGGGGATTCGTTGTGTCCGAGACGAGGATGGGGAGCGTCACGGACGTGCTGTTCCGCCCGGCGCCGCGAGTTACAATGGTCGACGTGCTCCATAGATCTGCGCATGACGCCGCCTGCACGAAGGGCGTTGTCATGGCGGCGAACGACGTCGCCGTCGTCGCGGGTGACATGGCGGTGCGATCCATTGACCGAGTGGATATTTGGGAGGGCGGAAGACGAACAGAAATGTCGCTTGGAGATGTAAGCCTGGAGGGAAAGGGGACGTCCTCCCACTATGTAAGCTGCGCGCCTCCGCTTGGCAGGGCAAATGCAGCATCCCGGTCGAGCGCTGGGCGAGGTTGTTGTGAAAGTGGGCGCTGCCTTGTATTAAAGACCATGCGGATCCGGGATTTTATGCAAAATTTTCTTTCGGGAGTGCCTCGAATCCTTACTGGTTGGGATTTCAAGCGCCTGGTGTAGTGCTGACGAACCACCATTTACCTCCTAAGGCGCTCTTTATATGCCTACTATCGTGCAGGTGGCCAACTTGGGGGCTCCAAGGATTCCATCATATAGTTTGTCCACCGTTGTGGAGGCCAGAACGGTGCAAGACCCAGAGCTCGGCCGCCAATTCGTGGGTGTAGAAGCTATGTATGATAGTTTCGTGGACCGGCTGGCAAAAACTTTGCGAGCGTGTCCGCAGAGCCTGAGAAAGCCAGCTTGTAACAAGTGGAAGCCTTTCGGGACACCTGGCCGGCAACTCGCGCGTCGTGTGCAGTCTCGTTGCGAGGCGGGGTCGTGCTGATTGCGTGCCAGACGCCTCGAGAGCCTTCAGGCTCCTCTTGGGAAGAAATCGAGTATGACTCTGGAAAGGAGTCCGGCGATAAGGGTGAGGGGTCGGCGGCTGCCGCGAGGACGCGTGGGTTGAAATACTTGTGGATGAAGTTGCAGGTAGGCCCGTGGATGTCGCCACCAATGTCTTCCCGCACATCGGTCATCTCTGTGCCGGAGGTACGAACAGCCATGGTAAATAGGTTGAAGGTGGTGCGAGGATCAAGCCAGTCCCAGGGCTATGGCTGGGGGATCTTCGTCGGGCCCCACCATACCCGCGGCAATCATTGACTCCCCACCAATGTGACAGTTCTGTGGCGCTCCTGCCACTCCACAGTCTCAGCGACGACTTGGGCGCCTAGTGCAGTTCCCTCCCCAGGATCGATGGCGACAACAAAAGCAGCTGTTGTGTGGATCAACGGCTTCCCCGGGTGTGGAAAACTCACCGTGGCCACGGCAATCAGGGCACTGGACAAGACGGTCATCGTCCTGGACAACCACAAACTGATCGACCCCGTTGAGGAGCGGGTTGCGCGTACCCATCCCAGCTACCAGCACGAACGCCGATGCTTCCGTCAGGCCGCCCTAAAGGAGAATGTCTGCGACCCCGCCGGACTCTCGCGTCTTGTCGTCTTCACGGGTAACGCACCTGACCTTTGCATACCGTGGATCCTGCCTTGAGTAGTGCTGATGACGTTGGTCGAACAGATTTCCAGTCGGACAATGAGCTAGGCTGGGCTGTAGCCTCGGAGTACAAGGATGCCACTATCAGCGCCGGTCGGTCGTTTGTCCCCGTCTATCTAACTTGCGATGTGGCCACCAATCTCGAGCGCGTCACCAGCATCGCCCGCCTCACGAGCAGGACGACCAAGCTCATTGATCGTCGCGCCCTGGAGGATATACGTTCGCGGTGCGAGCTGTTTCGCTTTCTTGACTGCCCGAGCCTGACGGTCGATTCGAGCAATCTGACGCCGCTAGATGCGGCCGCAGAGATCCTAGCATTTGCCCGGGGAGCTGCTTCGCCGCGGGCGTCACTGGTCGAGGGGATGAGCGTCCCACCCGGTTTGGCTGGACTGGCAGAGCGAGCCAAGCCGCAGCCTAAAACCGTCTGCTTTCCATGTTTTGCTACTTCGTGCTCTTTGCAGCTCTTCTCGGAGACATTGCTACCCTTCCTTTCTCGCTTGATTGTTCCAGTGGAAATCCTCCGAATCTCAGATGTCTATTCGACCGAGATCTCAAATTGAGGCGAGCCTCGAAATTGGCGCGATTCGTTTCTACGAAATTCCGCTCCTGGGTACGCGCGATGAGAACAACACAAGCATCCAGGGCCTGGAACTGGCCTATTCCCGCTCTCCTGATACGGTGGCAGCCTTATCCGGCTTATGTTCCCTTTGCAACGCCTTTGATAGCTGGCTACAGTTCATCTCTGGCTCGGATCGTATGCACAGGTCCCGGAACGAATTCCGGGAGCCCACGCTTCTACATCTCATGGTGGTCGACACGCGAGCAGGATTGTCGAGCCATGTTGGCGTTTGTACAGTGCGTCTGAGGCGGACCGGAGCCCTCGTCTCGGACAGCATGCCCTTGGAGACCCTGTGGGCAGACACGGTCGACTTGGGGTGAAAGCTTGTCACCTTGGCTTGAAGGGAAGACTTGTTAGACTATGGCTCAAACTGCTAAATCCAATTCCACAGGAAACCTACTAGCAATGACATGTCCCGGAAGCGCTTGCAGAAAATCTTCACTGCTGGGAACGTTGTGATCACGGATTTTCATGGAGTTGTTAGGACGCCAACCGGCTCGCCAGAGGTTCGACTCCACAAAAACGTCAACAATCGGCAAGGTATCTCAGCGCTAGCCTGGGAAGAAAATGAACAGGGCGTCTGCTGAGCACCTGTTTCTTACTCTCAGTCACCGACCAAGAGATTTCAGTGAATTTACTGCCATGTCCCGTCAGTATCGAAACTCCTCCCAGCCACCACATCGACGACACGGCGCTCCCGCAAGCCTTCATATGGGCCTACCAACATGGGACTACCGAGCCTGCCGCCACAGCTTGGCACTCGATAGTGCCCCCGGGATACCGCGCCCATCTCTTCCGCGAACAATAGGCGCAGAGACAGGGCCTAGGCCTTGCCGACCCAAGACCCCCTGCCGGATGCTAGCTGCGACTTTGTGTGGGTTGCCTGTGAAGCCATGTGTCGGAGCCGGCCGAGGTGGCAACCCGCGCCCACCCCCCTCCCCCACGACGGAGAAAAGATTCTGTCCAAGCCTATCATACTATACAGCCAAGTCGGTGAATCGCGGCTCCGTCGTTTGTCTCGTAGCTCGCTTGTGTGCGCGGTGGAATGATTGCCGTCTTGCTAGAAAAGACTTCCGCTAGGTCTCGGCTAGCGCTTGGTGGATGGCCTTGGGCCTATAAAGAAGAGGGGCGGCTTGGTGCCCCCGGCTTTCTAGTTACCCATGAATACGATAGGGATACGGTTTGAATACGATAAGTCCTTGTCCAAGGGCCCGCGATGTTTTTTTTTAGGACGGACGGCAAGCTCCAAGGCCCACTCAGCTTCATCTTCCAAGGAACAAAGGTGATCACCCTTGCAGACTAGGTTGAGTGCCCATTCGTACCCTCACCGTTCTTTTTTCTTTTCATTTACTTGTCCCTTTACCGGGCCTTCCCATGCTGCACAGACACGTCCCTTCTGACCATGACACCACTCCGTAGGCCGTGGCCGTCCACCAGGTCCTCCTGGCTGCTGTGGTGGGACCGGGTTTCGGCGGTGGCGCTGGCCGAAGCGGTGCCGCGACCTACGGGCTTTAGCACCAACCCGGGCTGCTCGCGGTCGACCGTGTCGTCCATCGTGCCGCCGCCGCCGCCGCCGCTTCCGCCCCTGAGCTTCTGGGACCTCTGGGACCTGGGGCCGGCAGACTCGCCGTCGACCTGCGGGGCGTAATAGGCGCGATGGGTCTGGGAGTAGAACTTTGCCGAGCGGTAGAGGCCGGGGCCCGAGACAATCATGATGGCTGCAAGGCCGAGATCGGCCAGTTTAAGAAACGAGAAAAGAAGGGGCCATGGGATCAGAACACAGAAGCGTACCGATTGAGGCCTCGATCGTTCCCCAGAGCGCGAGCCACGGCACTGTAGGCTGCTTGCCCGGGCTGGCGAGCTGTGTGACGCGGATGGTGGAGGCGGTGATAAGAATCCAACCGAGGCAGAAGAGGGAGATGATGCCGATTTTGCGGGAGCCGGGCATTTGGAGGTTCATGACGAGACGGATGGGGAGAAACATGACTGTGATGAAAGGGAGGGTTAGATACCAGGTTTCCCCAGCAAAGACGCAGAGCAAGATTCGGATCACGCAGGCAGCTCTTACTCATTAGGTCCGTCAGCACGCCCACAGCAAAAGCATACCACATGCTGATGTTGGCGTGAATGATGTCTCTCGGGGTAAGGCACTGGCCAGCGCTAAACCACGCCTCCCAGGAGGAGCAGACGTAGCAGAGGTAATAATACAACCAACAAGGGCCTGGCACACAAGTTGCAAGTCGGTGGGAACATTCAGAAGGTTTGGAGCACAGCAATGTAAAATTCACTTATCAGGGCGCTAAATACAACCACGGCCCACCACATCTGGACGTAAATGGGAAGGCCGTCGCAGATTTTCTTGTACATGCAAAGAAGGGAGAACTTTGCCGACCACAGGCAGAACCAGCGGCATGCCGAGGCGGCAAAGAGTGTCTTTTGGATAAAGACGGCGTCGTCCCCGGCGGTAGCGTACGGCGGGGTGAGCCCAGCGGCCAGGTCGGTCAGGCGGAAGAAGGCCGGGACGATGTAGAGGTACAGGACGCTGATGGCCATGAAGAAGACGTAGGCGGCAAAGAGCTACAGGTCCTCGGCCGCCAGGCGGCGCTGCTGGTGCAGCATGAGGCCGACGCGGGCGAAGACGACGATGGAGGTCAGCGCCATCATGGCGATGCCCGTGGGCGCGATGTCGCCCCGGGGGATGGGCGTTTGGTCCATGTCGGGCGGGCGGGAGCGTACGAGGGTTCGACAGTGAAGGGAGGGAGGGCGAGCTGTCGATCGTGGGAGGAGGTCACGGCTTGATGCGTTCGTGCATCTGCGTGCGTGATCTATCTTCAGCGAGCAGGATCGGGATAAGAGAGACGGAAGGGCCACGAAAATAGAGAAAACATCAGGGTTGCGTGTCAATCCCTCTTGATTAAGGCAAATCACTTTTGGCAGTAGACCGCCAGCCGATAGGGTGAGAATGGGCAACAAAGGGCTCTGCTGCCGTTCCCTGTGTTGGTGACGACCGACAGGTAGTCTTGACGACGACGCGAGTTAAAGGCCTCCTAGATCCTGTCTGGCTGGGGGAGAGCCGTAAATGGCAATGTGGTCTTGTTCTCAGTCTTTTTCTCTTTCTTTTCCTCCCTTTCCCGTATCCTCCTCGTCCTCTCGTCCATGGCCCCCATCTCGGTCTTGAGTATCACCAGATAACGTCCTTTGAGTGCGCGCGCTGTACTTCTTTAATATATAGAAGATGCATGCTTCTGGATTTCACTTGAAGATAGCTTCGTCGATCAAGCTGCAAGCGTTCAGGGGTAAAAATGCCGGGCGGCCTAGTCTCCCGACGAAATGCCTGTTGAGGTTCGAGTCATGCACGGTGAGATGCAACTCCCGGGGCGGTGTGTCTGCTTGACCGCCCCTGAGCAACCGACTCAGATCCTACCTTGACGCCTGGGAGCACTGCTTGGTTGAGTATGGAGATGGAGAAAAGGATGGGCAAAAGAGAAGAACAAGAAGAGGGAGAAATGCCACGTCACACCGGCGTCCCACATGCCATGAGGCCGTGGCCTCTGCCAACCATACATCAAGGTCTGTAGGGTGCGCAAGCGCGCCAAAGAGCACCCGCCCGCGCCGTGTCCGTGGCGGCCCGTCAATCGTTTGCCTTGTAACGACTTGGCCTATTTGGTCGAGGTTGTCGAGGTTTCGAGCAGGTGGACGTTAATCTGCGTCAATGGAGCGCGCTAAATCCCAGAGCCCTGGTGAGCCCGCCTGGGCTTCTCATCTCACCCTGGACTTTCCCTCTGCCCTCGCTAGCGCGCGGGTTTTGTTACCTCGTTCGTTGCAGTATGGTTGTCGGCTCGGTGGTTGTTCTGCACGGTAAGGGTCGTCCCTCACCGCCCCAGCTGTGGAGAGACCGCGGCCGCCTGGCTCAACCGCACGCTGGACCCAGTCTCGCGTCACCGTCGCGTGGCACCACGGTCTGCAACCCGATGCCTACCACCCCACTACCTAGGCCCTTATGATAACGGACCCCTCCCGAGTTCCCGGACGTGCCGGTTTTCGGGTGGGTTTGGCCCCGCAACTCCCGCGTGGGAAGCATATAAACCAGCCTCAGCCATGCCGTCGCCAACTGGTAGAACCTAAGACGCTCGTCTCTCGACTACATCGCTCGCCTTGATCGCTTTCGCGTCCCTGCTCGTATTGGCCTCTCCGGAAGGAGTCGTGCCCGCCATGAAGAACGTCTGCTACCTGGCGGCCCTGGCCCTGGCCCTGGCAGGCCGAGGCGCCCTCGCTCAATCCGACTTCGAGGCCGACAACTTCAACGCTACCGACGCCCTGTTCAAGCAAGGGATCGACGTCAACACCCTGCCAGGGTTCGACGAGCTCCGAAAGAGCCAGGACAGCAGTGCTCCTTTGGAGAAGCGCGGCTGTTTTTCTTGCACCGTGGCTGTATGTGTATCTGCCTACGCTTTGGTCCGAACTACCGGATCAAGCACACCCGCTGACCTCTGCCTCCCTCGCGATACAGTGCGACTCCCTCAAGCTGCTTTATGGCTCCGAGAAGGTCCTCCTGAAGGACAAGGACGGCTACAGCGATTTTGTTGGCGGCTACTGGTCCGACAACCAGGCCCAGGTCCGGCCCGCCTGCGTCTTCAAGCCCACGTCGGGCCTCGAGGTTTCCAGCGCCGTACTGCTGTCCCGCGTGACCCGCTGCCCCTTTGCCGCCAAGAGCGGCGGCCACGCGGCCTTTGCCGGCGCCTCGAGCATCGAGGACGGCGTCACCATCTCGTTCGCCAACATGAAGGACGTGACCCTCTCAGCCGACAAGAGCATCGCGTCGGTGGGGCCCGGCAACATCTGGGGCCCCGTGTTCGAGGAGCTGGCCAAGTCGGACTTGACCGTCATCGGCGGCCGGCTCTACAACATCGGCGTCGGCGGGCTGACGACGGGCGGCGGCATCTCGTACTTTTCCAACACGTTCGGCTGGGCCGCGGACAACGTCGAGAGCTTCGATGTCGTCACGGCCTCGGGCCTGATCGTGCGCGCTAGCGCTACCGAGTATCCAGACCTGTACAAGGCCCTCCGCGGCGGTGGCAACAACCTGGGCCTCGTCGTCAACTTCAACCTGCAAACCGTGCCGCTGCCCGGCGGCAAGATGTGGGGCGGGTCAAAAGTCCACACCGAGGACAAGTTCCCCGAGGTCGACCGCGCCTTCGCCAACCTCATCGCCAACTCGGCCGATGACACCAAGGCGGGGCTCTGGCTCGTCCACTACCAGCAGGCGCCGGGCGTCAACCTGGCCCTCACGACACTGTGGCACGCCGACCCCGACGGCGGGAACAAGCCCATCTTTGCCGAGTTCAACGCCATCGCGCCCGTCTCCGACGATACGAAGCCGCGCGTCCTGGGCGAGTGGGGCAAGGAGACCATGGCCCAGAGCCCGCCGGGCCTGCGCGAGACCTACTACACGCTCACCGTCAAGGCTGACGTCGGCATCCTCGAGTTCGCCCGCAAGACCTACTTCGAGAGCGTCGGCGACGCCGTCGGCGACGTGCCGGGCGTCCTGCCCAACATGGTCACGCAGGGCATCACGATCCCGCAGCTCGAGCAGATGCAGAAGAACGGCGGCAACGCGCTCGGGCTCAGGCCCGAGGACGGGCCCCTCTACATCATCATGATAGCCTCCATGTGGAAGAACAAGGAGGACGACGCGCGGGTGCAGACCTTCATGTCGGACGTGATGCGCAAGGTCAAGGCCGAGGCCAAGGCCCGGAAGCTCGACCACCCCTACATCTACATGAACTACGCCAGCCAGTACCAGGACGCCATCGCCAGCTACGGCGATGAGATAAAGGCCCGCCTCAAGTCGGTCGCCTCCCGCTACGACCCGGCCGGCGTCTTCCAGCTGCTCCAGCCCGGCGGCTTCAAGCTCGACCGGGCCCCGACCCCGGACGCGGCCTTCTTCTCGCACTAAGCGCAGCGGGCATGGTTGACTAGCGACCTACAGTCTTAATTAGTAAAACTTAAATTTCTGTGTTCCCCGTCTTTTGTGTGACCTTCCAAACACATCCGCTTGAAAATGCTACAAAACAAATTAGGTTGTCTTCTTTTTTAAACCTCCCGTTCCTGCTTCGGAAGCGGAGACACAGGGCTCACGGCCGGAGTCACCACCACACCGTCCCGCCCCGTCTCCCCGTCACCCCCTGTCGAGACCCCAACCTCCTGTGTCCCCACAACAAGATCGAGCTTTTGCGGCGGCCCGCATCCCTCCATCTCGTGAATCTCATGGGCGGCGACCTCGTACGTCTCGCGCGGGTCCGGCCTCTCCCGGTCATGCTCCCTCCCGCCAAGCTCCCAGTGGATCTCCTTCTCCATCAACTCGGGCTTGAGGTCCAGGGCCCCCGCGACCGCACCCACCGCGGAGCCGTGGCCGCCCGAGCCCTCGAGCTCGGCCTTGGAGAGGCTGTGGTCGCCGCTCTTGTCGCCACCCCCGACGCCGCCGCCGCCGTCGTCGTCCCCGGTCTGCTTGGTTCGTTTCCCCCCCGCCAGCCGGCGGAGGCGCAGGTCGTAGCCCACGACGCCAATGATCAGGGCGGCGAGGGCCGCTGACCCGATTGCAATGGCCGCGATGACCTCGGGCTTTAGCGGCGGGGTCTGGGGGCTGTCGTTGGCGGGTGTGGTGGTGCGGTTGTTCTGGGTGTCATTGTCGTGCGGTGGAGCCACAACGTTATCACGGACCTGAAACCTGACGCTGGACGCGGTGAAGTTGAAGGAATCGAAGGCCTTGCTCGGGGAGATTTCCATGTAGATCACGAACTGCGGGTACAACTGGCGCTCCGCGGCTGATATCTGATCTTCTTGGCGCCATACCCAGTTCTGGCTCGACAGCTCGACGCTGGCACGGTCGGGGGCGCGTTAGTTCACAGGGCGATCCAGACGTGAAAACGGCTGCCGACCATATAAGTCTTGTCAGGAAGCGCTCAATGTGAGACTCACTCGTCTGCGAGCTTCCGGATGCCGACGTTGCCTGAAGACCTTGTTGAATTCCGGCCCAGTAGCTCGATCCTCACATAACCCAACGCCCCGGCAGGCGCAGCCCATCGGATTGTATAATTGCTGCCAAGCGTAATCATCTCGTTTGCGCCGGGACTGATGATTGTGATCGAGTTCGAGGTGTCCGCGGACCCCTGAGCGTCTGCAGTGGCCACGAGGACGGCGACCAGGTTGAGACACTGGAGCAAGCGGCCGAGTGCCGAGAGCAAAAACATTGTGTAGGGCGCCGTGGCCATGATTCGCACCACCGAGGGGAGACGGAGTCGACGGCAGAAGCCGTGACCAGATCTTGGGGACGAGACGCCGAATTATGCAAAGCCAGGGGAGACGACCTCCCTTCCACGTCTCCGTGTTCCATCTTAATTCCCCCACTATAGTCCCTAGCAAACTGCAGTCAGCAATTCAACCAAGATTGACGAGCAATAGAGGCGGCTGGGGTTACATGAGGGGGGCTGTGGCTCGACATGCAAGGCACTTTTCCAGTCACGCTGCCCCCGCCCCTCATTTGCTCAGGGCTGTCAGCCGTGCCGCTGCCATATTGAGAGAGAGGATTGGACGGGCCGCGCACAACGGCACCAGGGGTAAGGGGCAAGGCGATGAGCAAGAATGATACGTCTGGCATCCATTGGCCAATTAGAGGGCTGCCCGCTTATGGGGGGCCTTGCAGTTGATCTTGCATGAATCTGCGGGTACGGTGCCCAACTGCCAGCCGGTCCAGGAACATAGAAAGTTCTGCGGAGCAAAAAGCCGCGCTGGTGGGATCCTAATTATTCACATTCGTCCCAGTACCGCGAGACTGGTCGCTGCGCCGAGTTCTCCTCGAACACATCCTCGAGCCTTGTCCTGAACGCCACACGCTTCGGCACACTCCGGCCCAATGCCGCCGCCGCCGTTCTTGGTCTTGTCCTCATGATTCCCTTGACGCCTGGTCCATTCCCCCCTGCTCCCGGCCCCGTTGACTCTGCGGCCGCTTCCCTCCCCGCCGCGGCCGGGGCAGCCCGCCCGCGCCCTGGGCAGCGCCAGCGGGGCAACCGCCGCCGTCGACGCGCAACACCGGGGCAGGCCTTTGCCCTCCATGGAGCTCAGGCCGCTCGCGTCGTCGATCCACTCGCGGCCCTCGTCGTGGATGTGGTACATGGCGTGCAGGTCGCCCGACATGGGCTGCCGCGCCAGCGGCCGGTGCCGATCTGGCTTGAGCGGGTACGGAATCACGAGCGCGAGCCTCGGGGGTCCCCTGTCCCTAGTCCCACGTCCTGTCGCCGGCCGGCGAGACTTTGCGTCCGTCCCCGACGTGGGGATCATGACCCAGGACAGCTCGGCCTCCCCCGTGGCCGCGTGGCCGCCCCGCCACCCGTTGGGGTTGTAGAAGCTGACGGGGCATGGGATGCATCGCTTGGCCGGTCTGACCCGGTCGAGGTAGCGGACTGGCGGCTGGGTGCCGAACAGCGACCGCACGTGCCCTTCAGGTCCGTTGAAGGGGAAGATGAGAGCCATTGGTGGAACCCGGGGGAGTGACGAGGAGAGCAGAAGGCTTTCTGTGATAGAAGACAAGACATGGGAACATCGTAATGGTTTTTGTACAAGGAACAAGAGAAAGTCATCAAAGCTGTTTCGCTTAGAAACGGCTTGATGGTGGATATTATAAACGGGATATTCGACTTCAAGTGCGGAAATTTACCAGATGGGATCACCACCTGGAGAGCGGCGCCTCGCCCCAAATATCCCTTCCCCCCTCCCCGGGACGATGCGATTCGGGTGTTCTCTAGCATAAAGTCAGACAAGGAACATCCAAAAGCCGAGGCGCCGAAGGACCGCGATCCTTCTGTGCCCCCATTGGTCACCGAGGATCATCCGGCTCGACAAAGCACCCGAGAATGAGACCCATGATGGGACGGATAGTATATAAGTGCCCGTATACTGACCTCTGATATCACGCTGCAGAGAATAATATGTCAGATGCAGAGAACTGTCCAAAGTTTGCTTGACAGTGGTCCCGACCGCGAACGCCGATGTTGGGTTGGCCAGGCTGGTGTGAGGTTGGAACGGAAAGAGGTCTGTGTAAGTGGCCTGGACTTCTGACAGCCGGGAATAAGACGAAGACCGAGGGCTGTCTGGTCATCCCATGTCACACGGGGATTGAGCCGGCGACCCAGTAAGACCGATTGGACGGCCAACAGGACGAGTCACAAGACAGCGATAGGGAACTGGGCGTTGGTTGGGCCGGCTGGAAGGGTCACAAAAACCCCGCATGCATTACGCGCCCGGTCGAAGGAAGGTTTATTCCTTTCGACCCCAAGTACATACCCTTTTCGTAAAAACCAAATGGCTTATAAAAAGAAAGCTCATCTTTAAGGTTTTTACTGGAAATTCTGCTTCCTTAAGCATTTCTTAAAGGCTTTAAAAAATTATTAATATATTAAGCACTTTCCAAACCAATCCCAAATTCCTTTGTAATAAATAATTTTTTATTTTTTCGGAATTGCTTTAATTATACCTATACCTTTGTTAGGAAAAGGTATAACCAATTTAAATTTTTCCCAAATACTTACTTGCATTTATAAGCTTAATTTTTTTCCTTATCGCGCAAATCTTTAACAACGTTACCGCAATTGTACGCTTTTGGGCAAATAACCAAACCGGTAAGCCGAAATTTGCCCTTATAAACGAAAAAAGCCTTATTAAATTAGGTATTTCCCCTTTCCGTTGCTAATATTGCACCCGCCCCGCGTTTAAAGGATTGCGGTTTTGCACTTATTATTTTACAAAAACCGAACGCGACCAACAATTACGTTAAAAACCGACTTTAACGTTGGTTACCTTTACAACGGATCCCAATAAGCCCTTGCAATCGGCTACCCCGCAACCGTTTGCTAAATTAATCGATAAATCCTTTAACCCGCTCGTTGCTTTAAGCAACAAACCCGTTATTGCCTTTAAAAGGCCACGAACGCTTTCCGGGTTAATCGACCCGCATTAAATAACCTTACCGATAGCTACAAAATTCGCAATTATCGGTAAAAATCGTTTCGTACGGGTTAAAAAGCAACAAAAAAACTTCCAACAAAACCTAACGGTTTAAATTAACGTTTTAACCAAAAACTTTAACCACGCCCGTAATTCCATACGTTTTATCCTTACCCAAGCAAATTAACAATACGAATCCACTTTATAGCTTTTCGAAAATAGCAAAATTAAACGGACAACCTACGAAAAAATTGTTGCACAACGTATCGACATTATCGAAAAGCGTTTTTGTTACGAAGCAAACCAAGCCCTTAATAGCTTTGCTTAACAAATCGAATCCATATAAAAAAACCTTTTTGCCTTATTACAATAAATCCAAATACAAAAAAAAACCACCAAAAAATAATTAGCTATTTTCCAAAAAAATAAAAAAAACAATTAAAAAAATTTGCTTGGCTTTTGCCCGGCAAAAGCAAAAGTACGACCTTTTTAAACAAAAGCTTAATCGATTTTCGCTTTTAACCTACGCGGTAAAAGCCAACGCCGAAAATACAAACCTTTTAAACGAAATTAAAGCACGTTATAAAAACTTCCACAAAAAAATTACTAACAATTCGAAACAAATTTAATAATAAAATAACGCTATTACCGTTTTAAAGTACAACTTTAACGTAATAACCGAGCTTTATTAAAACTATTTTAAACAAATTTCCCGCATTATTTCGCCAAAACCTTTGCCTACGTACAACAAAAATCGACGCGCTTTTATCGAACCTTTTTCGCTAAACGCAATTATAGCAAACGGCGAGCAAATACCCAAACCCCGGGGCCGGGCTTTTTTTTAACCTTTTAAAAATACCCAAAAAGCTACCAACGGTAACAACGCGGCCCTTTCCGAAAGCGGCGCATCGAAACCCGCCCCCGAATTACAAAAATTTCGGTTATCCCATTCCCGCGCCCCCAATAAAAACCGAACAAAACAAAATACCCCCATGTTCGACCCAAATACGGGAGCCATCGTGCTTTACACCGTTTTTACTTTTAACGAACTTTAGCAAAGCAACGGCGAAAAACAACTTTTGCCCGTTACCCAAAAGCCAAATTACCAGCCACGTATTTCGGGGGACCCCATATACGCTTAATAAATAAAAAAAATCCATAACGGCCTTTAAATACTTTACCAAACAATTTTAACCTTCCGGCATAAAATTAAAAACCTTTTACAAATTACCGAACTCGTTTAATTCCAAATGGCAAAATTGCGCTAATAATATAATTTTACCCGCTAAAATTATATAACGGTATTTTAAATCGTTTAAAACGGCGTAACCATTTCCAAAGCACAAGCCCGAAATTTTAAAAAAAAATAATCGAAAGCAATAACCTATTTGCCGCTAAAATGTAAAATATTATCGCTAAATCCGCTAACAACAATGTTACCCGCAAATACGCTTATAATAAAATAACCAAAACATACAAAACTTACCAATTTGCAATTAAAAACATGCACCGTTGCTTCGTTTATATTATCGAAACCGTTAAGCAATGGGCGGGCCATACAAAATATAAAATCGTTTATACCGAATAAAAGCTGGACAACTTTAAAAAACGATAAAAAGCTATAGCAATACACCTTTTAACCATTTTAAAATAATAACAAACGTTTGCCGAAAACATTATCGCTAAAATTAACCAATAACTAGCCAAAAGCAAGCAAATAAATACAACGGTTATATTATTACAAATCGCCTTTTGCCAAACCTTTCGCTAAATTATACCCGCCGCTATTAGCGCGCTTTTAATTTCGGTCTTTTTCGTTTAAATACCGGCCATTCGATTATCCGCGTTCCGGACCAACCTTACGCGGACCAAAACCAATTCGGTACTTAATTTAGCCCTTTCCGTTTTAAAACAATCCAATTCGATGCATTGCCAAACCATACGAAAGGATTTTGCCGGATTTATAACCGCTATGCATTAATAAACCCGGAAAAGCTTTTATTTTTAAATATTTAGCATAACCAATAAAATACCCCTAAAAGGAATTTCGTTACAACAACCCCCAATGCTACCAAAAAATAACCTTTCGTTTTTCGATTTAAATAAAAATGGACCCGGTTAGCCCTTTATGCTTCCGCTTCGCCCACGAACGGGCTTATCTTCGGCAAGTAAAAACCCTTCCCGTTAGCACGGAACGGTTTTTATAATTAACCCCGTTTTATTTAAATTACCCCCCGTTTTTAACAAAAAAAAACGAAATTTAAAGATTGGTAATATTTAATACGGGCCTTTATAAACGCCGTTCCCCAAACTTTTACAAATAATAACCACAAAATTTTTTAAGTAAATTTTTACTTTAAAAAAGCCGCATTACGCGTCCATATAAAAAAAGCACGGATATTGGAAGCTTACAAACTCCCCAACACTTAAAACGCTTACTTTAAATTTTTAGCCAATACGTTTTACAACCTTAACGAAAAACGTACGGATTCCATTAAATTGGATAATTTCGAATACAAAAACAACGTCGTCGGGTTTTTTATAAAATTAACCCAATTTAATGCAACCGTTAAATTAACCGGCACCCGTTTTAAAAATTTCGTTAAAAAAAAGCTCCCGAACGAAATAAACCGGCTCGTTTACGCCAATAAAAAGCGCATCCCCAACGTAAACAAAAAATTTTTAAAGTCCTTCCAAAAAGCCGGCATTACTTACAAATTTATAACGGCGGACAAAAGCATATTCCAAAAGCACTACAAAAACCAAAGGCTTAAAAAAAGGGAAAAAGCAAGCCCGCTTCGACTTTAAAGCGCTCGAACGCGGGCCGTCCCCGCAATAAAAGCTTTAAAAAAACCCCCGGCCTATCCTTAAACTCCCGTACCGCAACAAACAAAAAAATAAACCCCGGCCAAACCCGCAAAAATAACGTTTAAACCATTACCCAAGGCGCTTTTAATAGCGTTAACCAAAAAAATATTAATACCCGAAAAAAGGACGGTATTAATTGCTAACAATGCGGGCAAAACAACCATTACACCCGGAAATGCTTTGCCAAAAAAAATACCGTAAGCATTAAATTTCCCCCGCTTTCCGCGAAAATAACCGCCGGTGCCAAAAAGCCCGCCATTAAACCCTTACCAATAAAAAAAAAAGCTAAAAAGCGCTTTAACAAAAAGGTTAAAATAGCCGAAATAACCAAGCACGCTTTTAAACCAAACCATAACCGATACTTTAAAAAAGTCGATACGGATTTTAATTGCTAAAAATTAAAGGTTTCGATAACAATACCCAAAAGGCTTTGGGGAAGCAACAACGCCACCCAAACCGTTATTTGCGCCTTTTTACAAGCCCGAATAACGGGATCGACCCGGGTAATTACGAAACCCATATTAAATATGGCCTTGCAAATTAAAAGGCAAAAAAAAATTACGGTTAAAATCTTCCTAAATTGCAACAACGATAACGGGTTTTTTATTTTTACCCAAATAGCCGCCAAATTACAATTACATATTACCAAACGAACAATTTCCAAACCTATATCCAATTATACAAAATAAAAAGAAAACCCGTTAATTTATTACATACCCCGGGTTATTTTGCAACATTATAACCACCGCTTTCGCGTAAACCTTAATGTATTAAACCTAAATCCAAACTGCAACGTTTTGTTACCCGTTTAATGGATAACCCGCTATTACTTTACTAAAATTTTTAAACGGAACCACGAAAACATCCGGTTTAATACGGACAAATACAAATCGTGCCGCAAACCCCGGTCCCGCAGGATTTTTAACCTTTGCAACCCGGCAAACATTTGCAATACAAACCCGGCCACCGTTATTTTGGTTAAAAGATTAATATCGACAAAATTTCCGCTTAATAATACCAAAAAATTCGATAATGTTCCAAAAAAATTCCGCGAATTCCTTCCAATTATATTCCTAAAAATAACCATGCGCTTGCCAAACCATTAGCTTTAAAATTACGAAATACATTTAAAAAAAAGGGCCATTTTTAATTAAAAGCTTATATATAATTTTAACGAAAAAAAATTTAGCGTTTTAAAACCATAGCTTACCAAAAACCTTAAAGTAAAACGAATGTACGAAAAAAAAAAACGATCGAAATACCGTTAATGTTCGCTAAAAAAAAAACCTAAAAAATCCGTTACGCCCAATTATCGATTACCGCAATATTAACGGCAAAACAATCCCGGAATAATGCCCGATCCCGTTAATAACAAAGCTTTAAAACCGCTTCCGTAACGCCAAATAAATAACCAAAATTAATTTTAAAACCGGCTTTTATTTAATCCGAATAAAACCAAAATACGAATAAAAAATAACGTTCCGTTGCAAATATAGCCTTTTTAAATTTACCTTTATGCTTATAAGCCTTATTAATGCATTAACCACTTTTTAACGAATAATAAACTATATATTTTTGAACTTTATTAACGCCGGCCTTTTAATTTACTTCGATAACCTCTTTATTTACGCAAAAACAAAGGAAAAATATAACGACCTCGTTAAAAAAATACTAAAGCGCTTTACCAAATATAACCTTGCCGTTAACCCCCGCAAATGCGTTTAGGAAACCCAAAAAGTCGAATTTTTAAAATACGTTATCGGCCCGAAAAAAATCCGAATGTTCCAAAACAAAATAAACGCAATCCTTAATTAAAAAGCGCCCAAACAATTAAAAAAATGCCAATCGCTAATCGGGTTTGCCAATTTTTACCAACGTTTTATTGCCGGATTTTCCAAAATCGTTAAACCTTTAACGATAGCCAATGCCCTTTTAAAAAAGGACTAAACATGGACAGCAAAAATGCAAACCGCTTTTAAAGCCTTAAAACAAGCATTTACCTTACTATTTATCCTGTAGCACTTTAACCCCACGCTACAAGCAATTATAAAAACTAACGCTTCCAATTTCGCCCTAGCCGCAATATTGTCCCAACGCGACCTTATTAACGGCAAGCTCTACTTTATAGCCTTCCATTCCCGTAAAATAATACCAACAAAAATCAATTACAAAATTTACAACAAAAAGTTACTCGTTATCGTAAATAGCTTTAGCAAATGGAAGCATTACTTCGAAAGGGCCCAATATAGGATTAAAATCTTTACGAACCACCAAAACCTAGCTTACTTTATTACGGCCAAAATCCTTAACCAAAAATAGGCAAAATGGGCTTAACAACTTTTAAATTATTAATTCCTAATTATATACCGTTTAAACAAATAAAATGAAAAGGCCAATGTGCTTTCCAAACTCGAACAATACAAATTTAAAAAAAAGGGAATAAAAACCAGCCAATTACAACGGTTTTTTAAAAAAACATTTTAACCCCTTTTTACAAATACCTTTATTTTTCCTAACCTCGGCAAAATTGTACAGCATCCCAACCATGCGCTGGAATCCGGCATTTACAAATAGAATTAAGCAAACCGCCATATCCGATACCGAATACCAAAAGCATTTAAAAACTCCCTACAAAAGGAAAAAAATTAGCGACGGGCTTTTGTACTACCGCAACAAATTATAAGTTTTAGCATAGCTAAAATTTAAACGCAAAATCTTAAAATCCAAGCACGATATTAAAATCGCCGGATACATAAGCATGGACAAAACCTTAAAGTTAATTACCCGTTATTTTTAATGGCCAAGCATTAAAAAAAACGTTCGAAATTACGTAAAAAGCTATTTTAAGTGCTAATGCAATAAAGCATTTAAATACGCTCCTTTCGGGCTATTCTAACCCATAAAATTGCATTACCGCCTTTAAAACACTATCGCTATAAACTTTATTACAAATTTACCGGACAGCCAAAGCTACGACTCCATTTAGGTTATAATAAACCCATTTACCAAAATGAGCCACTTTATTTTTTTAAAAAAAGGACAAAAAAAAATAAATAACCTTATCCGCATTTTTGCCCGAAAATATTAAAAATTTTACGGAATTTTATTAAATATTATTTTAAATTAAAACTTACAATTTATTGCACATTTATAGCAAAATTTTTTTAATTTCGTAAAAATTAAACCCCGAATAAGCATTGCTTTCCACCCGCAAACAAACGGGCAAATTAAACGATTTAACCAAAATTTCGAAGCTTATTTACGATTTTTTATTAATTATAAAATGTTTAATTGGGTAAATTTGCTACTAATGGCAAAATTTGCTTATAACAATACTTCGTTAGCAAGTATTACAATTTCCCCATTTTTCGTTAATTACGGGTTCGAACCAGCCGCATACAACCCCCTAAAGCCAAAACGCACAAAGCTTTATCCCGTTAACAAACTTTACGCCCATTAAATGTACGGCATTTACGATAAAACCAAGCAATATTTTAACGCCGCCCAAAAACGAATAAAAAAATGGGCAAATAAAAAGCGACAAACCCTGCCCGTTTTTACGAAAAAACAATACGTTATGCTAAACGCCAAAAACATTAAAACCTAACGCTTTATTAAAAAGTTCGATTTTAAACTTTTCGGCCCTTTCCAAATTACCCAAATCGTTTCGCTTTTTGCAATTCGATTCGCATTTTTACCTTTATAAAAAATCCATTTTATTTTCCACGCATCCTTTATCGAGCCATACCGGGCCAGCATTTAAATACGGCTTAACCCAAAGCAAATTTTAAAAAACGCATTACCTTTGCTGGATATATTTAAAATAAAAAAATTAAAAATTTTTGTTAAAAAAAAGGTTTAATGCAATACTTCGTTAAATGGCTAAGCTTTAAAAAAAAAGGGCGAAATAATATAAAAGCTATAAAAAAATTTTAAAAAAAAGCGGCCAAAAAAAAGGTTAGGGATTTCCATCGCCGACACCTTCGAAAGGCCCGGGACTTACGCGTTTAAAGCCCGGGGCGTGCCCTTAAAAAAAAGGGGATTGTATTATACGAGGATTAAGCCGGCGACCCAGTAGGACCGATTGGACGGCCAACAAAACGAGTTACAAAATAGCGATAAGGAACTGGGCGTTGGTTGGGCCGGCTGGAAGGGTTACAAAAACCCCGCATGCATTACGCGCCCGGTCGAAGGGAGGTTTGTTCCCCTCGACCCCAAGTACATACCCTTTTCGTAAGGACCAAATGGCTTATAAAAGGAAGGCTCATCCTCAAGGTCTTTACTGGAGATTCTGCTTTTTTAAGCATCTCCTAAAGGCCTTAAAGAATTATCAATATATTGAGCACTTTCCAAGCCGATCCCAGATCCCCTTGTAACATCCCATGTAGGAAGACTTTTTTACTTTAGCGATGCATGCAGATGGCTTGCCTGGTATAGAAACCCTTGCACGCCCCTCACAAAAAAGATAAGCAGTCCTACATAAACAATAGAAAGGCCCCGAGAACTAGATTTGTTAGTGCTGTAAACAGTTCCTTTAAGGGATAGGAATAAAAGCGGGGATAACAGCAAGAACGGCAACAAGAAGAATAAGGATAAGAAAGCCTACGGCACTGGCCCCTAGACCCACGACCACGACCGGGATCGTGAGTTCAACTCGTGCAAAAAGCTACGGCCGCTTTAAAGACCGTGCAATACGGGGAATTGAACTTGTGGCTTGACGAACTGACGCGATTAACATGGGAGAACATCGCTCGTCATTTAGATATATGTAAATTTGCTGGTGGGACGGTGCGCGGCAGTGATCGCACGTGTGCACAGATGATTCTGTGGCAAAATAGCTAGAGTCTGTCTGTGGCAGTATAGACGTCCCCTTAATAGTTTGTGTTGCACGGTAGCTCCACTATTTTAAGGTCAAATAGCAATACGCGCGGGGTAATATAGCACTCCCCTATCGAAATCTAGGTCGGCCAAGTTTTTGCTGTCGATGAGGCAGTACCTGCAAGGGTGGTTTGCCCTTGGGCCGAGGCACCCAGCCAGTTTTTGTTGACTTGGCATGTCGCCCGTGATGGCAGAGACGAAGGAGCAAACCATAGGAAGCTCATCTGAGTATCCAGGGCAGTCGCGCAAACTCTCGCCGTAGGCGTGAGAACACCGCTGAGCCGCGGCCCTCAATGTCACAAGGGTGCAGGGCAGGCTTGGAGGGTTATCTCTAGATTGAAGCTATTAATCTTTTTATAACCTCAAAAGATGCTTACGAGGAAGGAAGAGAACGAGGAGCGTTGGAAAAGGGAAAAGGGCTTATATTCGCGCGGAGGTGGCCCGTGCGTAAGCGGTTCGGGCACCTGGCCCGTGCGTTGGGCACGTTCGTGTGACACTCAAGGCCTGCAAGCCGAGCCGCTAACGACGGGATTTCCGCTGCCGACCTGCAATACATCCTAGACAATCTACGAGATAATCGCGATACTGCTAAGGCCGTACCTCGACGTCGCACCCCAGTCGAGGAGCTACACGAGACAGTTCCCGAAGCTCCTAGCGACACTCCCGAAGTCACGTTGCCTGTCACCGAAACCATTAAGACGGGCGCAACTCCGCCGAACTCGGCGGCGGCAATGGCGGAGGCGATGATGGTCCTCCTCCTGGCCGTGTTGCCGCGCCTGGCGGAGACGACCCTGGAGATGATGGCGGCGACTCTGATGATGATCCTCCGAAACGCAACAACAATGACGATCATGGCGTCCGTTTCCCTCGTGATCAGCGCGACCAACGCGACTCACGTGACCAGCGTCGCGATCGTGAGACTCGAGGCTACCGCCAACAAACCCTCGATATTAACGTATCAACCCGTCCACAGGGAGATCGTTTCCCTCTCAAGCGAGAGATGATCGGAGTTTTTGATCACTATCAAAAGGACCCAAAGAATCAAGGCACTCTCTTTAACTTAAAGCTGACAATCTTTACTGACGTCTACGCATTCACGGAGCGCATTGAGGCCCTGAGTCTTCGTGACGCCCATCAATGATTCTGGGAGCGTGTGCAAGCGCCTAATCACGCCCGCTTTGGAGTAAGGTGGGCGCGTGAAATCGGCCCTGGCGGCGAGAAGTGTGAAGTGGATAAGGTGTTCTCCACAGTAAAATATATAATGAGGTTGATAGCATCAAAATAGATCCTGAAACGGCATCGAGAAATACATGGATTTTACCACACACACCTATTCGACCACCCTACCCAACCATTCGCCACCATGTAAATACCTTTCCCCTTTACGCCAAACACCAGGGCGCAACAAATAGGGCCATGGTGAGTGGACGGTTACCGCAACGAAGATTGAGGGTCGTTCCAAAACAAAAACTAAGAATCCGACGCGCCCAACACGCTTGACCTTCTGGTCTGAGATTCCGATCCTCTGGTTTGAGACTCTGACCCTCTGGTCTGAGACCCCGGTCTAAGACCCCTGCTTGGTGGCCCACGCCCCAGTCCATTGCTGTAGTTGTCGAGCGGCGCCTTGCGGGGGCTTCGTGCCCTTCTTCGGCTACGAGTAGCAGCGGCGTGCTGGCGCTGCGGCACGAGCAGGCGCACCACGGCCTTGTGTCCCTTATGGGTAGCTAGGGACAGCGGTGTCTGTCCCTTATAGTCAGCCGATTCGGCGTCTGCGCCTCTCTGGAGCAGTAGCCGCACGATCGCCTCGTGCCCCTGCCTCGCCGCCCACGATAACGCCGTGCTGCCGTTGTTGTCCTTCGCCTCCCATTTGCAACCCCTCCCAAGCAAGAGCTTAACGACCCCCTCATGCCCCTTCATGGCGGCCCACAGCAGCGGCCTACGGCCGTACCTGTTCGTCGCTTCCAGGTCCGCGTTCTTCTCAAGCAGGAGCCCGACAACCGCCTCGTGCCCCATAATTGCGGCCAGGGATAGCGGCGTGTCGCCGTCCTTGTTCTTCGTCTATTCTGGACAAGATTGCGGGGGAACGGCAGTGGGAGAAGATGGAGCGTGAGGAGGCCGCCGGCGAGTTGGCGGAGCGGAAGCAGGTGCGGAGGACTCTGCAGGAATACAACAACGGATACCTGGACTGAGTGGGCGAGCAGCCGCATGTGTCGCCTTGGTGGCAGTAGTCGGTGCCGGGCTCGGTGAGCCCCTGCGCGGTCAAACGCTTTCTGCAAACGCTTCCTGCCTTCAATCAAGCCCGAAAAGATCGACAATTAATTCCACTTTAATTCTACTTAGTTTTTCGTCCTCGTTTAGAATGAGAAAGAGTTCTAGAAAAGAGCTTGTTGTAGCGCGAAGAAGGGAGAGAGAACTCCCGCGTATCCATCTATCCGTCTTTTCATCAATCTGTCTGGTGGGGAAGACCGCACACACGCCGGCCACAACGTGCAGCCAAGGATCGCTGCGGGGGGCTCCATGGCCAGCCTCACTGGCACCGCGCCTGCATGCTGCGCTCGAACAGAGAACGCAGATATCAAGCATGGAAATCTATACCGGACCAAACCTGCTCCTCAAACCCGCCCCCCTGCCTAGGTGCACCGCTGGAACCTCTGAGTTCCCTGGTTTTCGGCCGTGACGCTGGAATGGGTCATGACGCCGCAAAAGATGATAGCGCCGTTGACGTTGGCGTAGACGGTGCGGATCGGGGTGGCGCCGCCGGGCTGCTTTTCCGTCTTGACGTCCTTTTGCCAGTCGCCGTTCTTGCCGACCCAGTAGATGGGGTACTCGAGCAGGATGGACCCGGCCTTGTCGCAGTTGGTTACGCCGAAGCGGAGGTTGTCGCCGTTGAAGTAGCGGTGTGGGTCGCCGCTAATGCCCTCCTTCAGGCCGGCGACGCGGGCCTGCGACTGGGCGCGGGCCACGTCGACCCGGTAGGGCTTGACGGTGTTCGTGCCGGCGAGCGTGGGGCGGCAGGTGACGAACTGTTGATGCCGAGGGAAGAAAGGGTTCGGGGTCAGTCTCGGGGCAGGATAAACAACGGCAAGCGTCTTCTATGGGGTGGGCTCGAGAGGGGACATACCGGAGCGCGAGCCTCTATCTTGGTGGGGGCAACATCCTCAGGGAGAGGCCCCGCGAGGGCAGGGACGGCGAACGCGGCCGTAGTAGCGACGAGGGCGGAAAGGAAGTGCATTGTGATGGGCAGAGCGTTTGTTGAACTTTGCTTGCTCGGTTCCTGTTTGTTCGGCTTGGGGCTGGTGAGCAGGAAGCTGGTGGTTGTGTTTAGAGCGGACGCTTCACAGTTTATGTACTCGAAATCTATGCCGTTTGTTGATTTGCTTCCTCGTCCGGCATCGCGGCAAGGTGAGCACCGGAAAGCTTTACGACGGCTTATTCTGGCTGACGAACCCCTTTTCTTGTTCCCGTGATGACTTGTGCACGCTACCGATGCAGTGCTACTCTCCCGATATTGCGATTACGCTTTCCGGGCCGCCCGAGGCGATATCTCAGGCTGGTTGGACCGGTCGTATAAAAGCTGCGCGTTGGCGGGACGAACTAGACGAGGCAGTGTCAGTTGGTCGGTGAAGGGATATAAAAGCGATCCAAAGTGAGCCCCAGTTGCTTAAATGGGAAGGTCAGCCACGGCTGCAATGCAGGTTCCAGCCCTGTATACCCGGTAGGTGGTACCCAACCAACCAAAGCTGTGCCGTCTACGAGCTAACGCGAGGGCTTAGGGAGGCTCCTGCACCACGCTCAACCCATTGGCCAGCTGCGGCACATCTGTTTCGTATATACATCCTCGCGCAACCTATGGGAGCTGTTTGCACAAGGTTGATTAATGTGAACTCCCCTGGGGCTATGGCTGTGGCTGTGGTTGGTTGGTCTCGGCCAAAATATAAGCTTCCCCACGTAGTGCAAGCGTATCCCTAGAGTTGGAAGCTGGGGGATCCCTCTGAAGAGCACTCATTGGCCGTACAGAACGCCGCGCTTATGGGCGTCATGGTACGAGGCCGTTCCACCAGCTTCTTGTGGGCTGTTGCGCGTCTGACTAAGCCTGCCGCCAAAATTGCTACATACAGGCTGACGGCGGACGCTCCCTCTTCCAATGTTTCCTCGTTTTTATTGGTTGGCCTCGAGGCGGATCTGCCCGGCAGCCCCGGCTAATGCGGCCCACTTTGGGGGAGGTCCTTTGGGGTAGGGGCATCTAGGCTTCACTGAGGTGGTGGCTGCCAATCGGGAACTACAAGCCGCGTACACAGTCGCCAGGCAGACGCTTTGGGGCCACAAACCGCGGGGAACCAACAGCCGGAGCTGCAGCTGAGCAAAGGACGCACCCACGTCGGAACCACCCGACGTCGAGCTCATTACCTCCCTCGTTTGCCTCGCCATCGACAACTGCCCGCCGTCTACCTCACTATCCCCTCTGCTCTGTCCTCGTTCTTCTTCACACATACCCAAGCCATCTATCTGAATTCTGACCCTGGTCGACAATGGCGCCACAAGACCTCCCAGCAGCCTCTCGCGCTTTCGAGTCTCACCTCTTTGATGAGCATGACGACGCCGACGACCTGGCGTACAAGCGCATCCTAGACGCCCTCCTCAAGCAGACGGCCACCCCGTCCCAGGCCGCGGCGGACATGGACGCTCTAGTCACCGGAGAAGCCAAGAAAAAGCTAGAGGCGCTTGAGCAGCGAACCCCTCCGTTCCAACTCACCTCGGAGGAGCAGGAGCAGGGGCTGACTCCGCGCCTGGTGGGCCCCAACCCCGAGATGTGGATCGAGATGATCACCACGTCCATCGCCAAGGTGTCGTCGGCTTTCCCACCCGCTCACCCGGCCCAGGACGCACTGGTCGAGTTCCTGCGCGAGCTCAGGGACATGCCCAAGCACGAAGTGCCCAGCGGCGACTACACCAGAGATGACCCAGTAGTCCATGCCCAGACTTTTACACTGTGGCCCTTTGGAGAAGATTCGGTCGGCTATCTCGCCGAGAAGTTCCGCAGGGAAGCCGAAGGTATGTTGTTTTTCTTCCCACGCCGACCTGAGGCAATGATGGCTCCCTCCACTGGACTAACGAACAAAACAAAACAAAAACAGACATCGCCTATCCGTTCTCCCACGTAGAGACGCTCGAGAGCGAGACGCAGCTGCGGTGGAGCAACCTCCAGTCCTTCATCACGCGCCTGACCGTCTCGGGCCTGATCGACTGCAGCCACGTCAGCGCCCTCGCCAACCTCCTGCCCTCGTCCCCGACCTACCCGGACCTTGCGGCGCGCAAGGCCGGCGGCCCCCGCAGGCTCGCCGGCGACCTCTTCGCGGCCTCGCACTGGCTAGCCGACGATGGGGCGCGCCGCTGGGTCTACGAGCGGTGCATGGCGACCGAGGCTCCGGGCGACGGCGAGAGCGCCTTTGCGTGGAGCAAGCGGAGCTGGGCCGACTGGAAGAGCCAGCTCGCGGCCCTGGCGGACATTGACGGGTTCCCGGCCGAGGCGCGCGATCTGGCACTCCTGCTGAGGACAAAGATGGAGACGGAGAAGTAGGTAGGCTCCTACCGTGCGCTTAGAGCTGTGTGGCTGTCGGGGGGGGACCGTGGTCTCTAGTGACTGGCTGTCGCCTCGGCTTGCTATGCCCCTGTGCTACGCAAACAATACAGAGCAATGTTTTTTTGGCAGCCGGCAAGGCAAGGAAAGTAAAGGAGCATAGGTTGAGATTTTTTTTTTCATCTTTCACGCTCCATGCATCATCCCTTGACTGACGACGGCTTCATGTGACGCTGCCTACCTACGTACCCGCCTCCGTCGGCATCCACCTCTCTTACAGGTGCTTGCGTGACGGGCCAGAATGACCCCTATGATCGGGGACAGCCCTATCAAATGAGCACGCACGGAACCAATCTTTCACAAGCGGGGAACAGGTCAAATGTGGTGCAGATACATCGCGTCGACAAGAAGAAGCCGATTCGGATCTTGTCATGGTATTACACTCCAACTACGGCTTCTCGTCTGCATAAGGCACGAGGGCCTTGCCTCCTAGGACGTCCTTGTAGAAGTCCTTGACCGTTATCGGCTCGATGTCCGGGTAGAGTTTACGGCTATCGAGATAGCCCAGGTAGTCGGCCACATCGGGCACGCTGTCGCCGCGGACGCCCATCGAGTACCAGTACTCGACGCACGTGAGCGTCGTGATGGCCTCCTCGCTGTCCGGGTCCTTGGCCAGCGCGTCCTTGGCCTGAGCCATGGTCTCCTCCATCTGCTCCTTTGTGAACTGCGGGCAGGCCGGAAGGGGGGGCTGTCAGCAGGTGCGACATCATTACGGATATTCGCTTGCCGGAAAATAAAAAAAGACTTACAAAGGTCCGCTCCACCTTCTCGCCGCTGAGCTCCTCGAGCGCGTCGACGACCTGGTGCGAGCTGAGAACCTGGTCGTACACGTGCACGTGCTTGTTCAGCGTCCGCGGGTCCGCCAGGATCCTGGCCGCGTGGGGCCCGATGGAGTGGATGTCGGAAAAGGCGATGGGCGTGCTGCCGTCGCCCCAGAGCCGCGCGTCGTCCATGGGCGGCACGACGATGTAGTCGGTGCGGCCCGAGGGCACGCGGTACGGCAGGTTCTGGTACCACCAGGCCACGTCGACGACGGTGTAGGGCAGGCGCCGCAGCCGGATGTGGTTCACGATCTCCTCCTTCTTCTCCCGCATCCCCATCACCCCGTAGGCCGGCATCACGGGCGCGAAGTTGTTGGGCACGAACCGCCTGACCCCGGCCTCCTTGCACACGTCGACGAGCGCCTTGGCCTTGTCCAGCTCGAAGAAGTTGGCCGGCGCGATGACGACGTCGGCGTCCCGGAGGAGCTCGACCGCCTCCCCGCGCTGGCCTTCGGCGTCGAGGCCGACGACCTTGACGCCCCTCTTGCTGTACTCGACGTTCTCGGGCTTGTCCACGCTGCTGGGGCGGCTGATGGCCGTGATGTCCTGTGGGTGCGTCGTTTAGTTGGAGTTCTGGGTCGCCATCTGTAAGAAGTGGTGGGGCTCACAAAGTTTGTGGGCGACTTGATCATGCCATCGATGATCTGCTGGGCGGTATTCCCTGTGCCGCCGAAGACGAAGACTTTGATGGGGGACGACATGATGACGGCAGGGCCTTTGCTTTCGTGTTGGGTTATGCGGTCATCAGAGTGGCTGATTCATTGCTGCTGTCCAGCTTGATCGATGGGTGACGGGTTGCCAACATTTATAATCACCGTCGCCGGGCTCCGCGGCCTCTCGGAGACAAACCCCGCGGCGCCGCGAGTAATCGGCAGTCGAATGCTGGAAATGGACATTATAACGAGGGTCTGCGACAAGGGGTGCATGTTGCATGCTGGCGGGGGGGACGGGTTCAGCACGGTCTGTGCTCGCGGACATGGTGCGGGCCGAGTCGCGGGTAGGGACCGGGCTTTTGTAGGGCTGATGCGCTAGGTTATTAGCAGGGGTGTAGTGCTAGACATCTGGCTTCGTAAAGATTCCAACACATTCACTTGACACATTACTGGGGCAATTTTTCCAATAAACAGGCTTGCCATTTTGTATCTATGCTAACAGTATGAAGGAAAAAATGAGGGATAACTCGGCATAAAGCAAGATTGGTCCCAAAAAAGGGAGGGAAAAAAGCACTATCATGACGGCAGGTACGAAGACACCTCGTAGGTCCTCTTGCACACCTCGCGGGTGGCTTGGGCACCACGATGCGCCACACGTGCGCTTCGTCCTCTCCAAGATACTCCCATCTCTTTCTTTGCCCTTCCCGCCTCCGGTTGGGTATGTAGGACTCGATGAAGGCGTAGTTAATATGGCCCTGCTCGCCGTTAACCTTGGCTGCGGCGCCGTTCGTCTTGGAGCTCTTTGCCTTGACCTGTCCCTTAGCACTGGCTGCCGTGGCCGCGGCCGCGGCCGTGCTGGCAAAACGACGCAGCGGGCTGGAAAAAGTGTCTCTGATGGCGCCCGTCATACCGCCAGCTCTCTCGAGCTCGACCTTCACTCTGCCCCAGAAGCCGTCGAGCGCAACCTCGGCGCGTCGGACCTGCTCAGCTGCGGCCTCAACCGCGGCCTTGTGTGAAAGGTCAACGACAAGCGGGTAGTCAAATCGGCCCTTCTCTGGGATGCCCATGGCTACGACGCCAGTGCGAAAAGTCGACGGCGGTTGTTAGCTGTGTGCTAAGCTGGGGTAAGCACAGCAGATGATATTACGTACCATCTTGTCCCTATGGTAGGTGATAAAACCGTTGAGGGTTCGGCTGACGTGGGACCAGGCGAAGTGGTTACTGGGGCGGAGAAGCACACAGATATCCAAGAAGAGCGCACATATATCCATAAAGAGCTCTAAAGAGAGGTCCAGGAGATTCGTGGGCGCCTTCGACAGCACCTCGAGGATCCTGGCTGTTACCCTCTTGTCGATCTTGGAGTGGAGTGACTGCCGCACCGGGATGGCTGCCGCGCTCTTGTCGATCTTGAAACGGAATGACTGCCGTACTAGCATGGCTTTCGTATCCACCAGATTTCGTATCATCGGTCTTGCCAGTAGCCTTGTTTTCTTCTGTACTCTTGGTTCCTGTGCTGACTGGCGTTTGCTGGTCTGAGGCCAGCATTTGCTGGGACTGATGTAGAAGGGAGGGTAAGAGCGCGAGCAAGAGGACCGCGAGGATGGGTGGAAGAAGCATTTCGGCTTATGGGTAGCAAAAGCTTGTCGATGAGAACTCTGGTTGTATCAACTGAAGCTGGCAAGGTATCATGAAATTGAGTGTTTTTTTTTTGAGACTCGACGGAAAGTCCAGAAAAAAATTATATCAGCTCTCAGGCCCTGTCTGGGCCTCTTCGGATGGCAGCTGCGGCTGCTGGAGGGCACCTTCCTTACGGCCGAGACTTGCTCGATGCCTCAGACCGAAGCCTACGGAAGATGCCCTACCAAAGCCGTCAATATCTCACCAAACGCCAATAATATTGAAGCCAACCTCCCTTATAATTGCACATAATTTTGCCTCACATCCACGTCCTCCATCTAGCAACGCCTCCACTTGAACGCAAGCTTCTCCGACGAGACCTCAAAGTTGCTGGTCCCCTTGTCTGGCAGAACGATCCTGAAGATGACGTTGGCGATGTGGCCATCGCTGGAGCACGCACTCCATAGGCCCTTGTCACCCGGGCTCGAGTGCACCTCGAGCGGCACGCTAATGGACGAGTCCTTGGTGTTCGTGAGGACACCATCGAGAGTTTGCTACAAGGGAGTCGCCCAGTCAGCCCGCGTTCTTGCTAGTCCCGAACCCCCGTCTCTGACCTATCCATCACCGCATCGAAACAGCACGGGTCCCAACATACGGTTTTCTCCGCGTCGGCCGAGAAGAAGACGGTGCTGTAGTACTCGAGCGACGCCTTGGGGGCCAGGCTGCCCTTGCCCTCGGCCCAGACGTCGGACAGCGCGAGCTGCCAGCCCTTGGAGCCGCTGCCGCGCGTCGAGATGTGGACCTGGCACGCCGACATGCGGCTGGTCTTGTCGGGCGCCGTCGAGGCCCGGAAGCGCCCGTCAAAGGTCAGCGTGATGGGCGCCTCGAGGCTGTTGCTGCCGTCCTCGGACGTCAGCTTGGGCGCGTGGCCCTGCGGGCAGCCGCTGCCCGAGAACTTGATGTCGGACCATCGCGGCGGCGCCTCGGCGTCGGCGTCGGCCGGGGACGGATGCGGAGACGGCGCCGCCGCTGCCAGGGGCGCGAGCGCGGCGAGCAGCGCGGCGAGGCGGGCGAGGGGCGTCATGGCTGCGGCACTGATGCGGGGCCTGGATACCGAGCAGGAAATAAAAGGGCAAGGTGAGTGAAGAGCGTTTTGCTAATTGCTAATTGTGTCTACAACGCAGTCGTACTGGTGATGGGTCAGGTAATATCTGGATATAATCTAGGAGCTGGGTCGGCTCGCGTTCTTATAGACGATAGCACAGTCGGGCGGGGAAGCCAGTTACACATAGCCTGGTCTCGCTAACACGCCATAGGTACTAGATCTTTTCACACGATATCGGTCTCGCCTCACTCCCTTTCCTCCGGCTCCCGGCTGGGGCACGATCAGGATTTTCTTGGTGTCAGGAATTTGCCATCTGCACTGGCATCATGGTGCTGTTCAGCTGTGTGGATGATCCGAAAAGGGCAATTTTGCCTGCCGATGTCCGTTGCTGCTGCTCTGGTTCGCCCAATCCCTGGGCCTGTTTCTGCCATTTATCCAAATTGCCTGGAAGAACAGCATCCCCAAACTAACCCGCTACCAAAAGATGAACCGGGCCCAGGCTAGGCCCATCCTGTCACTTCCGGGTCGCCCTTTCTCCGGCGCCGTCCCCTGGCCGTCCCCAATAAGGCTCTACCCGCGGCCTGGGTCGCCGCGGAGGGACGTCGCCATGGGATGCAACCGAGTCAAAAATAGCTGACGTCTCTCCCTTGGTTGGGCTTGTTTATTTTCTCCAATTCTACCGTTCGGTCGGAGAATTGGGATGGAACTACCTACTTGAACCAGTGCCTTTTTGTCCACCTTGGGACCCACTGACTTCCTCGACTGACAGCAGCCGAAAGTTGGGCGACAGGGGCAGGACGCAGACAGACACTCCAATTCAATCTAAAATAAATGAAGGCCAGCGGTGATCGTGGTTCCACACCTCGTCTGCGAACCTCCCAAGACGGGTACAGTCGTCCAGTACCTGGAAGAATACGGCCCGATCACTTATTGCAAAGATAAGTGTTGCGCCTCCACGCACATCTCTACTCTACCACGATATGCGTCCGCCGAGCCCTCAAGCCGCGATGGGCAGTCTAGATATCGTTTCAGCCTTGGCGCCCGCCGTCTGCTCTTCCTCATCTCACCGGGATGCTACGCAGGTCGTTTTTGCCGTCTGTCTGCCCCCGAGTCTGGATTTCTTGGGCGGCGAAACCAACTCCAGGTGGCAAATCGGAGGATACCGGGTGGTTTGTTACCGTGGTTATGTATGAGCTGAGCATCTCCCTGAGGTTCGAGAAGTCGTGTTTCCAAAGATAGCCCTCCAGGACCAAGGATCCGGCGACGGAACTGCTGCAAGGGCAATCTACCACTGGAGCTCCAGCGTCGTAGTGACAGCAACCCTGGAGGGCCAATCCGAGTCGTGTCAGCGATGGCGATACCGGGTGGCGTCACGGTGGCGAGGGTTCCTTGTCGTAAAGTACAGTATTTCATTATTGCCAAGTCTGAAAGATCTAGTCTAGGCTGTCCTCTTGAACTAAACGCGCCAAGTCATATCACCAACACATTTTTTTACACTAGAAATGGGGTAAAGGTCTCTCGAGCGGGCAAAGGGCCTACACTCCAATCTTCTAGAAAAGACGTGCCCGCATCTATCCGAAAGAAAGAAGGCAGAAAGAAACAAAGGAGAATGACGAGACGTAACAAAGTAGGCGGCGCAAAGCAGGCATGCACCTCATCACTGAGGCCGCACGGCGCCGGCCTCGTACGCACCCCAGCGCGAGTGTATGAACTGGCGCACGTTGCGGCCCCAAAAGGCCACGGGCACCGCGACGAGCCCCAGCACCAGCACGATGGCGGCGATCTGGAGGTTCGCGCCCGCGAAGCCCTGGGACGCGATCCAGGGCGGGATGGCGAAGCTGAGGCCGAAGCTGAGCACGTAGGTGACGCCGCCCACGACGGCGAGGGCGGCGGCGGCCCAGCGCGGGAAGACGGCGGCGGCCCAGACGGTGTTTGCGACGCCGCCGCTGGCGTACGAGAAGCTGTTGAGCCCGTAGGACGCGTAGATGCAGGCCGGATGCCAGCCGTGGCGCACGGCGAGGCCGTAGAGAACCAGGCTCAGCACGCCCGTGCTGACGGGCAGGGCGAAGCCGAGGAGGTAGTACTCGGCGTGGCGGACGCCGCGGCCCTTGCGGCGCGTGAGGCGGTTCGTCAGGCGCTCGATGACGAGCCCGGACCCGGGCCAGGCGAGCAGGCTGCCGAGCGCGGCGGCCAGGTTGACGAGCGACACGGACCGGGGCTCGAGGCTGTAAGGGGGAGCCATGAGGACGGCCGGGTAGGTGGAGCCGATGGAGACCATGCCGGCGAAGTTGACGGCGTTTAGGAGCGCGACCCAGAACAGGAGCGGGTTGACCAGGCACAGGCCCGTCTGCGGGAAGAAGGCGAGCGCGGACCGCCAGTCGCCACCGGCCGCCTTGTGCACCGACATGTGCCTCTCCGCCCACGAGGGCGCGCTGTAGCGGTTGCCGCCGCCCGAGGGCCCGCGCAGCTGGGCGTTGCGCGCGAGGGAGGGCATGAGGGGTGTGGGTGTGAGTGGCGTCAGCGAGGCGAACGAGCCGGCATGTGAGGGCGAGCGGGTGACGGCGAGCGAGCCGTTGTGGGAGGGCGAGCGGACGAGGGTGAGGGCCACGGCGGCGCGCCCGGGGGTGGTCGGCTCCGCCATGGCAGCAGTAGCAACACTAACCCCGAGGCCGTACTCGTCGTCGCCGCTGCCGTCGCTGCTGCCACGCTTACTGCCGCCGCCGTAGACGGCATCCTCGGGCGCGGCGGGCCGCCCGCCGGGGACCTGGTCCCAGTCGTCGTACATGCGGACCTTCTCGGAGCCGCCCTGAACGAGGATGCGGCCGTCGAGGGCGACGGGCGGGCGCAGGAAGTAGGTCTCGGGCACGAAGAGCCAGACGAGCACAAAGAGGACGGCTGAGGGGACGGCCCAGGCGCGGTAGATAGGCCGCCAATAGGTCGAGACGTCGTTGGTCAGGGGCACGAGGCTGATGAGCAGCTGCGTGATGAAGGTGGCGACGCCCCAGTCGGCCGCGATGGCGTTGGAGCGCTGGTGGATGAAGGTGACGTCGATGAGGACCAGGAGACCCTGTCAAACCGGAGGGTCAGCAGGTTAAGGGCGGTCATGTGAAGCAAACAGCTGGCCAAACGACATACCGTGCTAAACGCCACTCCGTTGGCAAGGCCCAGGAGGGCGATGGAGATGATGTACATGGCAAAAGATGTGGACATGCCGCTGAGTAGAGTGGCAACCGGCATCAAACCGGCGCACAGGATCAGGACGGGGCGGCGGCCGAGCCAGAGCGACATGGGCGTCCATATCAGGCACCCGATGCCCATGAAGAGCGTTGGAACAGCGTCGACGTGGTTCATCGTAAAGGGGCCCCAGGTCTGTTGTCAACATGGGCAATCAGTCTCCCACCTTTTCAACTCAGCCGTGAGCAAGTAAGGACCAGGAGGAGTCTTTTTTTCTTACCGCCTCGCCCATCTCCTTGATCAAGGCCCTGACGATCAGGGACGGGAACTGCTGGACCGCGACGCCGATGGCGGCCATGGCCGTGATGAGCGAGATGATGCGGCATCGCTTCAGCAGACTCCAGCCGAGGGGGTCGTGGGGCGAGCTGCTGGGGATGGGGAGGCTGAGAAGGTGGCCGTCCCCGGAGACAAGGTAGACACTCCCGGGGCTGTTGTCCTCCTGCTCAGCGGCCGAGGTCCTGCTGGGTGTCCTGGTAGGCATCTTGCGGTGGATCTTCGCTCAAAGGCGGAATGGGAAGGGGAGGGGGGAGGTGGGCGCTGTGAGCTAGACACGGGAGGGCTCGGGGATGGTGAGAGGCATTGGGTTGTATATGAAGTCGGTGGGTATGACGGTCGGCAAAGCGCTCTGCCAGGGAGGGAGTGCCGGTGGCGATCTTGAGGCTATTGGCCATGTTTGGTTGAGCTGCCGGTCATCCCATCACCTTGAATGGTGGGAGCTCCTCCTGCCCGCACAGGCATACCGTTGTCAAGATCGACGATGTGTGTACAGGTTTCAGGGATCAGAATTGTTAGTGCGGTGGATCAACCAGGGGGGGTAACAGGGGGAGTAAGGGTACACAGGGTGCCACACAATTTGTAGTAGAGATCAATGTATGTTGATATCTTATCTGTGGGTGACGATTCTATGTAGTGCGTTCTGGCAAATGGAGGTGCGGGGGTAGCGATACATCAATCTGGCGGGATTTTTTATGGTGGAAAATGTATCTGGGTATGTAGCCTAATTAGGAAGGATCCACGGCACTAACAATTCTAATCCCTGGAACCCGTATGTGCATAGGTGGTAGGGCGTATCTACACTGCGGGGGTGGTTCTTCCTCTCCAGGCGTTCGAGTTGGCCTCGAGCCACCAACACACGTCTTCGCAGCTCTTTTTAAGCTTTCGGCCCGCGACCCACCCGCCACAACCACCCCGCGCCGACTGTTTCGTCTTCGCTGCTGGCTGGAGCTGCTCGACAGCATCACTTCGTTTCCCCTTCTGTAGTAGCGCGCCCTGTGCTCCCTGCAGCGTGCCATCGAACAATTGGAATTGGATGGGCGGCGACTCCCTCCACGGCACCTCTGCTGCTCAACACAACCGTGGCAACCACATCGGGGTTGAATCGGCCATTGGCTTCACCGCTTTGTGGTCGTTAAGGTTCTTTTTCGGAGTTTCATCGCGACATTTCTCAATATCTCGGGGACATACAAACCCCCTCCCAGCAGGCGAAAATGACACGCTCCTCCTGCAGACTGGACCCTGCCTTTTTTTTTTGTTTTTGCCTGCGGATCTAGGTTTCGTTCGACCCC
>NW_008804549.1:872951-958634 GCF_000145635.1 Gaeumannomyces tritici R3-111a-1 | reverse complement strand
CGGTCGTTGTTGGTTACTTCCTACTAAAGACAACCCCTAACTGATCCGGGCACGAACGGCCCACTGTCTGTGGCTATGTGTGCGAGACAGCTCCCCATGACATAAAACGGAACAGAAGGAAACCAGGACAGGAAAAATACAGCTACAACCCTTTGGCGGCCCACAACCATGATGCCAACGTCTCCAATCGTTCGTCCCAGCTTCTCGTCGATCAACGATGTGAACAAGAGACTGGGCAGAAAGGAGCCCAAGGCCGGCTGGATCGGGATGTTGCGCAGACGATGTCTGCGCCGTCCTTGTGCGCCGGCGCAAATGTTGCAGCGAAGTGACAATGTTTGCCCGCGGGAGAGTGATGCGGATAAAAAATAACAAGAAATAAAGACGGCTTGCCACGCTCTCCAATGCTCCCAAATGCTCAGAAAATCAACGCGCAGAGACCAGAAAAAGTCTACGCGTCGATGTAAGCCAACAGAGTCGCAAAAAAAAAAAAGAAAGAAAAAGAAAAAGAACAAGAGCTGCACAACGAGACATCCTCTCTAGAGCCGGGAGGAGCTCGTCAAACGCCAGACTCCGCTCTAGAAAATGGATAGGAAGGAGAAACCGAATATGGTCAGGGAAACAAGAAAAAGGGGCTGGGCTGTGACCGGTTCCAACATGGAAGGCGGCGTTGTTCAAACAGACACTGAAGGTATCGTAATGATTACATGGGGATAGACAAAGAAGAAAGGTGAAGGGTGGTGGAGGAATTAGGAAGGAAGCTCGTGTGTTTTTGCTTCCCCCGATATCTGGATATTGTTCTGTTCATTTCTTCGAAACCGGCCGTGCGGCTCTCTTTTTGAGTAGGCAATGGCACATCCTCGACGCGTGCGAGGAGTCAAACATGGGACGAAAAAAGACGGACGGGACGCCGAGGCGGGTCGAAAACGGCGGCGTTGTCGGCTCCTGGTGAGGTGGGTGTGGGACAGCAAAAGGAAACGGCCGAGATGGGACGAGGTGGGAGGACATGGATGTCGGGTCCTCTCTCGCTGTCTCGGGATGGGTGGCAAAGTCGTGGGAGTCTTGTGTCGAGTCACGGCCGATCGGCAAGTCGTCGGTGGTCCTCCATATGCACCCTGTTTTTGTTTGCAGCCATCACAGAGTCGAGAGCCAGTAGCAACTGGGGATTAACCCTGTGACCAACCGGATCCCGACCCCATCACGGACTACCTCCCTCTCTCCCGCTTGTCGTCGTCGTCGTCGTGTCGATGCCGTTCGCGTTCGTCTCCCCTCCACGCGCCGTCTGGATGCGCGCTGCCATGTATTCAAGAGAAGAAGAAAAAAAAAGGGGAAAACCCCGACGCCCGTATCGCTCATGACGGCGACGCTTGCGCCTCAGGGTGGTAGTTGATCTCGACCATGTCCCGCGACGTCCTAAAGGTGCCGAGGCTGACGTCAATGGGCCCCCTCGAGAAGCGGAAGTTCCAGGTCGTGGTCTGCAGGTGCATCGAGTCGTGGTCCTTCTTGAGCGAGATGCGTTTGTACAGGTGCAGGCAGCCCGTCACGTAGAAGATGAAGAGCAGCGTGGCGAGGAAGACGAGCACGTGGCGGAGGCGCGGCAGACAGTAGCAGTAGCACCACCTGCTCTTCTTGCGGCGCGACGGCGACACCGCGTGGGCGTTGTGGTGGTGGTGAGGGTAGTGTGCCTTCTCGCTGTGGTGGTCCCTGCAGCGGCCATGGCGGCCGCCGACGGCCGACGACACGACCTGGTCCTGGTAGCTCGGGAGGATCGACTTGCTCGACATGGTGACGGCTGCGGTCGCGCGTCGGCGGAAGGGGAGGCGGGCGATGCGGAGGAGCGAGACGAGGAGGAGGAGGAGGGTGAGCGCGGCGCCCTGCTGCTGCTGTTGCTGTTGGCTGCTCGTCGACCGAGGGCCGGGATGGAACATGGGCGGGTTTGGGAGCCGCGCCTCAGGTTCGGGGTGGCAAAGGCGGAGTGACGGACGGTCGGCAGGAACAGACGAGGCAAAAGGGAAATAATAAAAAAGAATAAATAAAATAAAATAAAGAAGGGCGCCCTGAGGAACACGCTTTACGCTTTTTTTCCTCTTTCGATCTTTTGACCCCAACCCTTGTTACCCCACAGCGCGTCTGCCGTTCTCTCTCCTTCGACTTTGATTGCTGTTCTCTTTTCTCAAGGACCCTGTTCGGCGCGGATAATGGAGGAGGCGCAGGTGGGCTACAACAAGAGGAGGGCGCTTGGGGCTAATGAAGATTCGAGCGCACGGGGATTCCGTGTGCAAGAGATCAAAGTTGAAGAGATTGGAAATGACTGGGGGGTCGACCACCGGCGGGGGGGTGATTGATTTGTGGAAGCGCAATGACTTTTTGTATGCAGCGGCAAGGCCATTCCGCTTTCGGGGGTGTGAGGGAGGATTGGGAGGAACCCCAAATGTCGGGGCACAGCGAATGAAGCGACGGCCACGGCGTCACAGGACCTCTCAGCGTCCACGGCGCAATAAGGGGGTCCCATCAGGGTGGATCGCTAGAGTCCAGGGCAGGGGAACTGCAGACAACAGGCCCCCCGAACCACTAACAGAATGTTTCTCACGTTCCACAGCCCCAAGCATGCTTTCTGCAGAAGCAGCAGGATGCAAGAGATCTATCTGCACGAGATGTAGCTCGACAGCTGTCATGGCCAGCCTTGTGGCCTCTGCATTTTCCATGCGTGAGGTCCCTGATGCGGGTGATTTCATCCCATGCGCCGTCCACCCACCACGCGTCCATCTGCAAGGCAGCTGTCTGGTGAGTTCATTCATTCTTGAGGCTTTTTTCTTCTTCAAGGGGACTATGCGTGATGCAATCACAAACAACCTCGGCGTGCTTTCCTCGAGGATAAATCCCGCGCCCTTATCCATGCCAGCGTTTCCCGCCGAATATTTAACCGACCCAGGCCCAGGCCCAGGCCGGCTCCCTCCCCTGTCGGCCTTCCTGCTGTGGGGAACAGACATCTCGGATGGGCAGGGAACGCGGGGAAGGTTGTGCCATTCATCCGACAGTGCAACAAACAGCCACATCCCCTCTCGCTGTTTAAATTGTCTGGTGCAGCCAACGTATCTCGCGGCGGGTCCTTGTGCGTGTTGTGTTTGTGCCCCTCCTAGACGTGAACTTCTCTCCTGCTTGCCCGCTCAGCCGCAGCCTGTCCGCTAGTGTTGGCGCTGGGCTGAGCAGACGGGCTCGTGGCGTCTTGGTTCTTTTTGGGTTCTTTTTGGGGGCCGCGGCAGCAGCCGCAAGAACGCCCTCGCGTCCAGCTAGGAGGCGGAGCCCGAGGCTGTTTCAGCGAGAGGCATGGTGGCATGAAAGTGCAAGCTCACGTCAGGCCCCGTCGAGACGATCTGACCCCATCAAACTCTGGATCCCACAGCCAACTTCACGTGGCATCATGCCGTCAGCATCGTGGTTACATTGGACGTAATCCCACACAGGCAGGCGGCAAACATTCATTTTGGTCTCCAACAAAAAGACGGTATGGTGTGCGTCACCATGCACCACGGAAGACACCCAGAGGCAGACTGGCCCCAACACTCACCCACGATGCGACCCAATCACATAGCATCCACACTGTGCCGAAACCCGAGATAAGGGGCAGGATGGGGTGGCAGGGGCCGGGTATTTCTGACCCTTCACCCTTTCACCTCCCTTTTTGGGACAGACGACGACCGCCTCTCGAGCCTCTTTCGTGATTGCGCGCAATTGAACACGTCCGCCTGACTGCAAAGTTCGCCCCGGGACCGCTCGAAGGCTTTTTGTTGGCGGTTTCGCCACGCTTTTTTTGGGTTATTCTATCCCTATTGTCATGGAGCTCTGCATGCTGCGCCCCTTTTTGCCTTCGGCTTCCACAACCTTCACTGTAGCGTCGGCGCCGTTGCCGCTTCCCCCAGAGTTTCGGGAATCGATGGGTCGATTGACTTTCCATGGCGGCGCGGCGCAGGGGATGAAATGAATGGGCAAGGGCTCTATTTTGGCTGCCGCTCCGCCACCTGCAGAGAGCCGATGCACGCGTGCTGATAATAGCCCATAGTTTTTATTCCTACGCAGTTTGGTTAGGAAAGTGATTTTTCAAGTGGTTGTTGTCGTGCAAAAGCTGTCATGTTATTTGGAGTCTCGGTATTTTTGTCTACCGCTTGGGAGGATGGCCGATTTTGACGCGAGCACATTCATTGGCCCTTACCCCGCAGGTTGAAGAGTCCGGATTCCGCTCCAAATTGCCTGTGTCTCCTACAAACATCTGACATTCGGTGTCCCGTAAGGGGAATGCTCCATCCTCCAGCTCGTGCCGAATAGCCGGCAGCAAACAAGCCTCTGGAAAACGGGCTTCCAGTTGCATCGAGATGTGATGTCACAGCAGATCCCGCCCCGAGATCTTTGCAACGTTTGCGTGGGGTCGGGGCTTTTCTGCCTTGCTACTGTATGCTTGTCTGCAGGCCGGGAGGAGCCAGCTGGGTCTACCAAGCGGCATTGATCGACGGACAAGAAACAGGGAGGGAAGTAGGTATGGATACTGCCTTGGCTGTGTCAATTATCGCAAGTCATTCGGTCAGCGAACGGTGCGAACCCTTCCGTCCAAGTCACAGCCCGGCCCACACATAAACTAAGCGTAACATCTTATCACTGTGCTAACATCACCCGCATTTCCATCTCTAGATGTTTACGATGCCATCAGTGTTCGAGGAAGTCGCGACTCCTAACATCTCTACTATCTAGCAGCCCATTAAGCTTGGTCGGAGGAACCGCTATTCCGACCTCGGTTCTCTTCGAGCACGCGTCGGTTCTAGGCCACGACGGTCTGTAGCTTGTCATAAGTTCTCTGGTCATCCCCTATCAGGAACGACGACTGCGCGTTGACTTGTGGGTAGGGCTCAATGGTATCGTGTACGCCGACCCACGTGGTCAAGTACGGAAACACCAGCCGCCACGGCTGCTCTTCCCGCAGCCTGCGACAATCGCTTGCCTCGGGCTCCGGATCTGATTCACGATCCTGCCCATCGTACTTCGTGCCCGCATCCGAGGACCTCCCCGGGCAGCGTTCCGGAAACTTGACTTGGAACCGCTGGAACGTGCCCGACGACAGCTGGCACAGGTGCTCTGGTCTACAAGCTCGTTGGGGAGCGACAGGAAACCCGCCATGATGGCGCGGGCAAACGCAGCCCGGCGGGCTGTTTACGGTAACTTTTGTTTCCTTTCTATTCACAGTACAGCCGACCCGTTTTGAAGCTAAAAGGTGGTACTGGATAGTTTACAGAGTCTAATCATGACCGTGGATGTGGTCGACGCCAGTGAGACGCGGATCCCTGTCCCGGTCCGTACCAACCCAGCCGGTCCCGTTGGCGCGCAGGCGCTCCGTGGCCGCGCCCATGTCCACGCCGAGCACGCGCTCGATGTACTTTGGCAGCTCCGTGTTGTCCCAGTTGCCGGCCATGTCGGCCTTGTACTCGGGCAGCCGCCCGCCGGCGGCGTAGCCGTACAGCACCACGTCGGCGGCCGTGTGGCCGCCCGTCGAGAAGTGCACGCCGGCGCGCGAGGCCAAGAGGTTGCCCATGTCGGCCGCCAGGCTGCCCGACGCCAGCAGGGTGGTGACCTCGGCGTCGGTCGCGTCGGCCAGGCCGTAGGCGGGCAGGATCTCGGCGCGGAAGAAGGCGGCGCGCTCGGCGTCGGGGCCCGCGAACTCGGCGAAGCGGCGCGTCAGGGCCTCGGTCGAGGCGTTGGCGCGGCCGAGCGGCAGCGGGTTGTAGCCGCGCAGGGTGAGGCCGCCCGTCTCGTGGTCGGCGGCCGACATGAGCATCGTGTCCGGGTGGTCGTCGATCCAGGAGCGCAGGCGGTCGAGCACGTTGTTGTACATGACGATGTCGTGCAGGTGCGCGGCCGGGTCGTTTGCGTGGCCGGCGTGGTCGATGCGCGACGCCTCGATCATGAGGAAGTAGCCCTTGCTGCCCGACGCCGTGGCCCGGTCCAGCGCGTTGAGGGCCGTCTCGGCCATCTCGAGCAGCGACGGCTCCCGCTCGGGCGCGCGCGCGCGGTCGACCTCGTACATGAGGTGTTTGTCGTTGAAGAGGCCGATGAACGGCAGCCGCACCGAGCCGAGGCCCTTGTCGATGGCGTCAAAGGCGCTGCGGTCTTGCATGACGTGGTAGCTGTTCTGCCGCGCGAAGCCGAAGAGGTCGACGTCGTCGGACCTGCACGAGCCGGACTCGCCCTGGGGCTTGTAGTAGCACTGTCGGGGGTGTTAGTCTTGTAGTCTTGGTCATGTGCCTTCTTAGGATTCCAGGGAGCAACTCACCCGACCACCACCCAGCAGGATGTCGACAAAGGGCCCGAACGGATGGCTGTACCCTATCTGGTGCTCCGCGATCTTGGAATACGAGTCTCTGCTTGAGACATGGGAAGAGTAGCCTGAAGCACGGCGTGAGGTGTTAGCCCGAGACTCTCACTGTTGTCCCGCCGTCGGTGGATAACTTACCAGCCGGTGTCGCGTGGTTGATGACGCTCGTCACAACCAGGCCCGTCTTCATGCCGGCAAGGTGAGCGGCCTCGAGGATGGAACCGATAGGCTCACGCGCATCGTTGACTCCAAGGGCTGCAACAGGAAGCGTCAGCAAATTCCTCACGACACGCACACACACACACACTCTCTCTCTCAAAAAAAACATGCTAGTCCCTCTTACCGCCGTTGAAGGTCTTGATACCGCACGCAAAGGCGGTGGCCGACGCGGCCGAGTCGGTCACCAGGTTGTCACTGGCCTGGGTGCGGACGTTGCCCATGACCAGCTTGTCGGCCGGCAGCTGGAACGTCACCGGCCTGCCCGGGTTCCCGCCGTTGCGCAGCAGCGACACGTAGTCGCGCGCCATGGTCTGCGACGCCGTGCCGAAGCCGTCGGGCACCACGTAGATGAAGTTCTTGGCCGACGGCGCCGCCTGCACCAGGAGGGCGCCCGCCGCGGCGGCGAGTGCGACGCTGGTGCGCATCCTTGCTGATTTTTTTTTGCTTTGTCTTGTTCTTGGGCCAACAAAGGCGAGAAACGCAAGGGGAGGTTTCTAAGGGGGTACTGGGTTGGACGGGCCTGGCTTGTCTGGGAGCGGGAGGGACGGCCGACTACTGCTGGACAGGGGCTGCCTCTCACGAGCACTATAGCCCTCCCGTTCAGGCGCGCAGCCTCCGCCTCAAATACCCGGGGCAGTCCAGCATCTTTGGGCCAGACATCAGGAGAGACACGTCTGGTCATAGGGCCACCCCCTCCTCCTCCTCCGCAATGCGACCGTGCGCTGCGGAGAAGACGCAATATCGGCCCTGCGTGTGCGACGTCCGAACCGAGCAGCCCCCTCTGCTCGGGGGAGGTGGTATCCGTGTGTAGTATCGCGGAGCTCGGGATCAGGGGTGGCGGACCCCCGTCGGTTGGTAAACTCTCTGCCGGGTGTGCCGCCTTTCCCGAAAGCCACAGCGCGGCACGTCAAGGGCGATATGTGGTGGTTTAACGGCATCATGCATCGGGCGCGCGTCTGTCGTGTTTTTGGAGCCGTGGGGGTTCGTTCGTCCTCAGGGCGAGCATAATTAAGAGAAAAAAAAGCTTGTGCTGCATGTCGGCTGCCGGCTACAGTCGTCAAATCAGATACCGTCGCCCATGCCACATGGCGGCAGCTGGAAAGCTCAGCAGACTGCGCCCGGTCCTCTGTGCTGCTTGGCTGCTTCGCTCCTTCCCCTCTCTCCGCTGCTGCACGCGCGCCAAGCACTCTGTGGTGGTCTGGGTAGGGGAGCATGGGGCTCGAAGGAGGGGGAGGGTCTTGGCGGATGACCGCCCACTCAGGACCAACCTGCACAAACGTGTCATAATCCACCAGTATGGCTGCAGTCGACTGGCGTGTCGATCATGCAAGTCTTTTTCTTTGTCGGCATGCAGCAATCTACGAGGTCGCATTCAGACTATCTTGACAAGTCTCGACTCGACGACACCCCCACACACCGATCAGCAGTGGGCGGCTCGCGGCTGACCCGGTGACTGGAAGGGAAGGTAGTATTCCGCCCAGCTAGCCCGCGCCGATTTTTCACCGCCGGGCCCGTCAAACTTACTCGGTGACGTCTCCGTCAGGGTGTAGAAGATATCTGCGAGGACTGATGCAGGAAAAAAAGACTAGGATTATACTTATCCGAGGTCCGCGCTTGCCTCACGTTAAGATGCCCGTCAAGCTGCAGTAGGAGGAGCCGGCTAGTTGAAAAAGTGAATAAAGGTCTATATAGATATAACATGCTTCTGAGAAAAAATAAAACGATGCTCTATGTACAAATATGGCGAGGAGCTTCGGCTGTCAACGAGCCGGCCAGCGGCCCAGGGGCGTCTTCCGCCGCGAAGCCGAGCCAGATCAATCACACCTCCTCAGGCAACCCCACCACCGACCCACGATATCGGCCATCCTCCCGTCGCTAACGGCCATCGATGGACCGGGGTGGGGTCGGACCGCAGTAGCGGTACTTGATGTCGCCAAAGCCTGGCAGGTCCCTGAGCATGTCCTGGAGCTTGGTCAGGCGCTGGGCCGTCTGCACAAACATGCCGCCCTCGGCGTGCCACTGGATGTGGCAGTGCAGGGCCCAGACGCCCGGGTTGTCGGCGACGTAGCGGATGACGACGTGCGAGTGGCCCGGCACCGTGACGGTGTCGCGGCGGACCGGGTTCTTGAAGTTCCACGTCGTCTCGCGCTTGCCATATATGCCCTTGCCCCAGCCCACGACCTGGAACTGCTGCCCGTGCAGGTGCCAGGGGTGGCCCATCATGTTGCCGGCGCTGATGGCCACCTGCGCGCCCATGGCCTCGTCGCGCGACACGAAGACGTGCTGCTCGGGCTTCCACGCCCACTTGGGCTCCGACGAATTCATGTTTTGCTGCTTCATGTCTTGCTGCGGCACCTGCCAGAGCGTGGCGCCGCTGGGGAGGTCCGAGTAGATGGTCTGGACGGTGGCGGGAGAGGTTAGGTGTGAGGCCGAAAGAGTGAAGATAGGTAAACAGGAGTCAAAAAACCCAAAAAACCGAACTTACGTCGTTGATGACGGTGCGCTGGACACCCTGCTCGTCCTCGACAAACTTAAACAAGAACGAGTGCTTATTCCCATCGCCGACGTTGTACGCGTCGATCTCGCGCACCGGCTTGGTCAGGTCAAAGGGTAGGTCGCGGCAGCGCTTGGCCCAGGGCTCCTGGGCGACCGAGGCCTTTGTCGAGTCGTTCAGGACCACGAGCGGGCCCTTGGGGTCGACGCCCTCGCCGTACGAGAAGACGGCGGTGCCCTGGGACCCGACCGTGCCGAGGTTCGAGCCCGGGCTGTTGTCGAGCATGGCGCACGTGGCCACGGCGCGCATCAGGTAGTTGCCGGGGGCCCTGTCGGCCTTTACGAGCACCGAGTATCGCTGGCCGGGATTCAGGAAGACTACCGTGGTCTGGACGGGCTGGATCTCGACGCCGTCCATCTCGACCATCTCGAGCACGTGGCCGTCGACGGTGAAGAGGAAGGGCGTGTTGGAGCTGTGGCTGATGAGGCGCAGCCGCACCGTCTTGCCGGCCTCGACGCGCGCCACGTGCCGCGACCCGCCGGAGCACCCCTCACCCGTGAAGGCGGTGGCCTCGTCCGAGGACGGCTTGGTGCAGTTGGAGAGGTGCTGGCCGTTGATGATGATGTTGTCCGGGTACGGCTCCGTCCCCGCGGAGCCGGGCGCGTAGCTCGGCGACTTGCTTAGGTACTGCGTTAGGAGGTCGCCGCTGTACTGGTGGTGCAGGTCGCCCATGAAGACGAGGCGGTCGTCGTGGTGCTCGGCCACCTTCTCGTCCGGGTCGTGGATGACGATGGCGCCGTACAGGCCGTCCGTGTACTGGACCGACACGTGCGCGTGGTACCAAAAGGTGCCGCGCTGGTTGGGCACCGTGAACTCGTACACGAAGCTCTTGCCCGGCGGGATCCCGCACTGCGTCACCCCGGGCACGCCGTCCATCCAGACCGTGTTGCGCTGGTCGATGCCGTGCCAGTGGATGGTGGCCGTCTCGTTCTCGAGTGAGTTGTACATGATGACGCGGATCGCGTCGCCCACGTTTGCCTCGACCGTCGGGCCGGGCGACTGCCCGTTGACCAGGATCATGGGCTTGACCACGCCGTCGGGCGCGCCTAGCGCCCGCGTGATGTTGAACTCGTACTCGCGCGCCCGCGGCTTGTTCTCCACCACGAAGCCCGACTTGCTCACGTCCAGATTAAAGAACTCATCCTTGGGGATCATGTCCGTCGGGCTGCTGACCTTGGCGGCGGTCGTCGTGCTGGGGGCCGCCGTCGTCGTCACCGCCACTGCCGTCCCGGTCCCGGCGGGCCGCGTCGAGATGCCCACGGCGCTGGACCCGCCCGACGACGACGTCGGCGGGTTCGACTGGGTCGTTGCCCAGAACGGCATGGCGAAGCCCACCAGCGCGAGGATCGACACGGCGCACACGGCCATCATCACGGGCGCCGAGAGCCGCTTGACCGGGGCCGGAGGCGCGGCGCGGCGGGTCCGCGTGGGCTCATGCTCGCCGCCATGCCCGGCTAGCAGCTCCTCACGCTCCTCCCGGTTCTGTGATTCCGGGTCCATGGCTGCGATGGAGATATATATATAGGTATATAGCAAGTGGTGTGGGGATGCGGCGGTGCCGTGTGCGTCTCCCTCTGTCAGCAGACAGCCAGCCGTCCGTGAGGAGAGCCCGACAGCAAGACAAAGCGCGAGAAAGGAAAGTGCAGTCACGTGGACTGTCAGACAATGAGATAGACCAAGTGTCAAGATTCAATGAGGGTAAGAATGGGACGAATGCGTGATGGTGCACGTGAAGGAGCGACTACATGGCTCGAGAGCCTTCGTTGCGTACGGCCTATGCTGTGCCGCCTGCGACGGTCGTGGAGCCTTGGAGCAGGTGAAGGGGCGTTGATCTGCCTCTGGAGAAGGCCACAGGTCAGGTCGGGTGTTTAGGCGTTGGTGGCACAGCCAGGCGTGCAGGTCGGACGAACGAAACGACGACAAGGACGATGATCTGCACGGCGGGTGTGAAGCAATTCAACGACGTCTCCCAACTTCAATCGCGGTCTCGAAGCCGCCTGTCCTGTAGAGTAGCATCCGACGCGCGACGGGGCAAATGGCACGATTCCCGCCTCTGCTGATTTTCCCCCAAGCTCGTTTCAGGGGTTCTTTTGTTCCCCGAGCCAACCAGAGCGCGTGCTGAGGCGGCGCCAACCCAGGCTGGGGTCGCCATCCATTCCCGTCGAGTCGCCCCCTGAGCCCTTGCGTTGGACCGTTTTGACGTGGCCTCCATGTGCTGGAGGCCAGGGTGGCCTGGCACCTTGGGGCCTCGCCGTGTTTCGACTCACCTGGGCCTGTGCCATCGTCCAGTTCTGACCTAATTTTTACACCAAGTGCTGACGCTTCGTCTGTCTGCTTTGCAAAGCTCTTTATTCGACAACATGAACTTTTGCTTTTGGAGAACAAATTGCATGAGCCGATATTCCATCTGCTCCAATGCCAATCTGCTTGGCTCGTGTTGCGTTTTCTGCGAACATCAATGTGGAGCATCGACAAGTCCCCACAGACCCCTGCTGAGATGATGACCCCAGAGTTTTGCGAGAGTCAAGTCAATTGCATTGTTCCTTCGGCATCGCCCGAGGCAGGCACAATCCACGTGACCCCACAGCACACTCATCACGCCTTGACCCTGACAACCACCTTGCCAAAGTGACTTCCCGACGCCAGATACTGCATTGCCTCCTTGCCTTCCTCGAGCGAAAACACCCGCTCCACCAGCGGCCTGACCCCCTTGTCCGCTAGGAACGCGTTCATCTCGACGAACCTGTCCTGGGGTCCGTTCAGGATGCCCTTGATGGTCGAGTTGCGCGTCAGCGCGAGCAGGTTCACGTGCGGCCTCGGGGCGGCGGCGTCTTCGCCGGCGGCCTTCTCGTGCGTGCCCGACAGGTAGCCGATGCACGACATGAGCCCGCCGAACGAGACGCATTGCAGCGACCGGTGCAGCGTCTCGGCGCCGCCGCACTCGAAGATGACGTCGGCGCCCCGCCCGCGCGTCAACCGTAGCACCTTACCCCGCCACTCGCGCGTGGTCTTGTAGTTGATCCGTGGTCGGCGCCCAGAGCCTTGGCGCGCTCAAGCTTGGCGTCCGACGAGGACGTGACGATGACTTTGCGGGTGTGTGTTAGTATCCGACTTTTGCCTGGCGCTGATAGCCTCCGCGACCGTTTCGCCGCGCCCACACAACAACTACCACCGCCGCGTTTGCTAGGCCCCAAAACTCACCCGTCGCGCCGCTCGCCTTGGCGATCTGCGGCCCGCAGACGCTCACGCCGCCCGTGCCCTGCACCAGCACCGTGCGCCCCTTGAGCCCGCGCTGCGCCGCCGCGCCGAGCGGCGCCTCCCAGAACAGGGCCATCCAGGCCGTCAGGGCCGCGACCGGCAGGCACGCGGCCTCGCCGTCGCTGAGGTGGGCCGGGGCGCGCACGAGCCCGGCCGTGGGGAAGACGCGGTGCGTCTGCAGCACGCCGCCGGCGGGGAAGCCGAGGCTGGCCGCCAGCTGCGGCCCGAGCACCTGGCCCGACGCGAAGCCCGGGATGAAGGTCGGCACCACCCGGTCCCCGACCTGCCAGGTGGGCGAGGGGGTCGGGCCGACGGCGACGACGACGCCGCACATGTCGGAGCACGGGGCGATGGGCGACGGGGTGCTTTCGGCGAGTGACTTGTGGTGGGATTTGTAGATGCCGTTGGCAACTTTGTGCGTTTGGGTCACGCCGGTTGTGCCCCTCGTTAGTTTGTGCCCGGCGTGCGCATTATTGATTCGCAACCCGCCGGATATGCTCACCTTCGGTATCGCGATAGTTGATCGAGACGGCATGGATCTCGACGAGAACCTCATTCTCGCCCGGCGTAGGCATCGGCCCATCCGTGAGGTACATCTTGTCCAGCCCATCCTGGACCGTCTGCCATCTGCGGACGCGCGCTGTATCGGACGACATTGCTGCAAGTATATAGGCTCGTCCCTCCGCTGATGCTTGACCGTTCTCGCAAGTTTGTGGTGTGTGTGAAGAAGAGCACCAGCCGCCCCGCATGGCCAACCCGCAACAGCGGGCCCGTCGATGCCTCACATCCTTGGCCAACCGTACAGCACATACCCTGTGGGTCCCATCCCCCACGAACCTGCTCGACCCGGCGAGCCGCGCCGTCGCGGCCCGCAGCGCGCCGTCGCTGTCCTGCCTCCAGCGGGCGTGCCAGTTCTTGTCGACGGGCCCGGCGGGCGGCGTCCGCAGCGACCGCAGCTCGTTGGCGCGCGCGACCACCATCCTCCCGCTGACGACCACGCCGGCCCGCTCGAGCCCGGCGACATAGGCCAGCAGGACCGCGTCCTCGGCGCCCGTCAGGGACGGCGGGCGGCCCTGGGGGCGCTCGGACACGGCGGGGTGTCCGGTGGACAGAATGGCTTTGTAATGGCGATGGACCGAGCTGTAGGGGAGGTCCACTCTCCGGCAGAAGGCCCGGAGGGCCTCTCGGACTCGCGTCTTGGCGGAGGTGGCTTGGCGGGATAGAGAGGCTCGTCTTTGAAAGGCCTGAGCAGTCTGATGGTATTGCCGCGCTGCCGCGGCCGCTGCCGTGTCGACTTTACCGCTGGCCCCGGGCATTTTGATGGAAGATGTGCTCGTACAAGATCGTGGTCGGAGGTTTTCAGGATATTTCAGAATTTTATGGCTGGACTGCAAGGTACAAAGCCACTCGAGGTAACTTAATATGATGCCTGTCTGACTTCCCATCCAGACCACCGGCACAGAAGATACAACAACCATTTGCCTCCGTTCCATTATTTATCAGGCGTGCCGATAACCAACACGTCTCCTTTTAGCGATTCCCTGGCGAAAAAAAAAGAAGACTTCCAAGCACATTCAGCACTTAACTCCAGGGCCAGGGCCAGGCCCAGAGCCGATCTCAGGTCGATTGTTTAGAAGGCTCAGAGGCCTTGGACGCCTCGGCATCCGCGGCGGCAGAGGATGGAGGCTCGTAGTGCTTCTGTTTGTCCACCGGCTGCGGCTCGTGGAGTATGTACTCGTAATACGCGCCGAGCGGAATTGCTTGCGACTCCGACGGCTTGGTTGGAGCGGGCGTGGTCTCGCTCTTCACTCCGACGTGGACGAAGCGGCGGTCGCTAACGGGCAGAAGCAGCGCACCCTTGGCGGGTGGGGGAGGCGTCGCCCGACTGCTGGACAGCAGGGGAGAGGGGCGCTTGCTCAGGATTCTGAGGGAAGAGGCCATTTTGAAGATTCCTCTTTCGTCTGTGATGATGTGTCGTCGCTTTAGCAGGACGCCGAAATGTAGAATACGGCATTGGTGAGGTTTTGTCCTCGTGTCTTTGCACGCGTAGTGATGTCATCAATGTCGCTAGCGGGGGCTAGATGATGTCAAAGGAGACGCACACGTGATCAGCCGGAAGAGACGTCGCAAAAGTACCCCTGATTGAAAGTGTGATTTGATGCAAAGAGTTGTGTTTATCTATACGCTGAAATGCTGGCCGCAATTCCAGTGTGTGTCTCTGAATGGTGGCCGAAAGTGGAACAGGAAACCATTACCCAAAATCCCTTCACATCCAACAGCAATGGAAGTCGCTCTTAATTCGTCTTGACCTTGGGCTCGTCATTGTCAAGCAGTAGGCGTTCGTCGCGACGCCACATCAGCGTGAGCGCAGCCCCGATTGGCCCAGTCAGAATGATCAGGACGCTGGACAAGGTAGGGGCCTCGGTGGCGGCACGGAACTGGCACGACGCCCAGTAGAGGAAGGCGGCGCCGGCAAAGTAAACATCGTACTGTAGCAGTAGCAGGATCCCGTCGGCGAGTGACTTGACGGGGCGGACGGCCTCGAAGGGGGTCTGCGCCGGCTTGAAGGTGTTGACAAGGGTGACGGCTGTAGGATCCAGGGGCGCGAGCGACTCTGGCCGCAGCGATGGGACGACGGCGTACAGCACCGCAAAGACGTGGATGACAGTGGTGACGGTGAGTGTGAAGATGTAGACCCAGCGCAGGCGGTGCGTGAGGGCCTTCTTCTGGCCCTCGACCGTGGCCGTGGCGGCTGCCGCCTCGGAGCCCGGGCGGGGCCGGAGGCGACGGGCGGCCGTGGATAGGAGGAGCTGCACGAGGCTGGTCCAGACGGGGAAGAGCTGCCAGATCAACAGGTAGTTGTTTTTTTGCTCGGGCGACACGACGGCGGGGCTAGGCAGACCGGCCAGCAGGGTGGGCAGGATGTAGCCCCAAATTAGTGCGTGCGGCATAACCGAGAGATCGGCATCGTCTAGGGCCAGGGCCGCGGCGACCTCACGGGCAGGGGTTTCGGTGGCCGTCATGTAAGCCAGGGGGGAAGTCCACAGCCAGACGGCGACGTAGATGGGGATTGTGATGCCATAGGTTATGGTTTGGTAGCACAGGCCCCAGAGCGCGGTGCTGGATGTGATCAGTCAATGTCAGCGGAACGCCCGGATTTGAGAAACAGCCGGTCCACGGAACACGACCAGAGCGGCATGGCCACATACTAACTAATGGCCTTTCCACGGTTACCGGCGCGTAGGCCGTCGAGCGTCATTATCACCAGGCCCGCCAGGGCCTGACCCGAAAACCAAAAGGAGAACAGGCTGAGGGGCTGGAGCTCGCCGCTGGTCATGGTGGCAAAGAATCGGACGATGCCGGCAAGTTGCTGGTCGACCCTAGCGTTCCCCGTGTAGTGCGAGGCCAGCGTGCCATCTGTGTCGAAGCCGGGCATCCGCGTGGGGAACTCGGCAGCTATCTTGTCGTTCAGGTCGCCTAGGCCGCTGCGCCAGGCCAGGCCCATGATGCAGTAGGCGCCAGCGGCAGAGAGCGCGACGAGGAAGAGGGGCGATGCCGCGATGTACGGCATGGTGGCTGATTTGAGTGCACTCTAAACTGATATGTGTGAGGATGGTATCTGGAGGACATCAACTGACGGATGCCGGTTTCTATTAGCACGAACAGCTTGAGGATGGAGCTAGTGGGCCGTCACTTCACTATGTTAGCGAACAAGAAACACGTGGAGGCCAGTCGGCAAATTGGCGCCAAACTCTCCTCCACCGTCCAAGTCCGTGCGATTAACCTCACCCCACACGGCTACCTCCAGGGTAGAAGCTGCCGCCTGAGTCACCCCGGAAGGAGGTGGATTGCTGGGTGCGCCAGTTGATGTCAGCCGCGCCGCGCCCGTCAGACGGATGGATGTTGATGTCAAACTCCGGGCACCATCAATCGGCAATTCTCGGCCGAGGCTTTGCGTCGGGGGCAGCATAACCTCTTAGCATCACGCTTTAAACTCGATCGGGCCCTTACAAGTCTCCGAAAGCGACTGAGCATCCCGAACATGCCGGCGGCGGCCGGCGGGCCGCCTACTGGTCCATCTTGATAGGGCCAAGTTCGTAAGGCGAAGACTGGCTCCGCATATCCCAAGGAGACCAATCCTGGGTGCGCTCGCTTTCCCTCAACAATTGGATTGGAAAGTCCCGGGCAGGCCACTTCTGCATTTGACGAGCGCATATATCCGGCCGTCTCAAGCAGACCGTCATGCCGATTGCATATTTTGCGAAATCTGGACCTTACAGGTTCGAGCAACACGCACATATCCACCAAGGTGGCTACCGAGATAGGTAATTCTATTCCATTCGACCCCAGCGAACGGCTTCGCGGTCCATTCGGCTAATACATACTAACCCCGCCTGTGGAAAAGCGGCTCGCGCTAAAGAAGAAGATTCTCGTGTGTACCCCTTGAAGCAGACTTGCCTTGCATCTCGTCAGCACCCCCCATCACCTCCATTGCCTAGCAGCTTCCTAGAACCCGTGCCCCGACAAAAAGTCAAACATGAGCTTGTACCCGGCTCGAGCGCTCTTCTGCAGCGCCAGCGCATGCGCCGTGTTGTCCAACACCTTGATCTCCAGGGCCGTCGCGTTGTGGAAGTTGTTGTTCTTGATGTCGGTCTCGCTGAACGTGCCTGGGCAGTACCCGTTGCAGAGGGGAAAGTCCTTCTCGCCGATGATGATCTAGAAGCAGCCGGCCGTGTCAGCACCCCGCCTCGCCGGTCTACATCACAAGGCACACCTAGGCGACAATCCCCGCTTACCTGCACTGGACCGCCGAACAGCCGATCGTTGGTCGCGTACTGGATCTGGTGGTCCGAGGCGTACAGCCCCGCGGCCTCGGGCCCCTTGATCTCCTCGGCGTACGCCAGCAGCTCCTCGTCGAACCCGCCCTTTGTGAAGTACAGCTTCTGCAGCGCGTTGAGCGATGTCGGTACGAAGTACCCAGACCCGAACCCGCCGAACCGCGCCGGGTCGAGCCCGGCCGCGTAGTCGTGCTCGAACGTCACGACCTTGACGGCCCCGAGCTGCGTCCCGCTGGGCAGGAAGCTCGACAGCAGCGCCGCGTCCGAGAGTTCCGGGTGCTTGAGCAGGAAGGCGTACGTGAGGTACGCCCCGAACGAGTGCGCTACGTGCACGATGCGCGACGGCCTGGGCTCCGCCACCGCGCCGCCGTCCGTCTTGATGGCGGAGCCGAGCAGCCTGCCCTCGCGCGCTAGCTTGGTGAGCCCGGCCAGGATCTCGATCTCGGTCGTCAGCTGCACCTCGTCGTACGCATTCGGGATCTCGGACTGGCCGGTCCCGATGCGGTCCCACGTGAGGATCGAGTACCCCTTGGCGATGGCCGCGTCGACGTAGGAGTGCTCCTCGGGCTTGACCTGGACGTCCCAGTATCTGGCCGCGGGAGGACATCTCGTTAGAACTACCGCCCTTCTCCATCGCGCACTGGATCTCGTGGAACGTGGACATACCGCTTGTCGAACGCGTTTCCGTGCACAGCAATCTGCAGGATGTCGGCCTTGTCCGTCTCCTGCGTCGGCACGCAAAGCTGGGCGCTGATCCTAAAGGAATGGTTGATGAACACGTCGCTGAGGATGCGCTCCGCGTTGTTCTTGGGCGCCATCCAGATGCTGAAGTTGAGGGACCAGTCGACGAAGTCGATGTTGTTGTCGACCCGGGGCATGCTGTAGTGCTTGTTGGTTGCCACCACGTGTATGGGCACCTCGAACTGGACGCAGCTCTTGCTCGGAGTGGTCTCTCGCACGGCCATGGCCGCGCTCGAGGCGACAAGCCAGCCCAAGGAAAGTGTCTGAGTGGTGAGCATTGTTGTTGTTGTTCTATATGCAGAGGGGGGTGCTTGCTTGCTTGTTTGCGATGAACTGTGAGCACGAACGGCTACTCAGACATAGCAATCTCCGCTCCTTTATATACTCACGCGGTACCTCCATATGCTTACCGGTCAAAGCGGTGATCCCTTCTACATGATGTTGTGATATGCCCGCCCGGGGACGATGAATCTGCACAACCGAAGGCTTACACGGTGGCCATCGCCGTGCCAGCTCCGAATAAATCGCAGGGCCCGAGGTCTATGACAAATAACACTCTCGTGTGTGTGATATTTAAAAGTAAACTACAGAAAGATCTCCATAAAGAAACACAAATCATTAGTTTAAAGTAAAGTGGCTAAGTAGTTAGGGATCAGAGGAGGAGAGTGATGATACAAGGAGCCGAATGCGGAAGGATCTTTGCGCATCAGCTATTAGGAAAATGGGTTAAGAATCGACAAATACTCCGAGAATTTGTCAAGATGACAATGAATCCAGTGAGGATAGGCTCCGCCCAGCATCTTTGGGGCCGCAGGCGGAGATCGAGGCTGCTCGCTATCAGTATGCTGACCCGACGGAGAGATATATTATCCGCTGATGTGCATTACCTCTTTCCTTCCCGCTCCGGGTGGCTCGTTGCTTGCTACCTACAGAAAAAGTCGGGAATGGGCCGCGCCGCCGTTTTGGGCGGCCTCGGCAGCAAGGACAAAAGTCACTGTTCAGGTGCAAGGCACCTTCATGCCCCCTGCGAATCCGCTAGCCAGCTCCTCCGTTTTCTAGGTTGGCGTGTCGGTGATGTTGTCGGGGCCCGGACGGTGCCAAAGGAAATCGGCCCAATGAGTCTGCTGTTAGGGATCGATCTCGGCAAAGAAACAGGGTTGCAATGAACGCGAGGTTGACATGGCTATCTAGAAGCGATGAATACACCCTCGTGGAGGGGTTCACCCAGGCGGCCGAGCACGGGCCACGACCCACAGGCATAGGCCCCCAGCCACCGTGGCTCAGCTGCTCCCAAGGCGCCACGCCACCACACCTTGTCCGCTGGAGCTGCTCAGTATCCCCTCATGAGCCAACGGAAAATGCAAGATGCTGCTTGAAGCCCTCCTTGTTCAGGGAAAGTAGCATTTGCAGATCCCGATCTTTGAGCAGCTTGCAATCCGCTTTGTGACCTTTGTTTTTCCAGGCCATGGTTTGGCATTCCTGATTGACACGCCGAGTTAGAACACTCCGGGTTTTGCAGCTAACGAAGGGGCCCCACGTACTTTGTCGCAGTACCAGAAGAGCGTGCACTTGCCGCACTTGCTCAATGTCGTCGCTTTGCGGCCGCACCCTTGACAGGTCCTTTCGCCGTTTACCGCGCCAGCATACTGCTGTACCTTGTCACTCAGGGTGAATAAATCCCTCAGTTGAACCGGAAAGATCTATCAAATTAAATTAGCGTAAGGTGGATTAGCGTTGCCCGCTAGAGATAGAAGCGTACCTTCAGCACCGTAGGATCTTCGAGTCGGATTCCCGTAGACATGTCGAGAAACCCATGTTGCTCCGCGTAAAGAATGGCTAGAGTAAAGCCCTTCCGTATGCATGAAGGGTCTAGTTCGCGGCCGCGGTCGGGGGTGTAGAACGCGACGACCGCATCATGTCCGGCCCCGTCCTTGACGATGAGCCTCAGGCGCAGGAAGTTTTCGATGTCAATGATCTCGGCGAGGAAACACCAGTGCTTGCGCGGGCTGTACGAAAACCCGTTGGTGGATTCGTAAAATTCGAGGTCGAGGTCGTTTTCCTCCGGCAGCTCGTTAAAGGAAGGGAACGTTGCCTCGTCGCGGAGACCGGCGTGCTGCGGCTGCTCCTGCGGTATCTCTTTTTCTTCCCTCCACAGCCAAGTTTCAAAGTCCTCGGCCGAGAGACTGGAAGGGATGTCGTCGGTAGAGGTTTGCCACCGCGAAGAGTGGCCGTATGTCGGGTGCCGGGTTGGGTCCCTGGCTTGGTCCTTCATTCGACGGACTGTGGGGCTGTCGTCGCCTTCCACTATCGCCCGAGTTGCGGCGGCTCGCTCGCCAAAGACTCTTGCCCGTGCCCTGTCGCCGTGGACGACAGCAATCTGGAAGGCGTCGTAGTACGCCCGGGACACGCTTGCATCTTGGAGACCCTCCTCTTCAAACAGCTTCAGCAGCTTGCGCACGTTGTGCAGGGCCTGGAGAGGAGAAGCGGTAATCTGTATTCCGTCGCCGATAGACTTGTCTAGCCGTTGAATCTCGTCCAGTCTCGCGTCGCTGGAAGCGCGGAGGGAGGGAGGGAGCAAACAGAGTTGACAGGAGCAGGTGAAGCGAAAATCACGCTGCAAAGTGCGTTGGCGTGCGGCGCGGTTCGCGCGGTCCTCGATGTACATGATGGTAATCTCTTCGCCCTGGTTGATATCGCGAATGGCGTGGATGGTGAGCTGCTGGAGGCCCTCATTCCAGGTATTTTGGGCGTTCTGGAGGCAGGCATGGTTGATACGCGACGCCTCGAGGAAGATGCCGCCCGTCGCCGCGTTGGATCCAATGGGCAGCGCGTTGGTACGGGTAATGCCTAGCTCCCGGGTTGCTTCATCCTCAAAGGAATTGCGGAGGGAGAAGAAAGCCTGGCGTTTATCGTCGCTGAGCGCGGCGACTTTTTTTGACAGAGAGTCGCACACTTGCTTCTTGGAGATCGTGGATTGAGGAACCCGGAACAAAGGCGCTTCGGAGAGGATGCGTGTGCCTTTAGCGATCTTGGTGGTGGCGACGAGGCCCAGGCCTTTACCCGGGACCTCTTGGAGGGCGTAGAGTTTGCTGGAGTCCATAATTGACATTTCGAAACTATGGGCTTTCGCATACGCCTTCAGCGCGTGAAGAGGGCTACGCCCTGGGTTGATGTTGTAAAGGCTGCAATGGGTGCGGGTGCGAAGCTGTTACCTGTTGTGGAAGGTTAGAACCCTTTATGTGCGGGGTGCAGCGAATACTGCCGCCTGTTGCTGCCCCGCGAGTGGAGCTGCTGCTTAAATTCGCGCCCGCAGGCCCAAAGCCGGGAGGGGACCTACCCACCCACCTACCAATCGCAGGTGGAGATCGAGGCTCCTTACCGACCCGACGGAGGGACAGATTATCCGCTGATGCGTATTCCCGGTGGCTCGTTGCTCGCTGCCTACAAACGAAATGTCCGCTTCAAATGCATCTCTGGCTTCCACGTTACTTTTCTGGCCGTGTCTTTCAGTCCCTTCTGTGCCGACTCAATCACTTGCTAAAATATGCATATTTCCAGCGCGGGAGTGCTAGTTGAGTGATTACCTGCTACTAGTAGCCTACCAACATCAATTATCAACAAACTCCGCCGCAAAGGCTTCCAAGGCTTTCTTCTTCTTTTTACCCTTCTTCGAGCTCCCCAGACACCAGTTATCTTCAATGCTAGCGGGAGCCTCGACGCCAGGTTTGGCACTCCAATTAAAAGACAGCGTCTTGACGGCTTCCAGGGCGGGCTCGTCATCTCGTTCGTATTCCACCGGCGATGAGGTTTCCGGCTCTTCCTTTTTCGGAGCCACGCCCCAATCCCCCCATGAAAAACCAATCGCCCTAGGGTGTGTCTTCCTAGCCGGTTGGGCGTGCTCGCCATCAGCAGGTGGCGAAACCTCTGTACCGGCTGTGGCGGGATTGGGGCTTTCTGGATTCCGCCAGCGACGCTCCGGACTGGTGGACTTTGGAGTCTCTTCCCTGTTGCTTGGCTGGGAGCTGTTGCTAGGCGCTGGCGGGGTTGATGGCCGGCGTGCGTCAGAGGCGCCTGCTGAACCTGTGGCTGCGGGGATGACTGGGCCTGCGGTGAGCTGCTTAGCAAGAATTCCGTTCGTTGCGACTGGGAGGGAGGTCATCCACCAAGGGTGGCCTGCGACGGTCTAAGGAATGGAGGTGGGGGCTCACGGCTGAGTTGCGGACGCTTGATGTCGATGCGGGCACTTTGCAGGCGCCGGAGGTCGTCCAGACTCTTCTGCAGCGCAGTGAGGAGCTTCTGGCAGCGATCGCGCTCAGCAATGGCCTGGTCATCCTCCGCGGCCAGCGTTGAGACTTGGTCGTCGGTAAGTTCCAGAATCATTTCAGGTGTGAAGAGGTTCGGCAGGTGGCGAATGAGCTGTCGTTCGACGGCAAGGTTGGCAATCTCGTCAATGAATCTCTTCAAGGCAACCTGTTGCGAGCGTTAAGATAGGTTCCATGTAAGCAGACTGGCCATGATCAGTCATGGGAGATAACCTGTCCTTCAGCAGAGAATAGATGGATACTGACCTTGTAGTACGCCTCGGCATAGTCGGTCGCCAGACCGCTTGCCTCCTCCTCCAGGTCGGTCTCCTTGCCTTCCAGCTGGCTCAGAAGTTGGATGACCTCCCCAATGTCAACATAGCCCAAGGGGCTAGATGGCGGGGAGTCGCCCTGCTCGATGGCTGAATGGAGCGCGCGACGGTTCTTGGCGCCTGAAATAGCTGATTCTATCACCTCTTTGAGGGCCTCTGCTCGACGTTTGTCCCGGCGCTCCTTCTGGGCCTTCTTCACCATGTCTGTGAGGAAGTTATTGTAGGTGATTGGGTGGCCCTCATAGTGGGGAGCTAGGAGTTCCTTGACCTTCGTATTCAGCTGCTGCTGCCGCTCCTCAATGCCCTGTTCCACAATCGAGGAGATGCCACCGACTGTTTTAGCTAACGCGACCTGGTGGAGGACGGTGAGAGCCATCCAGGTGACCGCATCGACGATAGATGATGTGGCCTCTGCCGCAAGATCTTCCCAAGGCTGGCATTCCTTTCTGAAGAGATCGGCGACAATGAGGGGGTTGAAAGTTCCTGGAAGCTCGCGGCCCTTGCTGCGGTCCATCAGAACTGTCACTCCCCTCAAATAGTCCGAGCGCCTGACGTGCTTCGGTGTGCCCGGACTTGTCCCTGGAATGGCCTCGTCATCATCCCGGAGACTCTGAAGCTTGCCTTGCTGATGCATCTTCTCTCCAAAGTCCCGCAGGCTGTTTTGAACCAAGGCCCGGATTCGTTTGGCGTAGCCATCGTCAGTCTTGGCGTCCCCAAAGAAGCTGTCGCTGTAGTTGCCCTCGATCGCGGCGGTCATGAGAGACGAGAATCGCCGACTGACGGCGAGGAGGTATCTGCGCTGCTCTCCTGGGCTGCTGCGAGGGTCTCCCAGCCTGACGAGAGTGTCCTCGCACTTGTGAATGTTGGATAGCACGTCTCCGCGTAGCGCAGGAAGGTTGGTCAAGATGGATCCTCCAAGTACCTCGCTCAGCCGTCTGCGAAGAGCGGCTACGCCGAGAAGAGACGAGTCAACCGAGAGCCAGGCGCCTTTGGAGAAAAACACCTTCTCGATGTAATCGCGTGTCTTTGCGCTGGTGTCACTTGTGTCGTTGCTACCTCTGTTCCGCAGGACGTGCCAGCCCAGTTCGAGATGGACCTCCTGGTTGCGAGCGAGCTTGATGTAGAATTCTTCGGAGCGGCTGCCCTCGTCGAGCTTGTCGGGCTTGGTGATCAGACCGAGAGTGCGACTCCGAGTCGGATCGAGCTTCCGGGCCAGCTCAGTGATCTCTTGGTTGTTAAACTCGTTGTTGGCCGAGACGACGGCGAGGATGATACTGCGGGGGCGCTTCATGGCCTTTTGCACCATGGCGCTGACAGTTTTGACGTCCTCGACCGACTGCTCGGAGCTCCCTGCGCGAAAGATGCCTGGCAGATCAACCATGGTCAGATGGGCCTGGTCGGGGCCACAGATCTCGACACGTAGGACATCGTTGCTGAAACGTTTCGAGTCCGACAGACCCATGGCCTCCTTGGCCGCATCGACGACCTCATCAAGCCGCTGCTCGGACCGAATGGTGTCTGAAAAGCCGCGTAGCCGCTCGGCGTCCTTAGCGGCTCGCCCGGGGCCGGGACTGATCGAGACCTTGAATTTGTGGCTTGGTTCCCGTCGGAGAACCAGCTCGGTGACGAAGCGGGTGCAGACGCCATCTTTGGTGGGAAAGGGGTGTCCGGAGATGGCCTCGAGAACGGAGCTTTTGCCTGCCGATTGATCGCCGCAGACAATGATCTCTGGCAGGTCGATGACCTCACCGATACCATGCGAGCGGAGCCTGTCGATGATGTCGAACAGGGCTCGATGCTCCTTGGACCTGAGGTCGGGCACAGACGTACCTCCTGCGGTCATGGCGGCGGTGGAGTGCTGTTTTGTGTGCTTGGAACTTGAGGACGTAGAGAGGGAGTGGGAACCTCTAGTGGAGTAGAAGAGGATGTAGACGAGGAAGAAGAAGAGGGAAAATCTAGGAGGGGGGGCGAGGGGCTAAAAAAATACACGAAGTAATCTGCTTGGGGAGATGGGAAGGGAGAAGCTCGTCAAACTGTCCAAGCTTGGCCGGTCATACTGGCCTCCATGCATGAGGCACATGAAGCGCGTATGGGCGGTTGGTTGCATTGGATTGGAGAAGTAGAAAAAGCGAGGCGCCATTGAGCGCTTGGTATTTGCCAAAGGTCGACTGGACTGGTCCCGATCCAGCTTGTTGCATCGATGCAGTCGAGAGGCGATTGCGGGGTAAATCACAAATGCGTGTTCCTATTGGAGAAGGGGCAAGGCAGCCTACCTCCAGGGTCATCGGCCTGTCGGCGGGAGGCCCACCAACGGCCAACCACAGGTACCACGCATACGAGGCAAACTTTTGAGGCCCTCAAACAAAGACAATTTGCTCCGCGCCGCGGGCGCCGCTAGCCTCCCCATCCATAACGCCGTGCATGTAGCAGGGACCAACCAGCTCGTAGAGATTGCCATCTGCTCCCGTCTCTGCCGGGGCCTTCCTGATAACAAACGGCGTTGGCGCCCCGTGGATCAGCACCACCTCGTCCCCGACCTGGCATAGCGGCGCGACGCAGCCCAAGCGACCCGCGGCCGTGACGCAAACGCGGCGCCCGACAGCGCAGCTCGCCATGGCGTTGGCAAACGGCAGCCCGGCGTCGTGTCTGCCCCAGAAGGCCGCGTCATGGACGGGAACGTGCGTGTCTCTGCTGTCGGCGGCCAGGTAGCCGGCCATCTCGGCCATGAAGGAGACCCAGTTGTCGTAGTCGTCCTGGCGGGACATCGGGGCCGGGCGCATCATCCAGCGCATGTTGAGGTCGCCCGTCAAGACGCGCCAGAAGACTTCTCGTAGCGGCTGGGATGGCGCACTCCCCAGACCTGACGGCTTGTCGCTGTCTGCTTCCTTGGGGGCAGTTGACGGGGAGGGTGCTGGCCAGGGGGCCTGTCGCCCACCCGGATACGGGTCCGGGGCATGGCTCCCTATCACCATGGCGAGCGTTTCTTTATGCCATCGATGAGCATGCAGCATATCTCGGGGGTCGATGTATGTGTTCGGCGCACTTAAAATGAACTTGTCGTCCTCGGTTGCCGGCGTATGGACAGCGCTGAGGCGCGTCAACGTGTCCAAGCGAGTACACAATAGCGCCAATGCTTCACGATCGCCGACGCGTTTGACGCTGAATACCGGCCCAGCACTTCCAGTTGCTTGGTAGTAGTAGCGGACGTGCGACTTGCGCCAGAGGGTTGATGACATGGATGCGCCCCGGTCGGGCGAGTCCACCCAGTCCGGGACCCAGGAGGGAAGTGCCCGATGGCGTCTGCTGACGCCCACCCCAGCCAACTGAAGAAATGCGAGTGGCCTCTCGTCGGTTAGGAGGTATTCTGCCGTCTTGATGTACACAGATTCGGCCGTTGTCTCGCTGCTGTAGTCGGGAGTGAGCGTGGGAGGCGGATCCTCTCCCATCAAACCAAGCAGAGCAAAGACCTTGTCCCTGGCGTCGGAAGCCTGGTGGGCCATGGAGCTTTCCAGAAGGTACAACAGAGGTGCTGGGTTTTCCATCAGGCCCTTTGACCACCTGTTGAGGTCAACCAAGAAGGTCCCCTTGCGCACGTCATCCATGCTTCGCATGCTCAGGAGATGGCTAAATGCCACGCGGCCTTGGTGTATGGTGTGTAGGAAGCCGGTCATCTCGAAGTCTTCGAGGAGCCCAAATGCGTCCAGGAGAGAAACCCAGTCGTAAAGTCTTCCGCCGTACCAGATTCTCGGGGAGTTGAGGGACGCTGCAGCTACCTCCTGAATCACCCAGACACGCATGAACCAAGGCTGTGAAAGTAGCTGTATCAGGGCCACCCATCTGACACTCATGCCTTCACCCCTTGACACCACCTGGTAGAGCTCCGAGCCGGAACACCCAGCCGAACGCATGAGTAAAAGGTCATGTATCAGGCTGTGGGCTGCGGGTGCCAGTATGGAGTTGCCCAGATATACAATAACGCGGCTGGCCTTCCCATATATCTCTCTCATGAGCATTACCTGCGGACCCTTCTCCGTGTTGCTGGTATGTTGTGACTGGTCGATACACACGGCGTCGATCCATATGATGCGGGTCTTCCAAGGGGAGGAGAGGCTATACAGCATGTCGTAGGTTGGCTTGAAGACCTCGAGCCACTTGGGGGTGGAGGAGGCGTCTGTTTCGTCAAGCACAGTGAGCCGGCGTCGCTCCTCAGAGGTGCCCCAGTGGTAAGAGATGGCGTCGTATGGAGGCGAATTCTCCAGGCCTACATGCATGATTGTCGCCCGAACGCCGAGAACAGGGATCCAGCGATGTAGTCGAATCAGTCTGATCTGTTTACCCTGGGTGAGTGGCCGGTAAACCCATGGCTTTGATGGCGAGTATGGCCGAAAGGGCGGCAGAGATCTCGTCAGAGCAATGATAGGAAACACATCCGCCAGCTTCGTAAATAGTCTGCGGCACCAGTCCAACGTTTTTTGAACAACACGTAGACTTTCGAGAATGGCAACAGTTATGGACGTGGTAAGGGAGTTTCGTGAGTAGGCTATGTACATCCCGAATATGCACGTTATTAGATATCAGTGTTTGGTGTAGAAAGAAGCCAAAGACCCCGTTCCTAGGGAAGCTTACATGATCTCCATTCTGACACCCGCCGCAGTAGTTGGGAGGCTCGTCCCCGTGCCAAGCGCACTATGCCGAAGAAAACCAGGAAAGGTAAAAGGAGCTTTGCAAGAACTCCGGCACTCTGTGGAAAACTCGCTGGCAGATGTGGAAAGGTAGCCAAGGCGGATATGGTACAGTAGATTCCACGGCTAACAAAGGGCATCAACAACAGGGTTATGGCGTGAAAGACGAGTGCCCTGATCTGGGAATAGAAAACCTCGAAGGCAAGGGCATCGTACGGCTCCTCGCGTGTTGACAGAACGGTGTACTCCCATAGGTAAAGAGACAAGAGACACAGCCCCCAGATGCCTATGAGTCTGACTTTGAAGAGGCCTAGGAGCACAGCCATGGACACGGCACCTTGAATACGGTTGCCATCTTGCCTCGGAGAAGATCTAGGGAGGGGAAGGCGCAGCGGAATATGGCGTTCGACGTTGTGGCCGCCCCCTAGCAAGAGAACCTCACGGCGTAGATGATCCAACATTGCCTTTGTTCTCTGTCGCATTTCATCCGCAGTGATCTCTTCATCGTGAGGATCCATCTGATAGGTTCTGGGGGAAAGGTAGCTGGCCGCGGGGTTGAATGACCTGGAGTGCTGCAGAAGGATGGGGAGATACATCTGGTGCGGAGAAAGGTTTTGGATTCAGCTCATGAGGGGGAACCTTGTTCGCCAATAGCCGGGTGGCGGTGGCTGGGGATTCCCATGTGCGGCTGAAATGCAGGACATGTGGAAGAAAACAGGTAGCCAATGGGAAAGTGTGATTTTTTCCGGCACTAAATGCAGGAAGAAGAGCTGGGAATGCGAAGTTGACTGGGGGCGGAATATTACAGGCAACCGCAATTATCCAACTGCAGTCTGTAGTTGGCTGGTACCGGCGTTAATTGGCTGGGGACTTGGGAGGGCGCTGTTTAGAGAGTAGAAAGGTAGGGGAAAACGGTATTTAAGAGCTAGTGGGAGAACTATGTATCTCGGGTGTGTCCGCCACCTCCGGCATGAAAATAGATCCGCCTTGTTTTAAAGGCACCATAGCCGGGCTTGTGCCGAGCGGGTAGCTTTTCGGGTGGTCTAACCAGGGAAACCCGAACTTGGCGGCGAGAAGCTAGACGACTTTGATGGCTCCAATGAGCTCGATAATGCGGCCACACTGAGCGCTATCCCAGGCATCGTCACAGATTTCTAGGGCAGGGTCGTTAGTGGGAAAGAGAGGAGAAAGGATGATCGGGAAGCCTGCAAGATATCAGAAACATTATGTGCTCACCTTCGTAATCGTCATTGTCTAGCAGCTCATGCCGGAGCTGTTCTCTCCCCGCATCACATCCATGATTGGGCGGTCAGACGACCCTGGTGTAGAAGATGCGCAGGCGAGATACGAAGTCCTTGAGAAGGGGCTCCGGTGCATACGGAATGCAGAGATGATCGGGCGTGATGTTGACTGCAACCATGCGGGTTATTAATTATTAGCTTCCTGACACTCCCCCGTCTGAAACTGCCCACACCAAAACAATTCACAATACCTGAGTAGCCCCCGCGGGTCTCGCATGCAGGGCCCTCAGTCTCGGGGAAGAGGGTTTCGTTAATAGTTGGTGCCAGCCACTCCAGGATTCCAATAGCCAAGAGTGCGCAAAACGCCATTTGGGGCACGTGGTGGTCGGTCTTGAAGTCGAAGACCGACTTGGCAATCCGGCGGATGACCGCCAGCTCGGCCACAACGGTGGGGGCGGGAGTCTTGTCGCGGCACTCCAAGTCCCAGACGTAGCTGGTAACCCAGTGGTAGATGGTGCGGTGATGGCCCTGGATTTCCCAGCCGTCGAGGCCAGAGGTGTCGGCGCAATCTGTAATGTACTGCTGGGCGTCGAACTCGTCGCGCTGCCCCAGCAGTTCGACGAACCTCATGGCGATTTGGTCTGCCTCCATTTGTTTCTGGGAGACAGGCATGATGAAGTCGGTTCTCTGTTTCTGATCTGCGCACAACCCTGGATTAGCGTACGAGGGTTCAAATGGAAAATGGTAAAGTAATAAGTCATGGAATAATGTATAAAGCTATATTCAAACCTTTTCGTGCGAAATTCGGGAGGTTAGTGCTCTAGGGTTGGGTTGGTGGTGGAGGTGGTATTTTGCATATGGAAAGAATTTCTCCAGCTTTTTCTGGTTTTAAATCCAACGCTTTGCTCCAGGCGGTGCTCGCTAAGTGTCCTCCATTTACTTCCTTTTTTTCCATTAATCTCTTCCCCCACCAGCCATGCGCTACTATTTCACCTCGAATCCACCAGGCCGGGGCTTGCCATCGCGCCAGGGTATTTCAGTCCAATTTTAGACATTAACATTGACCAACTGCGCTCTTTTATCCTACTACTGGCACACCCGACCTTCCGCCACTTCGCGCACTTTGGATTCTCACTGTCATGAATACTTCAGTTAGAAACCACCTCAGTCGAGATGCATCTTCCCTGGAGGCTTTATTACCATTTCATCATCGACGACTGGATTCAGCTTCGAGCACCAACTCCTACGGACAAGCAACTCTGATCAGAACCCACGCCACAAACTGGCACCGACAGTTAATTCCAGGCCTTTCTTACCTGACCAGCAACGATCCCGCTCCAGATGCGGCCGAAGTAGAGCTAGCATTTGCCAAAGCCGGGTTGGGTCTGACTGGACACAGGAGTGGGTTTTCCTGATAACTTCTCAGGATTCAGCTAAAAGATGAGCTGTGTTTTTCTCTTCCCGCCGAATACCCTCGTCTTGGAATGGATGGCGCCCGGGCAGCCCACGCTTTCATGGCACATACCATCCATGTTTTGGAGATAGGAGGCCCTTGCGCAATTCCACATCAACTCACCTGACCTCTTACACTCTCCTCAATAGAACCCTGCCGCATTCAGTTGCTTCAAGTTTGTATAAAAGTACTACTACTCTCACCGACCCCCGCCTCCACGCCTCAAGGAAAGTCATAGACAGCGCTTTTTGTATTCACGGCATGGGATATACTATACTTCGGCTTAGAAAATACCATAGGCTAGTCCGCGATGGTAGTTCAGATCGCATATAGGCTCGGTGGAAACCGTCCAAGTCTCGGCAAGGAAGTTGGGAATAGACAGGGTCGCCATATCTCCATGGTTAAATCTGCCCTGCATGTTCCCGCAGCTGTGGCGGCGCCACTAGCCCCGGCTGGCCGCGGCAAGACAAGCGGTCGGGGTCGGGCTTTTGAACTATTTCCCCGATCGGGAAACTCCGTGTTCACGAGGAGTGGCTCAAGGTGACAAAGTCCTACACGGCCATGCCCACGTCGGTCGCACGCGTGCTCCGCACCCGGCCCCGCTTTCTCTGGCCCATGGCATGCCACTTTTACGCCGAGTACCGCCAGGTCCCCGACGTTAGCAGTCGCTCCCAAAAACTCACCAGGGCGTCGCCGAGGCGCGCCGATGCGAGCGGGCAGGGTGCCAGGCCGACAGCGTCGAGGCGCTCGAGCACAACGACGTGCTCATATGGACCGAAAAGGAGGCGGGCGGCAACCCATCGTTCGGCTGACCCTGTCTTTCGCCGTCACCCACACGACCACGGACTTGTTAGCCCAAGTGATGGCTCGCCTGGCCGCCGCCTGTGAACTGATCGAGCCGCTACGCAAGGAGGCCGTCGAGGTCTTCGGGGCAGAGGGGTGGAGCAAGCAGTCCCTCTACAAGCTGAAGCTCATGGACAGTGCCCTCAAGGAGACGCAACGGGTGAAGCCCATTAACAACTGTAGGTTGTCCGAACAGCGAGATATCTGCCAGTACGGAATTCCGTTTTTGTTGCTGCTGCTAACGACATATTCGTTGGTGCTATCCAGTGGCAATGCAGCGCTTCGTCCTTCAGAATACGGATATTCAAGGCGGTATCAAGCTGCACAGAGGGGGCCGGCTTGCGCTTAACGCCAAGTTGACCCTCATGAACCCGCAGACGTATCCGGAGCCGGAAAAGTTCGACATCTACCGCTTCTACCGCATCCGCGGGAACGCCGAGGCCAGGGCCGAGGCAAAGGCCCAGCTCGTGTCGACGTCGCCCGATTTCGTGGCGCCCTTTGGCTACGGCAAGCACGCGTGCCCGGGCCGCTTCTTCGCCGCGGCCGAGATCAAGATCATACTGGTATACATGCTGGTCAACTACGACTGGAAGATGGCCGACAGCGTCCCGGCCGTGCCCAACATTTGGTTGGGAACTGACTGCGTGCTCAGGCCCGGCACCAAGCTGCTGTGCAAGAGCCGCACGCCTGAGATCAATCTCGACTCGCTTGAGTTCAACGAGGCTAGTGTTGAGGAGTAGACATGGGTTTTACCGCAAAGATGCCGGCCTTGTAACGGGGGGTACACAGCGGGGTGTATGGTGTAACAGCACAGAGGGATGGTGTGCACTCCCTGGGTAAAGTATTGAAGCGACATCTCTATTAGCTCGGTATTGGCAGGAAGAGAACGAACCCTATTTTTGCACAGTCGGGGGTCGGCAATGCAAACAATGAAGGAATGAGAAACAAATGGCAAGCCGAAAGCCAAAAGGCTTGCGACAAAATAGTATTTCAAGGCAAAATGAGCATTGCGGTCTCCTTTTTCCATCTTCGTTCGACCCGTTTACATGGCGGAGCACCTAACGACCGTTTCTGCTCCCACTTTTAAAAGAGAGCCAAAAACTCAAAGGCGGTGAGCGTTTGCACGCTTCAATGCTCCTCACATCCAGAATTCTCTGCATTTTCTAACCAGTTTTGGTGCTGTGATCTGGGGCGCCCGTCATACCGTTACATCGAGCTGCAGGGCATATGCAGCATGCCACCACGCCTGCAGCCCTGAGTGGTGCCCGACCCTCGCCCGGCTTTGCCCAGGGCAGCTCCTGCAGAACCGCCAGGCTAAACTGCTTGCAGCAGCAATGGGAGTGGGGGAGCCGCACCACAAGAAGCCGAGGGACGGGACAGATAGCAATTTGCCTAGGCGTGGAACCCACAAAATCTTCACCTTCACATCAAACTCCAAGCTCTCGCACCACCCCTTGACAAGCCTCCCATCCAGATATCACTCAAACAGAATCCAGAACCAAGCGTTCCTATCAGATCACAATGAAGGTCATCGTCACTGGATGCACCGGCCTCACCGGCGGCGAGCTGGTCAAGGAGTGCATCAAAAATCCCGCCATCGAGCACATCATCGCCCTGACGCGCAAGCCGCTTTCAGAGGCCGTCACCAGCCACGAGAAGGTGACGGTCATTCTGCACGAGGACTTCAGCTCCTACCCGCCAGAATTGCTTTCCCAGCTCCAGGGAGCCAATGGCTGTCTCTGGTACGCTTCCATCACGCCCTTTCGTAATTAATTGCTACTGTATTCCACCGGCCTTGATCTATCCAGTAGTAACTTCGTTTCCTTGATCTACAACAGGGCCATCGGCGGCCGGGCCAACCAATTCCCGGATGTCGAGACGGCCCGCAAGGTCAGCGTCGACTACACTCTCGCCGCCGCCAAGGCCTTCGTCGACGCCAAGCTGGCCGGAGAGGCCAAGATCTTCAGGATGGTCTTTTGCAGCGGCTGGCTGGCCGAATGGGACCAGAAGAAGCCCTTGCGATTCATGGAGGACAGCCGCAAGATCAAGGTGCGTCGCTCTCAGGCCGCAGCTGACAGCCGATCCACTCACCCCAAGTCGTACCGGACTCTTATCTTTATCACCACTCTTCCTTAATCAGCGCGTTGTTATGTTCTAACGGACCTTCTTTCTGTTCTACACATCTAGGGCCAAGTCGAGAAGGGTCTTGCCGACATGGCAGATGGACAGCCTGAGAAGTTCCAGTCATGGTTTGTCCGCCCGGGCGACATCATCCCCACCAACGGATCCGCGCTGCGCAAGATGGCGGCCTCCCTGTCAAAGGGCATTGTGGCGAACAAGCTCGCACAGGCAATGATCAAGGTTCTGCTGGAGGGCTATGACAAGAGGATTCTGGAGCCAGCCGACATCCAGAAGGTTCTGGCTTAGTCTGCTCGGTTTGTAGATCCTAAGAAAGAAAATGTGCGCAGGGACGGAATATCAAATTTGATATGTGGTTTGGTGACTGGAGAGTGACGGATGGGTTGGAGCTCTGTTTGGGCTAACATCTCCCGTAGCCAATAAAGCCCCATGCCGGATAGGCATGAAAGGGTTTATGATATCGATGGAAGGAACTTGTTGACTGTCATGTAAACCCCTCGCCGTTGCGACCTGAGACCCGCCAGACTCTCGATGTAGATGTACAGTCTGCAGACAAGGTAAACAAAGCAGAAGAACCAAAGTGCGACTCTAAACCGAAGCAGCGTCGCGTCTTCTGCTCCTTTGCGGGGACGCATATTCTGGTGGCTGTTAATATGGGAAGAGCCGCCGCTTGCCGTGCGGCTGTCCCTTGCTAGCCGTCCGTGCGAAGTACCGTTTGCGGTAGGCCTTGCTGGTCCGTATTCGAGGCTGCGCTGCTCGGGTGCGCCATTGCCAGGTGGCAGAGGATGTATCCCCTGGCTTGACTCTTCGTCGCCCTTTGCACGCATACCGCAACTTTGTTCGTTATCAACAGGTTTCATACCAACCAGCCGTCGCAAAAGCATCCGCACCCACACCAGAACCTCGGCCACGTAGTTTCGGATGTAAGACAGACACCCAACAAGGTTGAACATAACGTGATAAGTGGCGCATAATCTCCAAATGCTGCGTTCCGCCGTTGTTGGAAAATGGAAGTTCCAGGCACCGAAGAAGGTAACGCTGAAAGGCAGCATAGCAACGGCCATTAACAAACCCCAGCGTAAATTCCTGATTTCGAGCCACGTATTGGATGGAATGCGTTGCCACCGGTCTTCTTTTGCTTGTTTGTTGAATAACCGAGTATAAAGGCCTTGGGTCATGGGGAGGTAGTGCCAGAACTTCTTCGTGTAAATAGGTCGCGGTGAGAGAAAGTCCAATGGCGTCCCATCATCGATCGCTGGCAGGTTTGGATGCGTCTAATGCATGAGGCCGTACAGTTAGAGACCGACGCTCCTTTCGAGGGGCAACGGATTTGGGAGCAGACCTTCGATTTGGCGCGGGCACTCTCTCGAATTGCTGCGGTAGTTACGGAGCCTCTGGTGTCAAGGAAGATGGCCTGCTCGATAGCGGGCTTGTAGTACCAGCAGGCTGATGTGGCGATCGTATTCGCGCAAAACGACAAAGCTGTAAGTTCGAGTGTGGTGATGGGGTATCCTTTGGCAAGCCTCTGGGACTGGGTGATGATGAACCAAGCAACCTGCCAAATGGTAATAAACCTGCCACATAGGTATTAGCTTTGAATATAGTTGCACTTGGTGTATGTTCTTGGAATAACTGCGTTAGTGGCATACTTGGAAAGCCCATCAATCCGATTGCGCCGGTTGATATCCTCACTTGTCAGGGTTGGAAAATCCAGATGCCGGTATTTGACCAAGTAAGCGAGCTGCTCGCCGTTGATGGGGAAGCCATTAGGATAATCAGGAGCGCGGATGTAAAAGCCACCCATATTGGCAAAGAAGCCATGTCTCAGCGTCCATGTTTCTCCTCCGGGTAACTGGCGAAGTATCTGCAAAAGAATATGGAAATGGTTAGCTCCGTGCGTAACCGCAGGAAGGGAGGGGAAAACCTACTCTCACGCTCTGCTTCGCGTTTAATAGCTGGCCGACGGCAAGTCTCAAGAGGAAGTGTGGGCCCACCAAGCCGATGCAGGCGAGATTGAGCTTGTCAAACCATCGATGATGCCATTTGTCTTCGGGGCCAGGAACGTTGGGGGACGTGGCGATCCAGACGCACAGAATAATGGTCACGCAGCTGGACCAGAGGATGTCGGCCGTCCCCCGATCGTTAGTTTCGGAAACCCAGCCGACAATGTCGGCCAAATCGGGCTTGGCAGTGCCGCTATTACTGCTGGGTGCCGGTGCGTCAAAGGACCTGCTCAGGAGGCCGGTGGCGGGCGAGGGAACAGGAGACATCACTGACAGAAGACGGGTCAGTGCGGCTCAACTGTTTGTGAAGCAGTCGGATGGTGCGAAATGATTCGGGCCTTGGCAGGTGCCATGAGTTTAGGGTGGGTGGGAGGGACCTCTCACGAATTTATTGTTTTATGGCGCAAGTCGATCAAGCCGCGACGTTCCGCGCGGCACGACGCTTAGGGTGGTGGTTCGGGGGCCAAAACCACTTCATAGCCCAGGTGCCTTGAATAAATGGTGGGCTGTGCCCGTCATTAGTGACAATGTAACCCCTCAATACGTGCCGCAATCACTACAGATTGAGATGGATGCTAGCGTCGAGTAGCCCGTGCTGTGGTACATGCGGCCACCATTCGCGTTGTCGCTGTGGGTGTTGCTAGATTACGCATATTAGCCAAGGGATTTATAGCTGAGCCAGACAATTGGCAGAGTAAAATGGATTGGTTGCGGAGCATCTCAGAATCGCCTGTGGCCGAGGAGAAAAGCACGCTGGGGGACGATGGGGGAGGATGCCGCCCCCGAGAAAGCGGACAGGGACCCTAACATGGTGTGTGGGGTGGAGAGTGGCGGTGGCCTCCAAGCTGCAGGACAACTGCATAGCCAAATCCTTCCGTTAGCCGTGCCATTTCTGCGCGTATCAGTTCTCGGGCTTTGGGCGTCCATGGTCGATGTCGCCGTGAGTTTTTATCTCCTACTAGTTAATCCGTGTGCCGCAGGGGTCTGCGCCATTCTAGAATCTCCCCCATCCCACAAGGCGGATTGTCCTTGAAGAAGCTCACATCTTTGGGGTGTCGACAACCAAGAACGGCCTCGCTCCCGCGAGCGCAGATGAGCCGGCGATCTGTCTCCCATCGCTGGAGCCAGCTATTTCGGGTACCTTTCGCAAACACTCGCTCCCAAGCCGCAGCGATGCCGGTTTCGCCCCCCGACTTTCCCCAAGGTCGACGCCATCTCCTCGCCTCCTTCTCTCGTGGAACCAAGCCCCTCCTTCACTCGAGACGATGAGCGGAGCCTAAGCTTTGTTGCAGAACCGGACACCACTTGCATGTCATGTGCTTCTGAGCCTGGGAGCTGCTATCGCTTGCGCCCGCCGACGCACTGATGGCGACCATCACCACCACACTCTCCTGACACGACAAACAGCCTGGGTCAGCACGAACCTGAACACCCTAGCCGTCGTCCTCTCCAGGACCATGCCTGCGTACCTCTTCATCATCGTGGTCGAGATCGGGCGAGATCTTGAGCCAGGCGCGCCGATTCCTGTCTACCGGGCCGAAGTCACCCGCCGATGAGAATACCTACAATGCGACAAACTGGGAAATGGTTGCCGGCGGAACTTGGCCCTGGATCAGGCGGCAAGAGATGTGATGGCACCTTTGGAGGACAGGATGGACGTGGCCCCCGCTACGCTATATCCCTAAGCCATGTGATGCCACGGAATTTATCTACAGCTAGCGTGGAACGAGATGTTCCCGACCGCTGGCCACCCTGTCTGGCGGAGCAGCACAGGAAGCCCGTTGTGTGTGACGACTGATGGAGGCCCAAATCGCCCCGGACCGACGGCAGGGCAACCGTTTCGGGCACGATGGGCAAGTTCATGACGGCTGTCACGGACCTGTTCGGGTCCCTCACGGAGGCTGATACTTCAACTCTGCGGACCCCGCGATGCCTTCCGTCCAGGGCAGCGTTTCGGAATCACCATCTGGATGGAGTTCCGCTGGCCCAGGCTGCTGCTCGTAGGCGCGCCTGTTGCTTGGGGCGAGCATCTAGAGTGGTCTATAGAAACAAGATACGCAGATCGGCTTCTATCCATCTGGAGGGGGCGTTCTACGCCTGTTGCTGTACGTACTACCTTACAGTAACCCTCTATTGGAAGGGAATTGGAGCGTGACCGAGACGACAGTGAAGGCCATGACTGCTAAACGTAGTGATCATTGCAGTAATGTCCATAGAACCGAGGGCCTCAATTTGCAGAGGAGCCGTTGTAAAATTCCGACGGGCCCCCGAATTGTTCTCCCGACGTCGGTCTCATTAGATACGGGGACAGTGACCGGTACCGCAGAACATTGGCACACGTAGTAGACCGATTGGCTTGATCTCTATCTGGAGGAACTGGTAGGAGACATGTTGAGGGTAGGACACCCTCGGGCTCTATATGCTGCTTTGAATTGTCACCATCATCAGCGCCCGTCCGCCCGTCCGCCCACCCGCCGAGGTCGGCGAGGGCCCCTAAGGCCCGCCGACCCTTGCTAGCTGGCACTGACTGTGGTTCACCCTGGGCACCCGCACCGTTGCGACCGACGCAGCTGGTGCAGTCCCCATCACCTACCACCCTACTTGGAGAACTGCCACCAGTTCATGTTGAACAGATATCCCGAGCCGCTTCCAACAAACTTGAAGAACAGGTCCTTGGTGCCCGTCGCCCCGCTGACGCCGCAAGACACCGTGGTCCAGGACTGCCAGCCGCCGGTGCTGGCGGGGACGTTGCAGGAGCCGACGAGGGTGCCGGACTCGCCACCCAGGCGCAGCTCGATCTTGGCGCCCTGCGCGCTGCCGCCGGCCGCGACGCGGGTCGTGAACGTCTTGGGTCCCGGGGAGTCGCCAAAGGCGACGCCGGCGACCTTTACGTAGTCGCCGTTGTTGATGTTGTTGACGTTGATCCCGCCCTCGGAGCACGGCTCGGTTCCGACGCCGCGCGAGAAGGCAATGGTCTCGGCCTCGACGCGCACGTAGGGGTCGAGGTCCTTGATCTGCGGCGCCCCGGTCTTGCTCATGCGCATGGTGGGGATGGAGCCGTCGGAGCCGTACGAGAAGCGCTCGACGGAGACGGAGCGAGCGTAGCCGCCGCCCCCCGGGAGGGCGCCGTTGTGGTAGAAGAAGTAGGCGTTGTTCTTGTAGTGGACCACGGCCGGGTGGTTGGTGAAGCTGGCGCCCTCGGTCGCCATGATGAGGCCGCGGTACGTCCAAGGGCCCGTCACGGCGGGGGCCGTGGCGTAGCGGATGTCCTCGCTGCAGCAATTGGCGGCGTACAGCATGTAGTAGACGCCGTTGCGCTTGTACAGCCAGGGCCCCTCCTCGTACGCCGTAGGGCGCCGGGCGTCCCCCTTGCCGGCGGCGCGCTGGCCGAAGCCCTGGACCGTGAGCTGGACCCTGACGGGCTGGCCCGAGTAGGAGATCATGTCCGCGTTCAGCTTGACGTACGACAGGTTCGGGTTGCCCCAGAAGAGGTACGCCTGGCCGTCGTCGTCGAGGAAGACGGTGGGGTCGATCTCGCCGTTTTGGACCAGCGGGCGGCCGATAGCGTCCTTGTAGGGCCCCTCGATCTTGTCCGCCACGCCGACGCCGATGGCCGCGCCGCCGCCGGCGCGGGGCTGGATGGGCACGTACAGGTAGAACTTGCCGTTTCTCTCGATAGCCTGAGGGGCCCAGGCGTCTTTGGAGGCCCACGGGAAGGTGGCCAGGCCGGCGGGGCTGCCGTGGTCTTGCCAGTTGGCCATGTCGTCGGTCGAGTACAGGCGCCAGTCCGTCATGTTGAAGTAGGTCGCGCCGTCGTTATCATGGCTGGTTAGGGCGTAGAGGCGGTCCTTGTAAACCATTGGGGCTGGGTCGGCTGTGAACCGCGTCTGCACAATGGGGTTGTCGGCTTTGACGAGGCTGGGCGCGCCGGCGAGGGCGGCGATGAGGAGGCCACGGCAGGCCGTCTTCATGCCCCAACGCATGTTTCCGGTCTTGGAAAGATCCATCGCGATGACCTAGGGCTAGCGCGTGATTAGATAGCCAGTGCAGCCGATGATCAAGTCCAAGAAGGCAGCTGAGGAGGTGGCTCGGGCTCAGGGCTTGAGGATAGGAAGACAGTGGCATCATAACTCGGTTGAAGGCTCCCCTTTTATGATGGCCACGGAGCCAACCTAGACGGGATCTCCTGCCACGGCGGGTATATGTCTCCCCCAACGGGTCGAGCATGTTCAGGGCCCGTCACGCGCGCCAATGGGGAGGCTCGTTCGGGTCGCAGTTGACGCGATGTTATAAAAAAAAAAACAGTAACCGGCGTGGCGGTCCCGAGCACCAGGAGTTCGCAAGTCGCTTAGCGGGACGCGATGCATTCCCCAACGAGGCGACGAGGGTCGGCATTTGGAGGAGCGGCAGTGACGGACACGCGAGGGAGTGCGGGGAAGTGGAGGTTCCCGGCGAACTAGCAGTTAATCCATCCACACAGTGAGTTGCATCGCGGATATTTGCGTGCCATTAGACGGAGTTGACCTCTTCCGTGGCTCTGGGCTCTCCACTTGGGGCTGGCGACGGAAAATTTGCTTCCAAGACAAAAGGGCTGCGGTGCCTGGCGGGTAATAAGACGCGCCCCGCATGGTGAAAGGGAATGTTGGTGGTGTGATCCTGCTGTCGTGCGGACAAGGTAAATGGTTAGCTGGATAGGAGAAGTTTTCAGGCAGTGGCAGCACTGGAACTGCGAAGAATTCCTTAAGTCGGTAAACGAAAATTATCAACAAAAAAAAATAGGTTGATATGCCTCATAAACAGGCGCATCGGGAACTGAGCCCAATGCGGGGTCGAACCCGCAACCTTGAGATGACCAGAGTCTTAAGAGTCTCACGCTCTACGGATTGAGCTAACCGGGCTGGCTCCGATACGGGGAATCGAACCCCGGGCTTGGCAGACCTCAGGAGGGGTCCTCCGTGAGAGTGCCAGATGTTAGGCACTACACCATATCGGATGTCGCTAAGTGTCCTTGGTTGAGCCCCTGGGTCCGGAGACGGGATTATGACTCGCGGCAAGTAGCGTTGTGTGCGTGCGTGCCCGGCGGCTGCGGCGGGGATACAGAGGATGGCGGGGTTTTGTGCAGGTTTACGTCTGCGGGCTTGGGTCCCGCCAGCTACGCTAGGGAGAGCGGGAGCAGGGGTGGTGTCGGTAACTAGAATGGGGCCTGGTGGCACTGGAATCGGGGCAGGGCTGGCTCTCGGGCAAGTTTAGATGATGGGCGTGCATGCTGCCGTCGTCGCAAGGACTTGTCGATGAGGGTATTGGTCGATTGAACGGGAGACGGTTGCTCCTGCCGTATCTTTATGTGATATTAGCACCACTGCATCACCATGTCGCCCAAATACACCCGTCACCTGAAACACCAGACCCTACTGCATCACAGCGACAATCAGCACCATCAGCCAATCCAATGACACGCCCTCTCTCCTCTCTCCATGTACCACCATTTACCAAAAACAAACAAGTCACATCAATACTAGGGCGCGATTCATCAGACGGTCCGTGGCATCAAAGCCAAGAACGTTCAGCAGTCGCCCATCATGTTCTTCTTCATCTTCCTCTTCTGCAAAATCCGCCAAGCCGTCGATTCCGGAAGGTGGTATTTTGGCAAATGGTTCCGCCGCGCCCAGCCCAGGAGGCTCTCCGTCTACAGGGCTCCCTATTGGCTCTACGTCCAGCGCCCTGCACGCTTCTTGGTGCGGCATCGCATCATCTCGACTCGAGTCTACTGGGCCTGCTGAAACCGCCGTCTGAGCACGTGGGCCTTTCGCCGGCCACGATAAATACAGCGCTCCAGGCCGCACCCAAGACATGAAAGACGAGCGCAGTCTCCCCAGGCCTGTCTGTTGTTCAATCAGAGGTGCGTGTATTTTTTGCCGGGAACGATTGCGGGCGCTTTAGTTTCCAGACCTGCCTGGAAACATCTTGAGCTCTCGGCTGACCAAATTCGCATCCAGTCAGCTGTCGAGATGGCTTCAAGGATGGTGCTGGCCGTGTGGCCTCTGTGCACCATTGTTGCCGCCGTCGCAACCCAGGCAGCGCCCGTCAACATCCGGCTTAACGTCACCGCCGAGAGCCGCGAGATCAAGTCTGGCTGGACCTCTGTCTACTACCCTGATGCAGCATCGAACGCGCCTGCCCTCCTGATTGGGAACGATGGCATGACCGCCACGGGCGGCTTCCACGTCCTCAACCTCGACTCTTCGTCCCCCATCTCCGAGGTTACCAGCATCGTTACCGGGAGGACCAAACTTATCACCACGGTGTATGGCTTGGGCGGTGGGGAAAAAGGGAAGGCCGCTGCTGGCGATGTAATCATCACTATCGCGCAGACAGACGCCATCATTCGCGTCTTCGATGCCGTCTCCTTCGAGCAGATCCCCACACTTACATCGCCGACTGTAACTTTGGGCGATTGGAATGCCATCTGTCCTTGGCAAAGCAGCAGCGGGAACCACTACTTCTTTCTTTTCGGCAAGGGTGGCAGGGCCTTCCAGTATCTTATCCGCAAGGTCAATGATGCGGTGGAGATATTGGAGGCAAGTATCTCGGGATCACAGGGAAGAGTGCAAAAATGACCTGTCCTAACCAGCCCCGTGTACACTATAGGTCCGATCCATCCCCGTCTCGGCCTCATTCGTCGGCTGCGCCGTTTCTCAGAAGCACTCGACACTTTTCCTCACCGAGGAGGTGGACCAGGATGTCTACACCATGGAGCTGGTCGAGAACACTGCCGCGCCGGCTATCGTCAAGGTTGCCAACGTCACCGGGGCCACCGGTGTTTCCATCTATGAGACAAGCTGTGCCGACAAGGATTACATTTTCGTCGCCCGCGAGGACTCCATCTCTGTCTACTATCATCCCTGGGAAATTGTCGGCAAGGTGACTCTGACAGGCCGGAAGAAGATGGAGATCGAGGGGCTGAGCATATACCAAGCCTCCACGCCTCACTACCCCCTTGGCGCTCTCACCTACAGCATGAAGGCTAACTCCTTCCAGGGTTTTGCTGTCTCTTCTCTGTCCGAGCTGCTGGCAGAGCTTGGCATCCGGCCGAACACAGCCTACAGCCCCAGGGCTCGGTCGAGCGATGGTGGGCCGTCCCCCATCTCCGGCTCATGCTCTGGGAATGGCTACTTCACCAACCAACAGTGCAGCTGCTTCCTCGGTTTCACCGGCCCCGAGTGCAACCAGTTCGCCTGCACAAACTCCTGTTCCGGCAAGGGCCGCTGCACTGGCCCGAATCAGTGTAGCTGTGACGCCGGCTGGGGTGGACTGCACTGCTCGTTTCTGCTCGTCGAGCCTTCCTACGAGACCGATGCCAACGGTGGCGATGGCGACGACCCGGCCATCTGGATCTCTCCCGTGTCTCCAGAGCTGTCTCGCGTCATCATGACGGTCAAGTCCGAGCGCGGCGCGGGATTGGGGGTGTTCGACCTGCAGGGAAAACAGACGCAGGCTTTTCCAGCGCCGCAACCGAACAACGTGGACATGATATACGGCTTCCAGGCCGGCGACCGCCGTGTCGATCTGGCATTCGCAGGATGCCGGACTGACAACACTCTGTGGTACGTTACGAACTCGCTCCAACCCCCAACGCCTGCAAACATGCAGATGAAGCAAGCAACTTTGAGGCTGACCCATGCTATCTCCTCCACAGTCTCTTCGAGATGCATCCCAACGGAACACTGTCAGACATCCCCGGTGGCAGCCAGCCCCTCCCTCCCAAGTACAAGGTCTACGGCTCGTGCACCTACCTCTCCCCCAAGACCGGGAAGCAGTACCTCTTCGTCAACGAGAAGTCGGCCCGCTACCTGCAGTACGAGCTCACGGCGGCGGCGGACGGCACGCTCCAAACGACCCTCGTCCGCGACTTCATCGGCGGCAACGGCGGCCAGGTCGAGGGCTGCGTGACGGACGAGCAGAACGGCTGGCTCTTCCTAGGCGAGGAGCCCGTCGCGCTGTGGCGGTACGACGCCGAACCCAACTCGACCGCGCCCGGCCACCTCGTCGCGGCCGTGGGCGACAGCGGGCCGCTCAACGCCGAGGTCGAGGGCGTCACGCTCGTCACGGGCAAGAGGCCCGACCAGGGCTACATCCTCGCCTCCAACCAGGGCGTCAGCTCCTTCGCCGTCTACCGGCGCGCCGAGCCGCACGAGTACGTGACCACATTCCAGGTCGTGCGGTCGGCAGACGGCCGCATCGACGCCGTGTCCAACACGGACGGCATCACCGCCGTCGGCAAGGCGCTGGGCCCGGACTTCCCGCGCGGCCTGGTCGTGGTGCACGACGACGCGAACGAGCTGCCAGGCGGCGGGGCGAGCGAGGACGCGAGCTTCAAGCTGATCAGCCTGGAGAAGATTCTGGGGGCTGAGGCGTTGAAGGGGCTGAACCTGCTCGACGATGTTGACCCTGAGTGGGACCCTCGCGCTTGACCTGTCGTAGCCGAGGGGTGACGTGGGCTCATCTGTGACTCTAGCTCAAACTAGAAAGATGTAAATGATGAACAGAAGCAAACTTGGGATGGCGTCTTTGTACATGCCCGCTCCATATCTGCCAGCCTGTGGAGGAATCCTCAATGACGCTTGCCAGAACCCATGCTCCAGCACCTTGCAAACGAGCCAGGTATGTATGTAGCAGCTTTGCAAGGAGGAGTTGCCAGCTTTGCCTGACTGGGGAACGTGGTTAATGTCTCGATTTCGTCACTGATACCAACGTGTCACGGCGACTGCCCGTGCCCTGCGAAGAGCAACCCGAGCTCACCCAAATATTGCAGAACCTGCCTCTTGTAGCAGGAAGGCACGGCCAACTAGTAGCCCAATCACGTAGCACCAGGAGACTACCCCGCAATACCGCGTAGCGATCACAGAAAGGCACCCGGCCAACAAAAGTGCGCGCTTGTCCGGCCAACGAAGCCTGCACCACTCATCACAACATCTGGGGGGTCTGTATAAATAATCGTGCAGGCGTCTCTTGGGAGCTGATGGCTTTTCTGGTGCCTCGATAAGATTGTCAGAGGCGCCAAACGCAGTTCGTTCCTTCATACCCTACCCTGCCCACCTCACGGCTGGCCAGCTCCCTAGGGAACATAGACAAGCTAAGATCCGCCGTCCTAAACAGGCGCTCGGATTCTACGTCACGGCTGCGCGCCCGCACGCCAGATCTTCGGTGTGGTCGACGGCGGCTGCTCGGATGCGATAGCTTCAGCTAATATGCGACAAGGGATATTCCCTGATCATGCAACGCGCCGTCCTCTCCCTCGAACCCGGTCCTGTGAGATCCAGCAACCACATTGGCACCCACATCCATACCGATCCGCTCTTTTCCACCGCCCAGACTGGGCCCCTGCGAGCATTAGTGAGCCCTGTTCTACGGGTTTGGTGATTTTTCAGCAGCCAGTGGCACGCTACTTTGGGCTCTATATTGCTATATCTCCTGAGCGCAGCTTCGTACATATCCGGCGCTCCCCAACGTCATATCTGGTAACCTTCAAGGCACAACCGAGGTGGCCACCCAAGACGCGTGAATACAGGGGCAGGGAGGCAGCACGCGGGACAGAAAGAGAGACTGGGGCGAGACAGTTAATGAAATCGACTAGCAACAATCCCCTCCCCAGTCGACGCAAACTTTGTCCACTACAGCCGCCACCGCAAGAGTTCAAAGCGTGATTCAGGCAACCCAAACCGCTACTTGCACTGAGCAGGGCCCCGCCGCTGCGTGTCCCGAGATGCTCAATCCCGAGTTTGGTGGATGACATTCAGATAGAGCCAGGCAAGAAGGTCAGGGGCGTCACAGGGGGGCATGTCACCCCCCTGGAGGAAGGTATCAGCCACCTTGGAGCACCCTAAAAAGTTGATCCTGAGTATCTCCAGCCTCATCGCTAGCACTCTGAGCACCGCCAACTCATCCGAGATTCGCGAGCTGAGCTGGCCAAGAAGTTCAAGGTAGCTTTGCGTGTTGTCGGGGTGGTGGGATACGAACGCCATCTGCCACTTGCAAAACTCGGCGACCTTTTGGCTCCTGTCATCGCCGGGAGGCCAGGCGAATATCACCGTCGAGTTAAAGCTGTCAAGCACCGGGACAAGCGCCCAGTGCACACCGCTGGTCGGGCGAATCAGCCGTTTGAGGCTGTAGAAATGGAGATTTCGAGCTTCGTCGAAAGTTCTGCTCAGCAAATTGTCGGTGTCCTTGCAGTGTTGTTCGATAAGAGTTTCTTGCTCAATAAATTCATTCAGTCTCTTCACCATGCCTCCACAGCGCATGGCGTTTTCCGTAGCTAGGAGAAGTATGGCCTCCTTAACATGGAGGGGAGTATCATGGGGTATCGGCACGACTGCCTGAGGCTGAGGCATTGTGGCTAGTTGGCAATTCGTAACTAGGGCTTGAGGGGTGTGGGGCGGTGGCCTATTGGTGTTTTGAGGAGTGTTCCTGCCTGCAATACATTTTACACCCGGCATGTGGCCATCCTTTTATATCTGCCGAACCGCCTCGCTGTTACGTTATAGTTCTTGATTCACTTCCACTCAATGTCGTCGGACGCCGGTCCTGATTCAACAGCAACGTGGCCGTGTAGATAACACCGCTGCAAGGTTAGAAACACCTAAGCACCGTAGAAGTGAGGATGCGAGAATCACAGTGGGTGAAGTGACTGCGAGCAACAACACGACATTTCGAGACGGGCAACACCATCGGCCGACAAAGTGAGTTGGCTGCAACGGTTGAAAATAACCAAGGACATAGCCAGCCGAGCAGGAGCTATTGTTGAATGCATTGAGGCCGCAGCCGTGCCATGTATGTGACATTCTGCTCTCTCTGAATTTCAAAACCTCACAAAACCTCAGGATCATGCGAGACATTGCACACCGCGTATTCGGTAGAGTTCCCCGACATCTACCGGATCTTTGGGAAAGGCTTTACATCGTAGGGGAGGTGAACTCTCCTTGGAGTAAATGTCAGAGAGGAGTAAGTAGTGTGCGTGGGTCCGCAGGAGAGAGCTGGCTTGGTCTCTATTTCTATGAAGATAGTTGCATATTCTGCCGTCATAGAGAGGTTGGGATTGTATTGACATAAATCCTCTGCCGCATATCCTAAGATTGATGTGGGAGCTCCAACTCCAGCTCCGCCTTGGCCCGATCGTGGAGCAATGCCAGCCGCGTGGAATAACTGCCCAGGCCGTTGCCGGCCCTCCTTATGCAGAAACCCCGGGACAGCCCGACGCAGCGGTCGACCTCGCGGCACACGGCGTGGAGCCGCACCTCCATGGCCCTGACGACGGGCATCAGCTCCGCAATCTCGCGGGAGATGCAGACGAGCTCGCCGCGGTACGCCCTGGCCTCGTCGTAGCGGTCCATGGCGCGTTCGGCGCGCCAGACCAGCCTCAGGCAGGAGCCGCGCAGCCGCTGCGCGTGGTTCTCGCCGGGCGCCCAGAGCGGCGAGATGACGCTGTTGCAGGCCACGAGGTGGTTGGCCATGCCCTCGCGGCCGGTGACGACGTCGACGCGCTGGGCGCGCTCGAGGAGCTCGGCGGCGTGGTCGTCGAGGTCGATGCCCGGCCGGGGCCGCTCGCAGTGGGCGGCGATGCGGAGCCCGGTCGCCGCGAGCCACGCCAGGTTGTGCCTGAGGCTGCGGCAGAAGTTGGAGTGGGAGGTGGCGATGCGGGCCATGCGCTCCTCGATGGCCTCGTTGCTTGGCGCCATTGTCTCGGGCTGGGACGGGACTGGTATATCTGGGCCGGATCGGGTGAAGGTGGTCTATTAAAGCAGCATCAGAGTGGTGGTTAGTTTCGCAGAGGTCAGATCTTCTTGCCACTATCCCTCGAACGTACTCTATTTTGCGTCAAGAGTGTGGTTTATCGCGGGTGTTGGAGAGAAATGTAGCTGCTGTGGTAGCTAAAACACGGACCGAGAGAAAGCATGGAAAACTCAGATTCTGAATATTTTCCTGGGCTTCCTTCTCTGCTCTCCTGGCGGATGGGATATCACACTGTCACGTGGTTCGCGCAGGGGGAAGTGATAGTGTTTTTGGTCTTGCGTCCCGGAGAGTTAGCCAAGGGCGCAGCGCACCGGAGACGGTCGTCAGTGAGAGTCTGGTTGCGCTGGAACTGGTCCTGAAGTCCCACGGGCTTCAGCCCAAAATGTGGGTCGTGGCCAAGCAAGCCTTTGACCCGACCTGCAAGTCGTGTAAGTCGTCGATTCCTATCTTCATCAGCCTGTGTACCTACCGGCATGTCCAACCCAGGACGGCAGGGGGTCCTCCCCGTAATGCATATATCGCATTCCCCTCCATGGTGTAGCAGCTTCCTCCATATGTCGGATCATGGTCAGTCAGAAGCCTATCCCGGAGCACACGACTCCCAAAGCCTTCGTTGCGTCACGCCAGGCAGGATGGTACCCAATCATCTGGCCCAGCCGCAGTGTGGCTGGCGTCACGCAAAAGCAGTTTGCAAGTTATCAGACTCGCCTCGCGCCTCGGTGCTCGCAAGTGTTACTACGACACTCTTTCGCGGCCGTAGAGCTGCGGTCAAGACCAACTGGGGGCAGCGGCGCCTCATCAGGCTCGAGCCCCATGAGCCTGGGCGTTTGTTCCAAGGGGGTATTGAGCAGGCAGGGCACTTGAGTGGACTGAGGGCAGGCAGAATTCTGGCGGTTCTCGATATCAAGCTGCAGCCAACTGCTGGTCAGCGCCCAGCATCTGGCTTCCGCAAGGGCGGCCGCGGGCAAAGAAGCGTGGCGGGCGAGGGGGCATGTCGCTGTCCAGATCAAGAGGAGCCACGCCGCGTTAATTAAGTACTAAAGCACATCAAAATATATGTACGGAGCCAGCAAAGCGACGAAGACGACGTTTCGTGCCCCCACTGGGGTCACTCTCGGACGGACGCCGCCAAAAGAGATGAGGGTGTCCAGCGCGAGGCTAAGTGTAGGGAAGCAGCTAAGGGTTCAAGCTGCTTCGATGTATGTCCCAGGTCAGACATAGCGGGAGGAATCCGTAAGAAAGTTGGGATTCCCGAGGAGATAATACCTAAGGCTGGCAAAACCCATAAATGGGTCCCGGTTTGGACCCATGGGTTTTGGGTCCGGCTTGGACCCAAAAATTACCCAAAACCCAGAAGACCCAACCCAAAAATTACCCAAATTTTGGACCCATTACCCAGATGGACCCAAACCCGAAAACCCATTACCCAAATGGGTCCCCGGCCCAAACGGGTCGTTTGGGTCTCCGCCAGCCTTACTAGTAACACCTCTGGCATGTATATAAATCGGCACTCAAAAACTCCATACACCTGTGACATCCTTGGACGCCCCGTTACGCTATCCTCTAAAGCACAACCTCGATAGTAATATTAACAACATGGCTCAGCTCCGTTCGCCTCGCACGAGATAAAGAAAGTCCCCCAAGACCCTTCAGCCGGACAGATGCGGTTGCAGCTCCTTCTGCGTCCACTCCCACAGCACATCCCTCTGCTTCGCGTCCCTGCTCAGCTTGGACCCCTTGCCCCCGACGCCGACTGGGCGGTAGTAGGCGCCCGACTCGACCTCGGCAGCGGTGGCTGCCCACAGCGAGTTGCGCACGCCCTTCTCGACGGTTGTCAGGAAGTTGCTGGCGAGGTTCATGACCCCTTTGAGCAGCGGGCCGGACCCGTTTATCATGGGCCCCTGCAGGCCCGTCCAGATGACCCCCGGATGGACACTGGCGACGCGCAGGTCCGGGTTCCCCGCCGCCAACGCCGACGTATAGTGCACGTTGGCCAGCTTGGAGATGCTGTACCGGTCCATCGTCGACGTGGCGGCCATGGTGGTCTTGAGCTCGTCTGTCTTGTACGTTCCCACGGGTGCGCCGGACTCGAGGGCCGACGACAGGAACACGACGCGGACGTCGCTGCCAGGCGCGGCGGCTGCCGTCTGCTTGAGGGTCGGGAGCAAGAGTTGCGTCAGGAGCGCGTGGCCCATGTGGTTGGTTCCGAACTGCACCTCGTATCCGTCCTGGGTCAGTCCTTCGGGCGTGCACATGATGCCGGCATTGTTGATGAGGATGTCAAGGCGGTCCGATGCGGCCGTGAAAGCGCGCGCGGCGGCCTTGATGCTGGCGAAGGAGGCGAGGTCCAACTGCAGCGCGCTGATGGGTGTCCCCGCCGCCTCGGGGCTGGATGAGTGGACGTCCTTGATGGCCTCCTCCGCCTTTGCCAGCGAGCGGGAGGCGAGGAAGATGTGCGCGGGGCCGTGCCTGGCGAGCTGGCGGACCGTCTCGAGGCCCAGGCCGTTGTTGCCGCCCGTCACCAGGATGACCTTTCCTCCGAGGTTGGGGATGTCATGGTCGGGGTTGAAGGCTTTGCTGCACGTCATTGTCTGGGTTCGGGGACGTTTGTGTCGGTTCTGAGATTGGGAGATGGTGTTTGGTGTTTTGGAGCGAGAAAAAGAGAAAGTCTCAGGAACTGGCTTGGTATATGTACCAAAGTGACAGCTATCCCTTCGGCGGCCCGGAGATGTCGTCGACATGCTTCAGCCACATGTTGGACACCGGAATTATCTGGATTGTTTCCCTATCCGAGCGTAGCACGCCGCATGCGGAAGCTAGTCAGCACTTGAGCCCAATCACATCAGCCCGCTAACAATGCCACGCCACGGAATTGCGGGCATAAACCACAGCGTTAATCCCGGGGGATGAGCTTATGTACCTAGGTACTCTTGTTGTTCGGCGTCGTCGCCCTTTCAAGCCCCGCCGGCCATCGATGAGGAGAATCCGTCGCCGGGAGAGGTGGAATGCCTGCGCCACCACCATGTCATGCTGATTAGCCGTCTGCGAAATGGCGGAACGTCCCTGATCAGCTGCGGATGGCGCCACGCAAGCAAACATACCGGCCCTCATGCGGCTCTAGGGAGGCATGGTTTGGCAGACCATGGGGCGGCCAAGCTTAGCGGGCAGCCGAGGCCCTGCCCTCGCGTTAGGGCATCTTGAGCGTATGAACGCGCCACTACAGCGATGTGCAGCTCCCGGGCCGATGGCATCCATCAGCTCCCCAAGCTGGCGAGGGCCCGGCCTACTGCTGGGTCCTCTCTGCGACGTCCAGGGGAGGCGGAGGAGGATTGTGACTTGGCTGAGATTCGCCTCCACCTCCCGCGGCTAAGGTCTTTTTGTTTTTGGTGGTGCCAGACATGGTGGTAGGTAGACATACCAGATATGGTGGTAAACAGATTGTTTGATGGGTTTGGCTGGGTCGAATGTTTTCTTTTGTCAGGGAGCTCAAGGATTGTTGTGGAATTTTACAAGCTTTTCGCATTTAACAATGTGGCAAGGCTTTAGGCACGCATCGGGCAGCATGGTGCCTGCCTGCGCAGCGCCGGCTGCCTCTAATGCCCATAGCTGGCAGGTACGACTCGGGGCGGGGCCCACTATCCAACACACCTACGCTGGAGAAGGCACAATGGCCCTTTTGGGCCCCCAGTTTCCGCCCTCACACTAGCGCCGGCGGGGGCAGCCGAAAAACTTGCTGCCAGTACCCCTACTGTGGGCACGCCTCCCTTCACTCCGGCCCAGGCCCGATAATACCGGCCACCGCGTTTGCCAAAAAGCCTATACGGTGACCACGACGGTAACGGGCTAGGGCGGTAACGGCGGCGATGACAGCGACTATAATGAGCCGGTCCCTCCCACTGTCCAAGCCCCGGTCAAAAAGCCCAAGACCTCCGCTCAGACGCTTGCGACCCCGAGATCTGCACCTGTAGACCAAGTCCCCCGCCCTAGCTAGCAGCGGAGCGCCGCCAGAAGAAGTAGAAGGGCTATTTGGAGAACAGCAGCACTTTTATACTTCTAATGGGTGATCTAGGGCCCGAAGACGCACTCGGCGGCGCGTGGCGGATGACCACAAGCTTGGTTTCGAGCTGGAGGCTAACGGGCTTGTTGTTGTACACTAGGTCCACGCGATCGCTGGCCATATAGCTTTATCTCATGTCATATGATGATAGCCTATATACATATATCAACTAGAAAATCCAACTTGCTTCCCTCCATTCTGTTAAATCCGCCTTTAATCATGGTGTTCGCCTTCACCTGGCTATCTACTTGGACGATTCGTCCCCGTTGCCCTCAATGTGGTCCGTCTTCTGCTTCCTGTCGAACTCCTGGGGCATGCCGATGGGGCGGTTCCTTGCGTACTTGACGGTGGCCCAGACCGAGGGCGAGTCGCGGAACATGAGGTTGATCTCCTCCAGGTTGCGACCCATGGTCTCGGGGAAGAGGAAGTAGACGGACAGGGGGATGCAGGCCGCGATAACGGCGTACATGATGTAGTACCTGGAGCCGATGGTTGAGATGGCCACGGGTGTGATCATGACGATGACAAAGTTCCTATAGCGCAGGGTACGTTAGCAAGCTTGAGACGGCATTTCTTGTGCTGGCCGATGGCCGTGAAGGGGAGGGGGGTTGTACATACCATAGCCAGTGGTTAGCCGTCGAGATGCTGGTCATAACCATGCGGAGGCGGACGGGCGCGACCTCGGTGCAGTACAGGAAGTTTGCGCCGAGGAAGCCGATGGGCACAAAGGTGTTGAAGAGGTACAGGAAACAGGCGGCGCTGATCTGCGCCCCGCGGTTGTCCTCGGGGAACGACGTGGCGACGGCGAGCGCGACCATGCAGGCGGCCATGCCGCCGCCCGAGATCATGAAGCAGACGCGGCGGCCGAAGCGGTCGATGCAGAAGAAGGCGAGGAACGACGAGAGGAACTTCCACGTCAGCGCGCCGCCCGTCAGGACGCGGGCCAGCTGGGGGCTCATGCCAAGGTTGTCCTGGAACAGGATGGTGGCGTAGACGCTGACCAGGTTGGTGCCCGACATCTGCTGGAAGAACTGCAGCAGGATACAGAGGCCGAAGCGGTACAGCAGCTTGTCCTCGTTCTTGGGGCTGAGCATCTCGGACAGCTTGGCGTCCTTGCCCGTGACGTCCTCGAGCGACAGCTCGATACCTGAGATCTCAGCCTGCACCTCGATCGAGTCCTGGGGGAGGCCACGCAGGACCGAGAGAACGGCGACGGCGTCGGACTTGCGGTTCTTGGCCATCAGCCAGCGGGGACTCTCGGGGAAGAGGTAGACAGAGCCGGACAGGATGAGCGAGAACAGGATGGCGATGGCGATGGGCGGGCGCCAGGTGATGGGGCTGTCACCGAACTGGAAGAATCCTAGCTAGAAAGGGGGGTTCTCAAGTTAGCGTCCATGGACTAAGCCTCAGGGGGGGCAAGGGGCTGCGGATGTGGTCAGAACTCACGTTAATCCAGCTCTCGAGGACGAAACCCAGGCAGATGAAAACACCGTCGAGCACGACATGGCGTCCACGGTTCTTGGCGCCGCTCGTCTCGCTCTGCCAGACTGGTACGATGGAGCTCAGCTGGCCGATGCCGAAGCCGACAATGACGCGGCCGACGATGAGCTGGGCGAGACCGAAGGCGGCGCACTCGAGGACCTCGCCGACGAGGGTGCAGAGACCGGCGAAGAAGATGACGTGACGGCGGCCAAACTTGTCGCCCGTGTAGGAGCACAGGAGCGAGCCGAAGAGGGCGCCGATGACGAAGGTGGCGACGACGAAGCCCTTGAGCGTCGACACGGATGACTCCTTGTGGTGGGTGGTGTCGATCTCGGGAAAGGTGCGCTCCCAGTCTTTGAGCCCGATCAGGCCACCGAGACCGGCCTGATTGTAACCGAAGAGGATGAAGGACGGCGCGGTGATGAGGGCCGTCTGGAGCACCGCCAGGCGGTGGCCCGTCAGGCCACCGAAGTAGCTCTTGCTCACGCCGGTCGTAGCGACAGTCATCTTGGCTACGGGCTATCTCGAGTTTGATACGCGTCCAAGGGGCCCGGTCTTACTTGTGACTGGCAGCGTGTAGGCCGAAGAAGATCGAACCCTGGACTGGGGGGAGTACAGAGATCAGCGATGGCTTGGGGCGCCCCAAACCTTTATACGAAGGTTCGCATCCCGAACCTCGACCGATTCGTGGCAGCCCCAGAAAGCACATCTCAAATGGTTCCGGTCCGGGGAACAGCAGGTTTGGGGAGACCCCGAGCACCCCACGGGGTGGATCGTGGCGTCGCAGTAGCTTCGAGAGGCGGTGGTTGGGGACTTGGGGTACAAAAAGGCGTCGTCGAGGAGGGGAGAGGTGGGAAAGTGTTTATCCACGAGGGCGAACCCTGGTGGGTGAGGGCGGCGCCCCTGGGTTCCGCGGAAGCAGGCTCAAGCCTTGACCCTGCGGCGGAGATCCCATATCAGTACAGCAGCAAGCCCCCGGTCCCAATAACGAGGCGGGGACTATAATTACCACCGGCAGGCCTCGTGGACGGTAACAGGGCCAGGGATGGCTCCCGTAACGCGGCTGCCGGGCCTCGTCTCTGGGCACCAAGGCGGCAATCGGGTGGATCGTGGGCCCACGGGCCTCGTTACGGATCTTTTTCGTGTGCTTGTTGCTAATAAGCAATTTCCAAGCTACGACACGAGCTCGGCATGCAACGCGCCACAGGGAATGACTCGCCGGGAGCACGTCGCCGCGCTCAAAGTGCCAGGTCGAGGCTGCAAATACGATTATAGCCCTCTCAGCCCAGGTGCCTCGTCCTTCGGAGGGAGGCTATGTGCCGAGCGATGATACAGCCTAATGGGTCGGGCCGATCACATCATTTGTCATTCACGGAACTAAAAAAAATACTGTTCCAGGGACTAGGTGCCTGCCTTGGAGCCATCTTCACGCTTGCTCAAAGTTGTCGTCACCGCGGACCCCCGAGCGCGCCGCGATGTGCAGCCGGAACCGACTCGGCCCGCAGTTTCCCGCAGTCAGTCAGCATCCCCTTGCAGTGCAGAATCTGTACCTAGCCAGCCACCTGTGCCGAGACCCTTGCTCTGCCGGTACAGGGGCAGGCCTTGCTTTTTTCTTCACCGTGTTCTTGAGCTTGTTTTCCCAGAATTGAGTTCGGCGTCCGGAGATGATCAAGGGCTTGCTTCGAGCGCATCCGGGCCACATTTCCCTTGCCGCGCAGCCTGGCGAACCATAAAATATAAACTCAACGCCTCACTCACTATCAGTCCTTCGCCAAACCGTTTCTGCCAAGAATGATGTCCTTCCATCGCGCAGGCTTGGCGGCCTGCCATGCTACCCACTTGTCACGCAAGGGCACCTTTAGTGACGGCATCCCCCGAGAATCCTTGATAACTGGATCCAACGGCAACGGCAACGCCCTCTCTCCAAGATCACGACACCCCATCGAATGAGACTTTGCGTTTACCAGCCGTCCTTCCCCTGGGCTGGTTATCATGCCGTCGCCCGGCTTGCTCGGCTGGGGCGTCGACGGGGTGGATGTAGAGGCCGGTGATGTCTTATCCGCGCTAACCAGCAGCGGGGCCTCGTCGTCATTGCCGTCGTCGCCTCGGGCATCATGTCGGGCGTCCAGGTCCTCAGGTCCCACGAATTCATCGAGGGCTTCCAGCATGGAAATCTCCTGCATTGCATATGAACGTTTCATTCCGCTGCTGCTTGTTTCTGGGGGCGGGGTCGGGCCTTCTCGCCTAGGCCTCGAGCGGAGGAGTGGAGGACCGCCTGTTCCTGCTGCAGGGGATGGCGAGCGTGGCACTACGCCGAGGCGATACATATGTTCGATGGCTCCCTGTCCTGATGACATGGTTGATGGCTGGGGAAGGTGGTGGACGAGGTGCTTTCCCGCGCTGGATTGTTAGTAGCTACGGGGATATGCTCTGTCTCGACCAGGGCTGCTAGACGGCGCTTGCAGTTCCTGTTCAGGAGTTCTCGGCCTAGTGATGGTCAGCTATGGCTCCGGGGTAGCTCGAGGGCAGTCACTATAGAGTGTAGACAGGCATTGTATAGGGTAACTCTTCCACCATTTGTGGAAGCGGACGTGCCTACTCTGCACCCAGCTGGGTCGGGAGTCATTTCGGTATGAAGCAGCGTACCTGGTACTCCTATCTCGAGCGGGAAGAATATTCACGTCTTTTTTTCCTAGATAAGGGTAGTCTAGAGACGGCTCTACGCACAGTAGGCCCTGCCGTGGCGGTCTGTTTGTTGCGGAAGTGACGACTAGATTCTGCGTGCGCGTATATGGGGAAGATGTCAGGGGGAATCTAATGGAGCAGGAGACTGTCCAGCCCGTCCAGCAAGGTGACAGTCTTTGTACAGGCTTGGGATTGTTGGGCGTCGGGCGCGATCCCTGACAAAGCCACTAGGCTGCACTCTTGTTTCTAGGCGGGAGTGGTCATAACTTCCACTCCGGAGGGCGGTCTTGTCCGGCTTGGGAGGGAAGGAGCACCCAGGAGGACCCCTGAGATACCCCTCGTCAAAATTCTACCTACCGGGCCCCAGACTTGGAAAATTTCTTGCCCACTCCTCACCACAACTCCCAACCTCTCCCACCTTACCGAGAGGGAGCCGATAGTCCCTCTAAGAAGCCGGCGCGAGGCCGTGCGATTCGAGAAGTTATCATGAATCAACTTGATTCAAGACGATGGGGTACGTCGAATTGCATCTCCTCTTCCCATCCCGACGCTTGTCCTCGCCACCCTGTGCGAGGCCGCAAGCCCAATGACCCGAGCACTCTCGTTGCAGGATCTCGTTCGTACTAACAATCCACGTCCACTTCAGCTGCTTTTTGAGAGCAGCCTGTTTGACACATTTACGCCGGACGCCGCTATGAAAGCTTCTCTTTGAGAGCAGCCTGTTTGACACATTTACACCTGACATCCTTATTTTTTTGTTTTACTTTTTATTTCTTTACAATCATCCCTTCGAGGTGCGTGTCTAGCCCTGCCCATCAGCCTCCGAGTGCGCTCGAGCACGGCACTCTTCTCCTCTTCCACCCATCTCCCTGCACACCACGCGTTGCTCCCAACAGCCGCTGACTAGGGTCATGGACCTACCGTTCAAAAGACATCCTTTCCTTCTCCTGTCGCCGCTCGCGAGCCTATCGTTCACTCTCGACCATGGAAACGACGTCCAGGTGGGGGGCCGGCCTCGCGCCGCGCCAACCCTCGGCACGACACAGTTTAACAAGATTAGGCTACCCCCAACGCAGGCCCAAGCAACGCAGCTTGACATCGCAGCTTCACATCGGTAAGCTCCGCAACCCCCGCTCACTAGACGTCGCCAAATGCTCTACGGCCAGGTGCTGACAAAAAAGGAGTCAAGGAGGGAGCAGACACAGGAGGCAGCAGGCACAGGAAGCAGACACAGGGAGCAAGCAAGAAGAGGAATGGAAGGTCGCAGTGGCAATCATTTGGCAAAGGGAAATGGATATGGAAGGTGGGAAATACAGCTGACAGGAGCTCAATACAAAGGGACCCCATCTCTGTTGTGTCGCTTATATTATGCGCGCGAGGCCATTCATGTCGTCCCCATGGGCGGCGTACTTCTAGTGGAAAGCTCGATGTTGAAGGTGCTACATGCCAAGACCTCCGTCACGGCGCTGGGCATAAGGGACCTAGCAGGGAGCCAGCTAGGTAGCAGGAGGAATGATGGCATGTTCCATGCGGATGGTAGGTGTATCCTGTCCGAGATACCGGTCCTGCCTCGGGTGGGGCCCCAACGTGGCGCGCGGTGGACACCATGTTCTTCTCATGTGGCCGAAGCAAACTGTGTAGGATAGCAGACTAGGTACCATTCCTCGTACCTTCCCGAAGGTTCTTATACAACTGTAGCAGACAGGAGGTTGCTTGGCTCGGCCGAGCAGACTAGGGGCGGAGTAGGAAGAGACAATAGACTGGCGTAAGAAAGCGGTTCTCGACCTCGGCCAAATAGAATGCGGATCACTGCGTGCGTGGCGCCAAGTCGCCGCGGAAGGCCTAGCGACGCCTAGTGGGAAATCATTAATCCACCCAGCCAACTAATAAGTGGCGCATGACAAATGTGGCTGGATTGGTGACCATGGCGGCGGAATTTGAAGTCCCGGGACATCGGCGCCGAGCTCGGGGTTATACCTCATCTTTTTATCGAAATTTGACCATTCCATCCAAGAGAATTTCCGGGGCGAGTCCAGGGGACGAGGCTGCAGAGCCACGCCACGATCCCGCCAGCCGGACAGTTATGCGGACGATGCCCGCCTCGACATCTTTCAGGGTCTAGTTTTATGGAGCGGCACTCAGGCTCTGGAGGTCACGGGAAGGTTCAAGTCCCTCAGTCCTGTTGATTGCAATGGCACGGATCCAGGTGGACAGGAGATTTGTCGGGGCCGAGGGCAGCTTGGCTGTCTCCCCAGCGGCGGAGACATCACTCGCCTGTAACGCGATGCGTTGCGTGACGCATGGGATGGGCTACGGTTAGAAATGGGCAATACCCGCCGAAAACTCTGGCCCTTGTGGGCTGAACGGCCCGAGTGTTGACCAGCGCCGGGCCTGGGCCGGGTCCGGGAGATATTTGATGCAGACCAGCGCACTCAGAGACGGGCACGTGGCGGGGACGGCCATACACGATTCAGGGGCCAAGTGCGTGCGGCCAAATTCTCGGGCTTGGTGTTTTCCCTCGACAAGTTCCACTCGGCCATGACGATCGCTGGATCGATCAAGGACGTCGAAAAGAGCCTCCAAAAATACCCATTTCGGGACCCGCCGGTGGGGCCCTGCGGGTACGAAGTGGGGCCGCAGCAACACTGAAGCAGCCCACCGACGGGCATTCTACCCTACTTTGCTAGAGCTGCGCTGGAAATGGCATTTCAAGGGATTTATGGTCACATTGATTTGGCCAAGGATCAACTGCGCGCACCACACCAACAGCAATTGAGAGGCTCAGCGGTCCATCGACAAAAAACCCAAATTGGGAGCCAGAAATACGGCCAAACTTGGCCAGGCTTAGCCAGAAGGAGACCCAGGAGGAAACGCAAAATGGACTTTGGAAGCGGTGCATCACGAGGCCGCCATGGGACTTATGGTGATGCGGCACGACAATGGCACACGGGTCAATGCCAATGGCAAAAACGCCCAACCGAAAAGGTGTTTTCTCGCATTCCGTCATCGATGACAGCCGCCGGCCTGCGGAGAGGATGCATTCCCTGTTCCGCCTGATCCGCGACCGTCGAGCTCTCGGGAGGATGCCACGGTGACCCCACAGCGTTTCGAGGATGCGTGCTGTGATTGGCGCATGTGCACGGTATGGAATGCGGCTGCCGGCAAATGATGACGATGGCCAAGAAAGTGGAGGCCGACTTCAGAAAATGACAAAGTTCCGTCCACAGGCTGACCGACCACGCTCCTACTACGGCCAAGTCCAATGCGCTCCTCTGGCCCAGCACTCCCCAGCCCCCTCTGGATGCCTGGGCGCTGGACGCCACGCACGCTCTCACCTGCGAAGGACCTTGGCGGTTGGGAAGGCAGCCGCTTGGCGTGAAATGCAGACCCGATGTTGCAGTAGCGCGCAGGCTGCAGGCTGATGGACGGTATGGATGGCCAGCTGTCAGCTCAGCTAAGACACAAACGGCGCACTTGCCAACCCCCTTCCCCACATGTTCCAGCCTTAGCAGCTGTGATGCGCGCTGATCAAAAAACAAACCCGTGTTGCTTGGTTGGCCCCCTAGCCGAATATCGAAAGGGGCGCGACGGCTACACAACAGCCCGCCGATCTTGGTGTTCACGTCATTTGGGGAAGAGAAGAATCTAACGCGCACGCGACCACCGGCCCTTTTGCCTTGGCTCTCCAACGAACAACCTTGTTGCTGAGCTCCTGACTTTTTCCACCCCGATACCCGTTCGTGGCCGTTTACTGTGGTATGACATGGTGTTGGGGCGGCCTTGGCAGCAAAAAAAAACTCGGGCCTTTCGCTCCCCCCGACCCTTGGTCCCCGGCCAAGACACTGCAGCCGCGCCTCCTATGTGGGAGCTCCGCGTCTCGTGGCACCCGAGTGGGCGGATCGTGGGGTGGAGAGACCAGCGGCGGTTGATGCATGTCTTTTGCTCCAATTTCCAGCGACGTCATAGCGGTCCCGCCCTCACTCTCCCTTGCTTCATGTTTCTTTGGCCCAGCCCCTGGGTCACGCGCATAGGTATGTTCTGGGCGACACCCTCGTCTCCACCCCAGACTTCATATTAGACGGCGCGCGCTCCTTCTCTGGCGGCATCTATCCTCCTCAGTTTGATCGGTATTTCCAGCCTTCTACCTCTCCACCCACCCAATACTCGGCGCTGCGCGAAGCCCACGCAGCAGCGGACAGCATTTCCAAGAGGACACAGCGCCGTCCAGCCTGTGACAACAAAGCACACTCAACTGGTCCTTTCCACCGCAACCATGGGGTTGGGTCAGAAGTATGTCTCGGCCGTGAACCGATCCCCCTCGCCCCTGGTATTTGTCGTATGACTGCACGCTTCCTCAACGCCAGATAGCTGACGCCCCATCTGCAGGTCCATCAAGATCAATGGCGCCGATTGCGGTGTCGAGGCCTTGATCCTCGGATGGGTCACCGCCATGGGTGGCTTCCTCTTCGGTTACGACACGGGTCAGATTTCCGGCATGCTCATCTTCAACGACTTCCGGCGGCGTTTCGCGACGGGCGAGCTGGACGATGAGGGTATCCCCGAGTGGGTGTCCATCACGCAGTCCCTGATGGTGTCGCTCATGAGCCTGGGAACCCTGATCGGCGCGCTCTCGGGCGCCTACACGGCCGACGCCTGGGGCCGCCGCCGCAGCCTGAGCTTCGGCGTCGCCATCTTCATTATCGGCAACATCATCCAGATCACGGCCATGAACTCGTGGATCCACATGATGATGGGCCGCTTCGTCGCCGGTCTCGGCATCGGCAACCTCTCGGTCGGCGTGCCCATGTTCCAGTCCGAGTGCTCGCCCCGCGAGATCCGCGGCGCCGTCGTGGCCTCGTACCAGCTGCTCATCACCTTCGGAATCCTCATCTCCAACATCCTCAACTACGGCGTCCGCACCATCCAGGACGACGACGCCTCGTGGCGCATCGTCATCGGCCTCGGCATCTTCTTCTCCCTGCCCCTCGGCATTGGTATCCTCTTCGTCCCCGAGTCCCCCCGCTGGCTCGGCGCCCGCGGCGACTGGGACGGCGCCCGCATGAGCCTGGCCCGCCTCCGTGGCCTCAAGCACGACCCGAGCAACAGGCTGATCGAAAGGGATTTCGTCGAGATGCGCGACGTCATCGAGACCGAGCACAGCGTTGGCACCGGTACCTGGGCCGAGTGCTTCACCGGCGGCGGCGGCTCCAAGGGCATCCCCAAGATCGTCTACCGCACCTTTCTCGGTATCGCGCTCCACTTCGCCCAGCAGTGGACTGGCGTCAACTACTTCTTCTACTACGGAGCCACCGTCTTCAAGTCGGCCGGCATCGAGGACCCCATCCAGACCCAGCTCATCCTGGGCGCCGTCAACGTCCTCTGCACCTTCTGGGGCCTGTACGTCGTCGAGAAGTTTGGCCGTCGTCTCCCCCTAATCGTCGGTGCCTTCTGGCAGGCGGCTTGGCTGGCCGTCTTTGCGTCTGTCGGCACCGCCTTGCCCCCCGAGACCAACTCCACCACCGGCATTGTCATGATCGTGTCGGCCTGCATGTTCATCGCGTCGTTTGCCAGGTTAGTTATACCCACTCCCCGTTCCGTATCCGCTACCGTCCACGGTCTGATACCAACCCTCCACATCAACAGCACCTGGGGTCCCATCGCCTGGGTCGTCATCGGCGAGACCTTCACCCTCCGCACGCGCGCCAAGCAGGCCTCGCTCGCGACGGCCGGCAACTGGCTCGGCAACTTCCTGCTGTCGCTGCTCACCCCGCCCGCCACGGCCGGCATCTCGTTCAAGTTCGGCTACGTCTTCACCGCCTGCAACGTGGCGGGCGGCCTGCTCGTCTACTTCTTCCTGTACGAGTCGCGCATGCTCTCGCTCGAGAACGTCGACCGCATGTACGGCGAGCCCAACGTCAAGCCCTGGAACTCCAAGAAGTGGACCCCTCCGGGATACCTCACGCGCAAGCAGCGCGACGACAGCTCCACGGGCGTCGGCACCGACGACGAAGCGGTCGCGCACACGCGGGAAAAGACGGGGACCCCGGACGTGCCCAGCGAGCAGAGGCACGAGCAGGCTGGCGACAACACCACAAGAGTCTGACGGGTTCGCCGATTTGTGCAAAAGTACGGAGTTATGTAGCTGTGGCTCAATATTGCCAGCGATTGTTTCTTGTTTGCTTGTAGGATAATTATATCAATCAGAAAATTGTCGGTATTCGAGCTTCCTTCTTCCCACCCCTCCTTCCGCGTGGTGCTGGCCGAATCGAGGTCCCTCGCGGGCCTCAAAGACCGAGTGTCGAGCAAATGTCGAAGGTTGTATGGAACTGTAGAAACCTGCTTGTCAGCCAAAGTAGTTCAAACCTTGAGTAGAAAATGGTCTCGCACGATCCGGCGCCACCACCGACACACACTTTACTCACCTCTTTTCCCGGCGGCGCACACGGCCAACGATTTTCTCGTCCTCCTACCACCCGTCGCCGGCCCTCTCGGGGAGGCAGTAGACGTCTCCGCGGGGGACCCAGAGTATGGCCGCCACGGCGCCCTCGGGTTCCTCGAACGAGGTGTCCACCTCGACTCCCCAGATGGTCCGGTGGCGGACCCGGAACGCCAGCACGCCAACGACGTCGCGGTCGCTGTCGGGGTCCGTGTCGTACATGACGCGGCCCTGCACCTCGGCGGTAATGCCGGGGTTGCCGGGGTGCTGGACCACGGCCCCAACCTTGGTGTTGGGCTGGAAGCGGCGCGACATTTTTTTTTTGTTCTTGGAGCTGCTAAGTAGGTATTAGAAGGTTTTTATTGCTGTAATCCTGATTATAGCAGCTGTAAGATTCGAGGCACGTATAAACTCACTGGTATAGCCTAGTCTGGTCTTGCTTTGTGTGATGTGTTAGGGTTGGTTTTGAGGAGGATATTTCGGTTTAGCTGGTGGGGAGAAAGTCAGAGGGACGGAAGCAAAGCCTCTGGGAAAATTTAGGCAGCTGAAGGAGCTACCAAAGCAAAGTCAGAGAGAGCAGCCCGACACCCCAACGCACCCAAACCCACCCTCAGCGCGCAAAGAAGTGGTGCCCGATACGCCAGAGCCGGAAGATCTTTACAAGGTCCAGAACGCTCATTCAGGATTCCAGCGCGGCTGGCGTGATCATTCTCCTTTCCACCACAACCGCTTGCAAGCTCATCTAAACTCCCAAGATCGTACCCTATTTAGCTTGCCAGGACTGCAACAGCCATGTGATTCTCAGCCTCACTGATACGGTACACAATCGATGGGAAAATCCCGAGTTTCCGTGCCAAGATACAAGCCACAAGCGACGGGGAAATCCAAGTCTACAATTGCGTCGGCGGGCAATATGCCAACTCGCGGGACGAAGTGGTTGCGATCATTGAAGCGAAAAGGCGGTTCAGAAACCAGAAGATTCAATATAGCAAAAGCCACCATTCCGGGCCACGTTCTAGCCTCAGGTGGTGGGCGAGGTGTTGGCCCTTCGAGGAACGGAACTGTTACATCCTGGACAGACATTTTTATCACACCTACAAGACTGGCAGTAGTCTCGGCCGTCTCTAGTTTACGTTCACAGGGAGTTGGAAGCATGTTTGGGCTGTAAACCCGTGATGTTTGATTATTGCCGTCTCCTCCCACTCTGCCACCCGTTCTCCGGTCCCCCTCCCTCCCCTTCTAGCCAGGGCAATCGCCACTTGAGGCTCTGCTTTATTCTGGTTAGCTGGACTCAGAATGCCATGCCTATCATGAACGTCTTGACCTACAGGTTCAAATTCTTAGTGCCTGGGGATCGTGAAGATATCGTTAGCTTCGGACAAGTGACTCGACCGCAACGTTATGTGCTCCTAATGTTGTATATCGCACCTTCCTCTTCCCAGCGGCCTTGGCGGAGAGCTTCTTTTCCTCGTCGCTCGACTCGGGCTCGCCCTCGGCGGGCATGCGGGAGATGTAGTCCCGGAAGACCCAGACGCAGCCGCCGGCGGGCCACTCCATCCATTCGGCCATCTTGATCTCCCGGTCCACGAGCCGGACGCGGTACCAGTCCACGGCGACCTGCACGCACAGGTCGTCCGTGTCGTCCTCGGCGGCGATCTCGCCCTTGATGCTGTACCACAGCCGGTGGTTCCTCGGGCTCTGCATCTTGCCCTTGATCTTCTCGCCCACGCTGTACTTGTACATGGGCTTGTGGGCAGAGTCGGGGTATTCGGACGCCATTTTGCCGTTGGTGGTGGCTGGTTTCTTGTTTGCTCTGTTGCTGGGCTTTTTCTGTCGTTCTTTTTGCTCTTGGCTCTCGGGCTGTCGTGCTCAGGTGTGGAGTTGCTGGGTCCTAGCGTCCAGGAAAGAACGTAGAGGGGTTTTCTCTAATACCCTGCATCAGTACTTACACAGCCGTCTCAGCCAATATCCCGCTGACGGAGCCATCAACTTCGTCCGCAAATGTACACTTTCAAAGTGCCCTCACTTTTACCAGACATACTCAGCCTCAAATCGACATTACTGTCAGCACCGAGTTGACTGAGCCAGTCAGCCGAGCAACACAGACGAGCATCAGCTTCTTGCAAAATCTCTTTGTTTTTCGATGAGCGGTCGTATCTGGTATTCATATCAAAATCTGGTGCGTACGTTGCACCAGCAGGAGCTCCATCCCAACCCCATTCTGTTGCCCTCGTCAACCCCCGTACGGCGTTGGACTCCAAGGTCTAGACAAGAAAGGAGATTCAAGAGCTTGTCATGTACCAAAGAAGAAATTGGCTTCGAGGAAATCACCTGCAGGTGAGGGCTGAAGGGAGCTTAAGTGGATGGTTTGTGTTTGGATTTGAGTTTGGGTGGAGGGGGCGGAATGGCCTGTCCGTACGGCGGACTCTTTGACGTGAACTTCCTCCACACCCTGAGCAACGGCTTGTGCCCGCTGAGAGCCCAGACCGGCAGATTGCCATTCTCGGGGGGATCGGCAGAATGCGTCGCCTGGATGCACACCATGTCATCCATATCCTCGGGGTTGTCGCTGAACTCGACGTAGCCGGAAACGAAATAGGACAGATTGTCTACGCCTGTCCACCAGGCATAGACACGATCGCCGAGCTTGTATGCTGTCGCCGCGGCGTCCTCCTCTGATTCTGGGAAGGGGCGCCCTGTTCTCTGGCTACTTGAAGCCATCTTCGCTTTTTGGGTTCTCGAGGCGGAGGGGTTGTAGAGGCCGCAGTTGCTGTTGCTGAGATAGAAAACATCATAGACGGGGGAGCATCTGTGGAGGGATGGAGCTCTATTTATACAGCTACAGAATGTGATATTCAATGGGTGCGTCTTGCCCTTCGTTGCATCATGCGACTATTGTTGACAATTCCTTGCCCTTGTCTTCACCGATCCTTCAAAATTGCTAGCCACTGCAGCGTGAGCTACTAGGCATTCCTCTTCGCCTCGCTGTCCCTCCTCCATCTCCTGATGTCGCCAACCAAGAACTCCTGGGGTCTAACCAGCACGGGGCGCGGGATCCGCCACATCTCTGTCCTCCAGACGTGGATGCCCGGCTCTCTATCGGCACGCTTCCACTTGCCAGCGTGCGCGTCATGGGTGGCCAGCTCCCGGAACCACTCGACGCCGACCCAAACCTTTTGCTCTAGGTAGTTACGGCTGTCGCTGATGTCGACCGCCCCGCGAATCATCATTCTTATCCCGTGTGGGTTGGTCCATCTGCCCTCCACGTAGTCGCCGGCAGTGTAGAACACCATACTCGAGTTGTTTTGAGAAAGATGCGTGCGCTGGTTGCTTTCGACTGCTCGCAGGAGCTAAAGACGGCGCACTGGTAGATGAATGTGGGGAAGAGAGCACTCACCCGCCGAGAGATCTGGGATGTCTACCCCTATTTGTACATATTTTGCGGCTGGTTACATCACACGGTTCACGCACCTGTGGAGACCTTGGACTCTTGCCAGCTGTGATACCGGCTTCCGGGTGTGATACGGTACGATGGAACAGCTGCACGTTTAGACTGATACGATTGGGAACACACATGGTACACATAAAGGGACGAGATTGATGAGGAGTAACACCTCAAATGCTTTTGTGCCCCCGCGGCAGATTTTGTGAATTCTAAAAAGAATGGGCTAGAGACGAAGAAACCAAATAAACGACTGAGAGAATGGCACTGCTCGTGAAAAGGAATGCCGCGAGAGAAACGACATTACGCACTGGATGGCAATGCGTCCGGCGTCTTGAACCTGCCGGCATGGCTTCATCAGACGACTGAATTTACGGCCACGACCCGTCACGAAGCGGCTGAACGAGAGTAAGTCTCTCAATCCAGACCTCGGCAGGCACCATAGGAATCCACTGGCCGGAGGCGATGTCGAGATAATGGTCGGCGTTGATCTTGACCAAGTTGAGTAGGTGGCCCTCAAGGGGATCGTCATTGACGACACTGCCCTCAAGAAGCGCCCGACGATTCGGATCGTTGAAATGCCTGGCGTGCCCTCTTACACGCCTCCCAGCCACAAGGCGATATGGTGCTGACATGGCGAGGCGATCAAGCAGTTGGGTCAAGAGAAAACGCGGTGGAAGTCGGGTTAGGCGTCTAGCCGGCAAGGAAATGTTGTTGGGGGGTGGGGAAGTTGCACAAGTTGGCTCCGGTGTCCAGTCGATGATAAGGAAATAGGATTTGAAGTCGGATTTGGGACTCTGATGGTATGGCGAGACTTGAGCGGGTTGAAAGTGACCACCGTGCTACGCTGAGCGGGGGATAGGTGTCTGTAACGAGAGGATGTAAGCCTTTTATACACAAGACGTGTGCAGTCAGATGCTGCGTAGGAGCATATTGAGGAGCGGTGGTGGGTGACGTGGTGGTTATCAGGCGACACCTTGAATGTGGTTCGGGGTACTGCTGCGTAGGGATGTAATAGAGAATGCAGACTTGCATTACATACCCGAAGAGACCGAGGAATCTGGGGAACGCACCACACATCCTTCCGCAGGCACCACACAGGGTTGATGTCGGTGAATCTCTCCCATTCTTGCGTGCGAGAGTTGAAGACTCCTACAGCGTGGATTTGGATCCATTGCTGAAGATTGTCGCGGTTGTCGCTGAAGGCAATGTGACCGAGTATATTTTTTTCGATGCCAAAGTTCCCAAGATCCGGCAGCTGGGCTCTGACGGGTTCATTGTGACGAAAGGTGATTATTCTTGTCTGTAAGCGGGAGTGAGATTGTGGAGTGAGATCGAGTCTGACGTTCTCCAGCACCATGTTGCAGTGGTAGTCGAACGCCTTGACACGCGCAAGCAGCTTCCGGTTGTTGCGGATCGATATTAGGACCTGTGCGCGGCTGCACACGGCGCTCTGTAGAATGGAGAGCGGCCCGGCGCTGAACTCATGCTACTCGAGCTGGCTTGGGGTCTTGGTCAGTTTTGGGCTCAGTATTCTCGTGCTGATTCGTTATCGGATGGAGTTGTTCCAGAGTCGCCGAACCCTCACAGCGGTGATCAGAGGGTTAATGGAGGAAGTGAGGAAGGTGGGGCATGGAAGAAGGGTTGGAAGTATGGATTACAGGCAGGCAGGTCGAGGGAAGCACGCGCTGGAGTGGTGGGCCTAGCAAATGCAGACAGCGCTCGAGGGAAGGAACGCCCAACCATGCGTCGGCTTGAATGAAAAAAGTTGCAAGTGCAGGGATCAAAGGCGGGCATACCTACCTCAAAAGTCGACCGGGAGGTCGCCCTCCTCTCGCTCCTGGAAGAGGAGGAGGAGGCCCTCGTAGAGGTTCTCCTCCTCGACCTTCTCCAGAAACTCTGGGAAGACGAGGAGGGGATTCTCCCCCACGAAGGGCCTCCACACTCCCCACGTCGCGTCGGCCCAGACGTTGATGGGAATGCTCCCATCGAGGACCTGGCCCTCTCCCACCACGCCCTTAAACTCGTACAAATGGTCGCCATCAAGGTGAACGCGGCCGTTCACCTTGTCGCCGGGCATGTACTTGCGCTCGGACATTGTTTCTGTGGCAAGATGCTTGGAGTTGTTAGTTCTGTAGCGAAGCTTTGTAATGTAGGTAGGTGGCCAGGAAGGTATCAGGTGAAAATATTGCGTTCTGTTTAGGGACTCTTACGGGCTTGAACTTCTGGTCTGGGATTGGGCTATAAACCAGTCAAAGGTGGTTAGCACTGGTACTGGGAGTGTTGGAGGATATTGGAGGTGTGATTACTGTTAATGGGTAATTGTTCGTGATGTACGCTGGCAAGAGGGAGCTTCGAGGGAAAGAACTTACTTTTTTTGTGATGGGTTTGATGCTGGCGAATCTGGAGGTTGCTGGGACAGCGATAGAGATATCGGGCTATATCCCAAGGTTGGTGCTGCCCTGGGAGGTCACGTGCTCCAAATGGCAGGGGACCTGCAGGTAGCTCGGGTGAATGTGCTGCATCCTCTGAGCTGCATGTAATCTTGATCCCCAGTCCACCGCCGTCACACTACCGCCTAGGATGTCGCTACTCTGCCAGACGTGCAACGACGTCGTCTTCGTGCCGGTGGACGAGGGTGATGGGTTGGAGTTCAAGGCCGTTCTTCACCCCAATCTGGCTGCCCTGGAGATGTCGCCGAGGCCAATCGCTGCGCAGTCTGCGCTGCTCTGCTGGGTATTGTCCGCCATCACCAATGGGGAGGGGATATCGAGCCGCCCTCAGGAGCCTCGCCAGACATTACGCTCTGGCTGCAGTATCCGACCAGCGACTGGGAATTCGCCAGTCTTGATGATGATGAGGTTGATTATCCTACGTCTGTCCACTTCATGCACCCGTTGGGATCCGACTTTCTCAAGATAGGCCAGCCCGAGGTCCTGAGCAAAGGGAGGTGGGCTCAGGGGTACCACCAGCAGCTTGATGAGGGGCTCGCTAGCTCTGCGGGAGCCAAGCGCATAGCCCAGGAGACGGCTATTCTTGGCCCATGCCCATCAACGCTCGGCACCGCAACGGCCATAGACGACTCAACGGGGAGCGATGCGGCCATGCATCTCGCAGCGCGGTGGATAAACACATGCCGCCAGGGCCACAAGAGCTGTCAGGGGACATGGGGGTCACAGGCCGGCAGCATCCTACCAACTCGTCTTCTTGATCTCTCACATGCACTGGGGCCTGAGGGGGTCGTCCTCGTGGTCAAGACTGCTACTCTGGCCCGGGCTACTGAGTACGCCACACTTAGCCACCGTTGGACGCCAGACAATCCCTGCACCCTGACGACCTCCAACCAGGACGAGCTCGGCAGCAAAGGTATCCATATCAGCAAGCTATCGAGGACCTTTGCAGAGGCCTGCGTGACTACGCGCAAGCTAGCGATCGGCCATCTCTGGATCGACTCTCTGTGCATCCTGCAAGACTCGGGTGCGGACAAGGCAAACGAGATACCCCTGATGGCAGATTACTATGAGAACGCGGTACTCAACGTTGCCGCGGCGGCGGAGAGCGTCGGTGGCCTCTGGCGGACCAGGGATGGGCGTGCGACGACACCTTTCAAGCTCCCCGCCTCGCTTCAAATCCCAGGCCTAGTGCCCTACACCAAGAAGCTCATGCTCGATCTAGCCCCCAGGCTGCAAGCGCCGCCATCTCACCTCGACAGCCGAGGCTGGATCCTGCAAGAGCGCATATTCCCCCTCCGCACCCTCTTCTTCGACTCGTACTGGATCTCCTTCGACTGCGCCGAGATGGCAGCCTCCGAGTCCTGCCCCGGCGGCATTGCCAAGCCCCCCGACAGCCCCAAATCCCTCGGTGACGCCCTGGGCAGCAACTCGGGCAGGGACTACTCCCTCTCAGCTGCCGGCGGCAGGATCCGCCGGCTCAGGGAGCTGTCCGACGCCGCAGCCACCAGCGGACGCAGACTGAGTCGGGCGGACAGAAAGGGTGCGTATACGCTCTGGCAGCGCGTGGTCGAGGACTACTCGCGACGCGCGCTGACCTTCGAGTCGGACCGCTTCCCCGCCATCGCGGCGCTCGCGGCGCGCATGGCCGGCCTGCTCGACGACACGTACGTGGCCGGCCTGTGGCGAAGCCGGATGCTGGAGGGGCTCGAGTGGGACTGCTCGGGCAAGTACTGGCGCGAGAGGCGCCGGATCTCGGTCAGGCGCGCCCCGTCGTGGTCCTGGGCCTGCCTCGAGCACCGTCTGGAGCACACGCCGCCCGACCCGAGCTCGCGGGAGGGGCGGCTGCCCTACGGCGTGGGCTATGAGAATATTGTCGACGACGTTGTTGACGAGGTGGAGCTTCTAAGCGTCGAGGGGGTCGGCAGGTCGGCGCTCGACGGCTCTCCAGACGCGAAGCTGGTCGTCAGAGGCCGCCCCGTGCGCAGCAGGGTCTACAAAAGCGATGATGTGCCGCGCCTTGTTGGTACATCGACGCACAGCGAGCGGCTGGAGTCCATCCCAGCCGGTGTCAAGGTTACTGCTGTCGACGATCTGATTCCACCCAATGACAAAAGCCGGACGGACAGGCTGTATTGGCGAATCCACGCTGCAGGCACAGATGGGACCGGGGATCGCGGCATGATGACCATGACGGTGATGGTGGATGACTATGAGCAGATGGAAAAGTGTGGAGGCGTGGCTTGGGTTCTGCCCTTGCGGCAGAAGCACATCACGGGATTCTGGCTGCTCTTCAGCCTGGTGCTCCGGGAAGTCTCGGACGGCGTCTTCGAGCGGGTGGGCGTGGTGAATGGAAAGCAGGATACAATGCTGTGGGCGCAGGAGAAGACGGTGATGCTCGTGTAGACAGCCATTGTGTTCCGCAGGGCAGAGAACGAGAAAAGATTGGACAGCTGGGAGCTAGCACATTCTCAATCCACGTATTCACTGCTTTTGATCTTGTATCGCCTGCTGGACTACCCAGACACTCTGCAGCGAGTTTCCGTCCAAGCTGTCTTTGCGGTTCTCCTAAAGAATAGTAGGATTCAGAGCTTTGTTCTCCATCGCCTAGTGAGAAGACCTGCTAGCTGGGCTTGATGGCCGTTCCTCCCACAAAGGATCCATTGGCCCGTTTACCCCATCGGGCCTACTAGGCCACGCTATAGCCCCCGAGATTATTCTCCCCCGGCGAGGACAAGGAATATCCAGCGTCCGCTTTCACCAAATAGCCGCTGCTCTGTGTATCCGCCGCGACTGACAGCCGCCTCCTATAGCTCCCCGATAGCCCGTCCTGTGTCTCCTAGTCGAAGTGCCGGCCATGAGACACTCATCCACTGTGGGACTGAGGCGCTTCTCTTCGCTAGCTCAAGGTCGTTAACAATCGCTGTAGTTGCCGTATAGAACGTGGGAGAGAGATTGCCGCCTGCTGAATGCCCGGCGCTGATGCAGTTATCGCGTGAGCAAGGTCGTGCGTTCCTTCCACTATGAAAGGAGGGGTGCCGGAAGGAACATGGACGGGGTGGTATCCACGGCCGCTTGCGGCGACAGGTTTGGCTGTGCTAGGACTGTGACCAGGGCGCTGGTTAGAGATAGGGACCCAAGAGCTTTGACAGAAGGGGCGGAGGGAGTACGACCGTTGTCTCGCTGGGAACCGTGGCCTCTATGTCAGGAGTACCGTGCCCGTTGCCTAGACCGCAGTGTGAGGTTACTTCGCCGTCGCTACGGGGCAGGTAGAAATCGCGGCAGGCTCTTTCTCGTCTCCTCGCACGAGTGTAGCCGCCAGATCGAGCGGAAAGGTCGTGGCTGGGCGCCGTCTAAAATTCTCCATGCTGCAGGATCTTCGAGCGCATGGTCAGCAAGTATCCGCACCCCGCGGCCTATTCGGTAGGGGAAAGGGGCAAGAAGGACGATGGAAAGTTAGTGCACCTTGCAGTGGCTTCTCGTGGTATGTTCCTGGCCTGGTAGGGGAGGGGCTGTGGCTGGATGTACCTGGAATGGAGTGGGTGACTTCTTCCCAGGGACAAGGCTGGGAGGGACATTGCTGTGATCTGGAGGGGAAAGAGAACGATGAAGTATCAGGAAGCCTATGGGTTCCCTGGAGGCAGCCATTCTCCGGTGGAAGGAGCCCTCCAAGCATCGTGTGTGGGGTTACATAAGCCTGACACGCTTGCCAGGACATGCTGCCACCCCGTTCCCCCACCTCCCGAGGTTGAGTTGCAGCCTGGCTTCACCACCAACGAACCACCACTCGACAAAACATTCACCGAGGAATACCGGCGGGTGCAATGTGCGTTCAAAGATTCGACGACACCGATTTCCGCGAGAACAAAATCAGCTGGCGGAAATCGGTGTCATCGAGCTAGCCAAAAACAGAACATGGTATTCACCATGGGCCCCGCTCCAAGCTAGAGCACCCACTCAACACCCATTACTTGATTCTGACTACAGTCGGGGGATAAGGTCTCTTCCCGCTTGTCGAGCAGCATCCTAGAACACCTTCCCACACGCTAGCACCAGGTAAGTCTCGTCGACGGACACTGCCTCCAGGACCTGGCGCCTGCTGGCAGTTTTGCTTCGCTGCTTCAAGATTCTAAACTGGGACTAAAGGCTAACAAGCTTCTTAAACACGTTGGCTATTCAGGTCCTCCAAGAGCGCGACGGAATCTGCGCGGATAAGTCGGCATAGGCGTCACCCGCGCCACTCAGACAAGCAGACAAGCGAGGTGGAAGTTGCTGGACCGACCGCGAAGATGGTGTATGAATTGGACCACCTGCGCGCACAAGACGTCTGCCGCTGAGGCCAGACTACCGTGGAGTGGAGAAACTGGAGGAAATGGCTTGTTACAAATCCCAGATTATCTATATCGGCGGCAGCGTTGCCATCAGGAGAGACGTGGGCGCACCGACGAGAAATCGGATGTGAAGCGGGCGACTATGGTGGGGAGGTCTGGGAGGTAAGGCTGGCGAAAACCCACAAACGGGTCCCCGTTTGGACCCGTGGGTTTTGGGTCCGGCTTGGACCCAAAAACCCAAATGGGGACCCGTTTACGGGTCCTTAGCGCTTTGGGTTTTGGGTAATTTGGGTCCCCAATGGGTACCCAAATTAATAAAGGGCCCGTGCGTGTTTTTTTTTTACTATAATTATTTGTAAAAGTAAAAAATTTAAAGGTAATAGCAAGGGTTGTAACGTTTTGGACCCAATTTTTTTGCTTGGACCCAAAAATTACCCAGATTTTAGACCCATTACCTAGATGGACCCAAACCCAAAAACCAATTACCTAAATGGGTCCCCGGCCCAAACGGGTTGTTTGGGCCTCCGCCAGCCTTACTGGGAGGGCGATGATATCCGGCTTGTATCTGACGATAAATTAAGGCGATGCCTGCCTGTCCAACCCCAGAAACGATATACACGATATTGGCGGACTAGAAGTCGACAAGCCTCTCCCATATCCCCGTCCTCGTACATGTGTCTTGGTCCCCTGATGATTGTTGAAGGCGTCCTCCCAGAGAAAAGTGGAGAACCATCGCCGCCCCAGCCGTCGCGGGCGGCCTCGACCACACAGAGCGCAGGTTTATTAGCCTTTCAGGGAGAAGGCGAGAGAGAGAGAGGCGAAACAGCGGCGAACATGACGGCGCGAGACTGAGCGATCGGCCCGAATGTGTCCTCCAAGGCGCCCGCGGCGACGTTGCCCTTGTCGTCCGTCCCGGGGGTGTGCAATGGCCCGCCGCCGTTTATCAGCACGTCGGGATACCCCCAAGATCATGAACAGCCATGACTGCGCAGGTGGCTAGGGTGGCGTAGCCCTATGACAGGGACACCCGCGCTGCGCCAGCTGATCTTGAGCAGTACTTAATAGAGCACCTTCTGCGTTAGCCAACGCGAGAGATGGCATCGGAAGCCGGCACGACCGGGAGGGAGGCAGGTCCGCGGCATGTATGCTGTAAAGATAGGGCACTCGAGGATCAACACCAATCAACGATGGGCCAGCGGCGGTCCCGTCGCAGGCGCGGACGGCCACTCAAGCGTCCATACCGTGGATCACATGTCCCGACAGGAGTGCTGGGATACCTCGTGACAGGGAATGTAGACATCGGCATCATTTCCTCCAGCCCAGATGCTTCCTTAGACATCTAGCCAGTATTCTCGACCACCAAGTGCTCTACCACACGACTGATGACCTCGGCTGTCCCGATACTCGGCAGGCGGAGCTGTTGGGGGCGAAAACAGATTCCGCGACTGTTTTTCTTTCCCTAGTACCAGTGAGGTGAACAGTTTGGCACATTAGGGTCGCCACAAACCGCGCATTAGCTACCGGTGAACTTGGCTACTGTAGTTTTAGGACTGTCATCAATGGATCTCAACTGTCCACAGTGTGTCTGGGAGCCGCCACACGCGCTGGGCCCGTCATTATGAGTAGACAGGCTTCCCAGAACGAAGCCGTGGGCTGAGATTGCCTAGCTGGGCTCCTCGAAGGCGCGGCCTCAGGGTCGACCATCACGGCCAGTGCAAGCATCGCGTACAACCAATCCATCATCGTACTGGATGTTGATGTCGACACCGCGCGGAACTTCTTCCACCACGGTGGGGACTTGTGGCCACAGCCCGGTCATTGGAACGCCGTTCTCGTATCCTGTCGAGATGTCGCCAACGTTTCGAGCTTGTTGGCGGTGTAGCTCACCAACTACCTACTTCGACGAGCCCGGCTGCACGAGCAGGCCAACAGCAATGCTGAGGCCGCAGTGTACCCCACTCCAAGCACGCACTTGACATCAGAATGGGTCCCCGTCGAGTTGAACGTACAGCACAATTTGCCGGCAAACCAGGCGCTGCGCATGGCGGCTACGGCCTTGTCATCCATCCACTTTGTATGGGCAGCGAGGTCTCTCAAGATCCTGCCATACCCGAGGTTCGGCATCCTCGCCGGCCCACAAGACAGACTCGCCCAGCTTCACACGGAGGTCCGAGATTGGCCGACGCTTGCTCAAGCCTGCACAGCTGGTGCTCGTGGCACCAGGAACGGGCATGCCCAACAGCCCCCAAAAAGGCCGGCCTTCCCGCCAGGAGCGCTGTGTTATGTCTTCCTGCCAGCCAAGTTCCAAGCAGCTGCTTTTCCAGCTGGAAGCTAGGCGGATGCTCTGCTGCGCTCAGCCAGTGGAGGTCGCGGATATGTCGGTAGACTTGGGCGGCTGCGCGCAGACCGTTCCTGTAAGCTCGTGTGTCGGCATGGGGATCGCCTGGCGGCCGCGCCTCCCAACCATATGACACTTGTCTTGGGCAGTCCGGATCGTATCGTAGGAGGCGCACTTGGCAGTGTCGGCCTTTGATGGCTTGTGCGTTCTGCTCCCGGTCGTTTCCGTGTAAACCATCCGCTTCGTTGACGCCCCCGTCGTCTGGGCCTCCTGTCAAGTCCAATTCAGGACCCAGAGTCTCTGTGTTCGGGTGGAGCGACTGGAGTCCAAGGCCAGCCGATGCAGCCACGCTTCGATCATCCGGACGGAATTTCCGGCACTTGCTTCGGGTCAGCGGCGGAGGGTGCCTAGGCGCAATGCGGCAAGGAGAGTCAGCGAAAGGAGGACAAAGTGAAGAAAGCAAAAACGAGGAGACTGGGAAACAGTGTCAGTGTCAGGCTTCAGGTTGAACGTGAAGGTGTACTTTTGTTTAGGCTTCTCTGAGAATGCCGGATTTCTCACTGCTTCTTTTGGATCTAGAAGGTTCAGCTGGCATTGTCACACATCGTTCGACGGATAGATTCGCCTTTTAGTTCTTCAGCGGGCTACGACTCTCCCTCACCTAGTAGCCCATATCCTCAATCTCTATCATCTGAGAAGCATAAAGAGATCAACCACCCCCTGCCCCAGAGCTGGAACATCTTCTAGAGCATCTGATTCATATCTTAGTATACATACCTCCAATCGTAGGGATGCATCAAGTGTGGAATCCTGGTCAGCATGCCCACTCCACACGTGTCCCAAGAAGAAGCGACACAAAGGGAAAGTGCCATCCAAGAGATCAGCGAGAGGCTTCGTGGTACTCACTTGTGTGCCCAGTGGTCCAGCCCGGTGAGCCGAGAAGGAGTTGATGCAAAGATCGAGTTTGTAGTGGCAGGCACAAGAAACTCTATTCATCGAGCATCTGGCCTTGGTGTCTTACGTCATGCTGATTCTGCGCTTTTCCTGAGGCCAGTGTCCCAGGCTGACCATCACTTCCGTGCTTTTTGCGGGCGGGAGGTACCACAACCGCTGCTCGGGCGGGGTAGGCATCACTGAGCTGACAAATCTCAGAGCCCAACACGGATTAGGTACCTGGATTGGTAAGCAGGTAGGTAGCTACCTAGCCACAGTCTGGTGCGGCAGCTGCGAAGACGACGACAGATGGCTCTCTACCGAGGGAGCTTTTGAGGTCTCGTGACCGCGTCACCCCGCCTTTGCGTAGCTCCTGCGTTGAGGTGAGGGCCACCAAGCCACAGATACCGTCTGCAATCATCTCTCATCCTCGGCCTCAGCCAAGTCCCTTCCTCTTCGCCCAAGTGCAGCCTTCCAGATCCTAGAGCCCCCCTTGACCGTCAGTTCCGCTTCCCTCGCTCTGAGCTTCTTTGGACAGTGACTGCTACATCCAAACCCCACATGTTCCTGCCAGCTGCTCAGGCCCAGCAAACAAAGCGCTCTCCCGATTCTCCAGCAACCGGCAGACACAAAACCTGGCCAGATCCCATCCCCCACTCCAGACTCTGCTTGTCAACATCAACAGCACCACCATAACCCTCTCATAGCCATCTCCTATCCATACCAACCTACCAACCTATTTATGTATACGTATCAAACACAGATACTTGTAAGTACAGCTAACCTTCATTCTCGCATACCATCTTCCCTTCGACAGCCTTTAGCCATCTTCTCTCGTCCAGACAGATGCCAACCATGGAAGAGTATCGAGCCATAGCTGATCTGATTCCTGCCGATCCGCCCATCTCGCAGATCCCTTCATTCTTTCAACATCGTCACCCTCGGCGTCAGCCCAACTCCGGGCTTCCTTTCTCATATACCCACCGACATCGATCTCGCGGGTTCACAAGCCCGACAGCTGCATCACCACATTTCCCTTGCTCGGTCGGACAACCGCACCCGCCGCAACACTCACCCTGGCTGGGCCTAGAAGAGCCCTGTATCAGTATTTCTCGTCACTACCTTACTTTCTGGATCTTCGACAATCTCCAACTGGTTGGGCGCCGCACCTCGAGCCGCCCGTTACGAAGGAGGCTGCCGAGCTGGAAGGTGCCCCGACCTTGGCCACGGACGAGGATCCGGTACAACACCACCGGTGCGGCGCCCGGCCCAAGGCCTTCAGAGCATGACAGAGTGGGGGTGGGGAGAGGAGGAGAGGAGGAGAGGAGGAGACTGCCACCTGGCCCAGATCGCCTGCTAATTGTCTTTCCATTACTGTCAGTGGCAGCATACCAACAACTTACCGATGGCGGTACCCGATTGACTTATAGGTTAGGTTTTGGTGACTGGGGTTGCGGAGTGGACCTTGAAATGTCATTAGAGTATACTGCATGAATGGCGGCAATAATGCAAGGCTGACACCTCCTCCTATCACAGAGTGATCTCGCTGCGTAGACACAAGCAAGAATAGTGAGCTTGGCGCAAGTGGCAAATGCTTTCGGCCCCAGATCCACGCCAGGACACCATGCCTTGGAAGATGTACTGCCAAGAAGTAGTGCGTGCAGTAGATGGGTAGCTTCATAAACATCCACCTCTAAGGTGAGGAACATGCTAAGGGTGGCAAGCACTGGGGCTTTATATACTGGTGTTCGATAGAGCTACTGAGGACTGGGTGACCTCAAAGAGGCCGTCCTAGGACTTCTCACGAGAACTCGGCCCATGAGAACGGCACAGTCTCGTAGTCCCTGGGCTAGAATCCACTTACCTTGCGACAGATTGAGGTGCTAGTTTGTCTGTCGTTCTCCCTGGCTTATCGTAGATATCAAGGTTGACATCGCAACACAGCAGAGCACCCGACAGCGGGGAATCCTTCGACGAGAAAACGTGTGCTGGATGCAGCATGGGTCCCAGCCTATCCTACGGGCCATCGCCAAACCTGCAGACGCGCCAGGAGCCCATCGCTGGCAGCAAGGAAGCCGATTTAAGCCCACACATTCCGAACCTATAGCTATACCGAACCCAGAGTGAGCAGGCGAGCACCGATATACGCCTGGCTATATGTGTGGCACTGAACTGGAGAAACTGGGACGGCCTGAACACCGCATAAGCTCGCCCGGCTGAGGGTAAAGCTAAGTCGACGAGGCCGGCACCTATACTACGCAGTTCACAACCATCCCGCCGGCGCTTTTAAGCTAACAACTGGGGCGCCGGGTTATTGCTAGTACTGGGTTACGATTTCGTATGCCAGCGGAAAAGATTTACACTCCAAAACTCCTACGCAGGGCCTTCCATTCGAGCTTTCTAAACTATGGCAAAGCCCTTGGAGACAATGCAAAGCAAACATGTATCCGGCTCACGCCTCGCCCGCCATCACATATTCGATTCCTCCGTCTTGCTCCTCGCCTGCCATCACAAACTCGATGCCCGCGCCTTGCTTCTCGCCGGTTGGCAGGGTGCGCCATCGTCCTTCACATCGCTGTCGCCCACCCAGCTCTTGCCCTTCTTGCGGCTCGTGCGACAGGGAATGCCTTTCGGCTGCGGCTATACCGCAAACGGCGCAGGGCCCGCACATGGCTGGCGGCCGGTCGGCCTTGTTGCCGAGAGGCAAACGTGTGAGCTTGGCTGCCAAGGTCGGCGTTCTCGGGGCTCGAGACGGGCGCTGCAGAGACAAGGCTCGAGAGTTCGTCCTCTGACCGGGAGCGCTTGCGGAGGGAAGGAGGGAGAGAGGGGGAGTGAGGGAGCAGACAAAGAGGATGGGGTGCTTCCCGCCGCAGGTGGCGAGATTGCGGCCAGGAGGAAAATATTCGAATGAAAGTAAAAGTGAGTGGTGAAATGACGCTCGGAAAGGCATGCCAGCTGGAGTACCGCCGGGTGCGATGTGATACCCAGCAGGCTGAGTGTGGGTGCAAAAGGTCCGCGGTCGTGCTTTTCATATTGCTTCAGCTTTTCAACGTCCCCAGCGGCTGGGCGTCTCCAGATGCTCTTCGGATCTTGGCCAAGAAGCAGTGATCTTCAGCTACCAGTTCTGGCGGGTCTTTTACTTCATCGACTCGTTTGCACATGCGCGACGGCGGGGCTGAGGAGACTTTGAACGAGTACAGGTGAATCAGTTAGTGGTCACCCGGCCAGAATGCAGAGGCAAGGATGTAGTAACAGGTGGATATCTTGCGTACCTTGACGAGTCTTCGAGGACATCGCAACAGCGAGGGCTTGATGGTATCTGCCGCTTCGCTGACGGGTTTCGCGATACTTGGCGATGCGAGATGTTTCTAGTAACCGCTGTCGTATCTCTCGACCAGGCCGTAGTAGACAATTGCAAATGGTTGGTTGACGGCGGGATGCACTTGCAAGACTGTTTTTCGTGCGTGAAAAGAAGGAGGATGTAACTAGATGGCTGCTTTGCTTCAAATGTGTAGCGCTATGCAGGAGTTCTGGCTTGCGATGTTCGGTCAGAGTGCGAGATTCTGAGAAAAGAAGCGCTGGCTAATGTTTTGGTGCGAACGGAAGAAAGGGTTTCTTTCGAGGGAGGGCATAAATATCTGTGGCTCAAGCAACATATTCTGCCGCCTGCTGCGGACATTCTGAAGGCGGTGGCAGGACCCATGGCCAGTGCTTTTGCGTGAACCCAGAGTCCAAGGAGGAAGGAGCTACGAGTATGGAGTCCCCATGTTGCACCGCGACCGCTCCAGACTGGCACGTCTGCTGAGCTCGAATCTGGCGCAGCTCCAGGCCCGTTCTGCAGCCCCACTAGGGCCCGGGCTCTGCGTAAGTCAAGAAGGGGATCCTTGACGCTTAAAGGCAATGGTGGAGGATACTTGTCCCGAGCTATGTACTAAATCTACGTTTACATCCATCGATTCAGCGATATTGAACGTCTTCCGGTCCCTATCACCACTTCCGTGTGAAACACGGGCAGTTAGCAGTCATGCCCTGCCATGGCTGCACAGCGCCTAACCTGAACCGCAATCTTGAAGTCCACAGTTCTCGCCGCTGACACGCGGAGGCAAAATGTGGAGACTGAAACTCGCAGCAGCGTGCAATGGGGCATGAGACCCAGCATTGCAACTCGAGCAATATTGGGTGGGGGCCGTGCGGTGCGCGGCTACATTCTCGGCGCCAGACACACAGACGCCTGCCTTCAACCTTAGACATAGCGCAGAAGAAATGCGTGTGTGAAAGCAGTGTATCAAAATGCCGAAGTTTGGGCGGAGCGCGGCTAAAATGACGGTTTCTACAGCTCTGCCAGTGCTTCAAGGCGCAGAGTAGAGTATGTCTGTTGATTAAATTATTTCTTGTCTTTCACCACGTGGCCGCAGCGTCTGCGTCCAAGCAACAACCGTCCATTCTGATGGCCCTGCTCGGGGATGTGCTGACTCGCTGTGAGCAAGTCAACATCGCACTGAAGTGTATGTAGGCAAGTGGTCATCTCACACATAGGAGGTCAAGTCGGTAACAAGACCAGTATAATAACCTACGAGAATCATTCACCAGTCATAAACTTCGGGCGACAGCTAAAGATCCAAGTCCACCGCGCCAGTTTACATTAGGAAGAAGCCTTGACATCCCTCAAAGCAGAAATACATGAGCCCTAGCACCAGACTCCCCAGTCGCAAGCATGAATGTGTTTGTCAGCTCATTTTGTCTTTTGCTTGATGTTGTGGGTGCCGTAGCGGATGGAATGTATGAAGCTACGGATCCTGCGTTTCCAGACCGCTTTGAACGTACTCTTGAACCCCAAATCAAACGCTGTCACAAAGGAGGCTATCACCACGGGCCGGCACACTGTTCCAGGCCTTGGCACGGAGGATCCGCACGGGCACCGGTGCTGCACCGGGCAGATGCTTACCGAGCACTCGTCGGCAACAACAGGGGTGCGGTAGTGGGTACCGCACCTGCAAGAGAGGGGTATCACTGTATATAAGGAGGGCACAAGGCCTACGGCCTCGTGCCCGTCCTCTCTTCCCTTCAGAGATCTAGATAAGCATACAATAGACCCTATCTTGCACCCTTTGTCCGTTATAAACGCTCCAGCTAAGAGTTACCGATGTTACCTGTACAGAGCGTCGGCATGTGCAATGAAAGTAAGAGATGACTGTGGAAGTGGGATCGAGAGAAGCTTGTTGGACTCTATGGCATCCGAGCTCCCGCTTAGACGTTTTACTGGAGCCGGGTCCCAGTGCACAATGGTGGGCGCCAGGACGACTCCCAGGAGGGGATTTTAACCAAATCTAGGAGACAAAAAGCGAAGCGTGTTAGCAAAATTGTCTACAATCTGGGAAATGGCCTCCGCGGCACAGGGCCAGAGCTTTGGGTGATGGAATCCTCGGTCAGATGGAGTGATTTGTTTTCGACCTTTCACGGCAGCTGGGAAAGCCGCTCGAAACACAACTTTGAATCATCGCGACCTCCCGCCACCAGAAAAGGCTGGGTAAATGCCATCTCGGGCGCCATGTACCTGATAACGCTCGACTGGGGAGGAGAATAAGTGTCAGTATTGGAAACTGCACACACCACTCCTTCCATGGCCAGACATCAGGAAAAGAAGAACCAAATGAGTCCATGCGCCGCTCAGATATTGCAGTTAAAAACCCATTGCGGCTTGAGCCGCTGAGGTAATATCACCGTTGTCATCACCGCGACGTTAGGGCCAGTGGGTAGGGAAAGGAATGTGGCGAGAGGGTAAGGTCTAACGTGGGAGTGAGTGGGGGGCTGTTTAACTTCAGAGAAAGAAGTGGACAAAAGCATGCAAAGGGTTACATGTGTAATCGCCAAATGGTTAGCAAATGCACTTCTGTCAGGTTCAGGGGGGATGGGGAAGAATGGGATTGCGTCACTCAGATGATAGATTGATATGTCCTCATTGTGGGTGAAGCCACTTGGGAAGAACGAATGGCTCATCATCGTGACAAAGTGGCAAATGTGGGAGTCGCTACCTTCGAATAAAAAGCGACTGGGTCTGGCGAGCCATAAAGGAGAGCGTCAGTGAATGTCTTGCGAACTGAACGGGTCATGAACATAGGAATACGAGCCCAAAATCACAGAGTCGGGGCGGGTAATGGGAGTGTCACTTAGAAGAGCTAATGGCTTCTCAATGTGGTCTTGCCACTTAAAAATATACCTTTATCATCACCGTGACGCCCTTGCTGGGGGAGTCTGTTTCTGAGAACGGGGGCTGCTTACCAGTCAGTTTGGGGATGAGAAGTGTCGCAAGTCGCATTGCCTGCACAAACACTAATTAGCAAATGTCTACTTCTCCCTCGGCAAGACAAACAGGGCTGAGCTTGGTTGCAGATGCATGACACAAGCACGTGCGACAGGGAGCGCCACTCAGATGGTTAAGAACAAAAGTCTTCATGGTGGTTATGTTTCCACTCAAGGATAATGAAGGATTGTAATCACTGTGGACTCCAAACGCGAGCAACTCCAAAGGGTGCTGATGTAGGGTTGACTTACCGTAAATGAATGAAGTGGAGGGGAGGAGATATCGTTGGTCTGTATACACCACCGCCAGTAGGAGTGTTCGGCTGGTCAGCGGGCTGGGAGACACAACTCGGACTCCGATGGATGTATGAAGACAAGCATGGCGGTGGTGCATTGCTCAAAAAGAGGTTTCTGATTCATCTCACAGTGGCGGTCTACTCGGGGAGTATAATACTGTCATCATCGCAACGCTCCCACCGCCATCATGGTCCTGGGGTACGGGGGTGGGTGTGTCCTACCAGTGAAAATAGCCGTGATGACCGGGAACGGAATATCTGCGGAGGGCCTGGAAGCGAGAGCGTGTTGCTTGTGGAGGGAGAATAAGTCAGTGCACCCCCTGTCTGCGCACCCCCCCTGTCTGCGCACTCTGTAAGGTCCGATCACCACCCAACCTACTGCATTCAACTGCAAATTTCTACCTCTATTCAAGCAACCTCGATGCAAGACAAAACTGATTCCTGATCAGATTCGTCCGGGCTTTCAGATGCACTATCTCCCTCCTCCAAAACCTCCCCCCTTCTCGCTGCAACCCGGTGTATATTCACAAAGGCCTCGTTGGGATCCGCGGCCACCTTTCTCCTTTTGCGAGGCTGCAGTGCCTCCAGTTGGCCTTCCAACTGCCTGATTTTTTGCCGGGCCTCAGCCAGATCATATTCGTGCCCGCTGTAGCTTTTTTGAAGCTTTCTGAAGAATAGTCGTGTTGTAGGGCTTACGGGAAGGCGGGCCTTGATAGTGCTGATCTGGGTGGCCAACTCTCTCGATCGCTTGGGGGTCTCCCATGGCACTTGGGACGTTCGGGATAGGATCGTTGAACGTCTTTTGGCCCTGTTATCCTCTGCAAATTGTTGAATTTGGTCTCGCTGGCTGTCTGGGCCACCATCAAGAACAAAGCGGCTTATAAAGGGTTTGGCTATATTGCGAGGCCACAAGCCGGAAGCCCGCCACCCCGATAAAATTATATGGGGGGTTAGGGCTACGGATCGTGCGTGGTGATAAGCGGATAAAAATTGGCGCTTTCTTACCACCGTTAAGCAGGTAAATAAGGCTTTAAACCCGATTTCCTTCCGATATGCCTGTTTGAGGGGGCTAAACACGGCAAGGTCGAAAGGCTGCAGTACGTGGGACGAGTGGGCAGGCAAATAAAGTAGGAAAATGTCGTTCCGGAAACACAAAAGCATAAACTTTGTGGTAACGTGCGACCCGTGCCCATCCAAAATTAAAAGGCGAGGGGCAGGAGGGGAGGGCTTGGTGCGAGGGATAAAGACCTTTTGCAGCCATTCCAAGCCCGTACGATCGTTGGTCCAGCCGTTGTTTGTAGCAGTGAATTCCCACCCTTGAAAGGGGGCCAGATCTGCAGGAAACCATTGCTCTTGCACGTTTTTTCCTTTGAAAATAATGAGGGGAGGCAATGATACACCCGTGGCCGAAATGCACTCGATAAAGGAGGTCCAGGTGCGTGACCCAGGGTCCTTACGTTGCAAGGCCCGGGCCCCAGCGAGGCCTAAAACGATCCCGTTGCCGGTCCTTCCCTCTTGTAAGCCACCCTCGTCGGCGTTATACGTGTTTTCCGGCTTGATAGCGGCCACCTCCGGGATAAGGAGGCGTTCCCACCACTGCTTTATTATAGCAGTAGTAGCCCCTTGAACACGTGCGTTTTCGATGCGCCGGGCCCTTCCGCTTTTAACCTTTGGATATCGGCCTAAAAAAGCCTGTAGCCAGTGCTTCCCAAGCGGCTGGGAGGGCCTTCCGTTGCGGAGGATATCCTCGGCAAAAAACCGGATCTCCGCGTGCGTTGGTGGGAGGCCTAGGGACTCCTGCAATAAAATCCAGTTAGCTAATCGCTTCTCCTGCTCAGGGGCTATCCGCTGATACTCCTTTTGTGACTGCCGGATAGGTAGGGCGCCTTTTATGCGATTCCTAAGGGTCGACTCTGGTATCCCATAGAGCCGGGCAGCCCTCCGGATCCCGCCCTTCGCGCGCACCGCAGCGAGGGCCCGCTCGACGTCTTCTTCTATATACCGCTTCTCTGGCATTTGGGCATTAGATTGCAGAAAAAAGTAAGGAAAACGGACCAGAATTGACGAAAATATGAGGGCGGGAGTACTCTAGAAGATTCCATGTTGTGGGCCTACAGAGTGCGCAGACAGGGGGGGTGCGCAGACAGGGGGTGCACTGACTTACCCAAGAGCTGGATGGAAGCTGGAATCCCAGCAGCCATACCTCGTCAGAAACCCTGTCTCCGCTGGGGGTTGGGCCCAGTGGGCACTTGTGTGAATCTCGCGTACGAGCAGGGTGTAGCAGCGTTGGGGCGAGGGGGCGTCGCTGACACGTCCAGGGAGGACTGGGCAGCAGCGGCGAAGCGAAGTGGGCCTGGGGGCAGGCGAGAAGTGGTCAGTGAGGAGCCCCAGCGAGAAAACAGAGAACAGTGGGACAGTGTGAATGGCATGAGCTACTTTCCAGAGGTGGGGGTGAATCTTGGTGAGGAAGGTTTTGTGAAAGCGACAAGGCTGGCTTTGCCGAAGAGAAGGATGGAAGCTGATCCGCTGAGCTTGTGGTATGAGGGTGCGTCAGACATGTCGGAAGGACGGCTGGCTTGTAGACGCATGACCTGCTCCGACACCACCAATATGAGGACGTCCACGCTGGTCCTGGGTGGGGACAAGAAGCCAGTGAGCACAAGCGCAGAATCAAGGAATGTCAAAGTGCCGACATTTAGTGGCGGGAAAGCCGCTCAGTTGGAAATGATTGTTCACTCAGTGGGTAGCGCAAGGCACATGAAAACCCAGCCCGGCGCACTGCACCCTCGGCGATCGAAAGCTCAGAATGATCTCGATCATCATAACGGCTGTCCCACCACGGTGTCTGGCCTAGACGAAGAGAGGGAATCTTGACGTACTAGAGACAAGGGAGCGAAGACTGCTCGTGGGCTCGGAGCGAAGACTGACGTGGGCTGGGATACAAGTGGCGACAGATTAGCAAAGACGCCAGAGTGGAAAGACGTAGCTGGGACTGGGAGCGCGGCTCAGAGAAGGTCAAGATTGCTATACTCTTTGGGTGGGCGCCGGCTTGCATGAAAACCCACCGGACACTCTGCACCCTTGGAGTAGCATCTGACTGTTTTCATCATCGCCGTCATTACACATATTTGGGAAAATGAATTGGGAACTGAAGCTGCATATTGGGGCTGGAAGTGGCTCAGGGCAGCTCAAGACTGCTTTCCTCACTGGGTGGGCGCTGGATTCATGAAAACCGACCAGACACACTACACCCTCAGAGGAGTATCTGTCATCTCTTCATGATAGCCAGTCATTGTCCACCACTTGGAGGAGAGACTGAGAAGGTGTAGCTGGGGGTTGGGTGTGTGGCTCAGAATAGGTCAAGATTGCTATGCTCACAAGGTGGGCGCCGGATTCATGAAAACCGACCGGACACACTGCACCTTGGAGCAGCACCTGACTTCATCATAGCCAGTCACTGTCCACCAGTTGGGGGAAATGGAAGGATGAAAGGGGGCTGAGGGTGTGGCTCAGAGCAGGTCAAGATTGCTGCTCGCTGGGTGGGCGCCGGCTTCCATGAAAACCCACCGGACGCACTGCGCCTTGGAGAAAAATCTGACGTTTTCATCACAGCCAGCCATTCTTCACGCGCGGAGGAGGAGATGAGAAATTGCTGGAGGCTGACATACCGGACTCTTGGAGCAGTCTAAGTATCTGTGGGAGGCGAAAGGGCTCGTGTGTCAGCACGCATCTCTGTGCCAGGAGATTAGTAGAATTATTGAGGTATCATGGCGCAAGCTTGCGAATGGGGTGCGAGTCGCTCAGGTCTGCTTCAAGGCTTCCGCGCACCAGATGGCCAGCCCGGCATGACGAACCCTCGAGCTAGTCCATTGGGCGCAGCAACCTTCATCATTGCGACTCTCCCGCTCCATGCAAAGAAGTGCTGGAGTGGTATGGCGTGTGGGCTAGGGCAGGACGGGAGGAGGAGATACCTCGGTGTAGCGGCTGCAAGTCAACGGCCATGGTGAAGAAATGATTCAGTGGAAGGGTCGCTCAGATCTTGGAGGGACACTGTCACCATTGGGGGCTCGCGCCTGCATGAAAACCAACCAGGTGCGGCCGCCCTCGGATGAGTGGTATGGTCATCATCACGAGAAACTGCAGAGGTACTGGGGGCGGGTCAAGAGACTCTGGGGCAGGGTGTGGGG
>NW_008804549.1:844125-872457 GCF_000145635.1 Gaeumannomyces tritici R3-111a-1 | reverse complement strand
GGGGGGGTGACTCTCATGTTCAACGAGTAGCGACAGCTGAGGCGTTGTTGATAAAAGAATATCGCTCAGATCTGAGAAGAATGTCTCATCATCGGGGACCGCACCTGTACATGAAAACCGACCAGGTGCGGCCGTCCTTCGAAGAGTGCCGTGATCATCATCGCGAACAACTGCATGTGGCAGTCGGAGCGGGGAAAGGAATTCTGGAGGAGGGGAGGATGAGGGTGGGTATAACTCACATAGTTGCTTCCCGACAGGCGCCAGCTGAGGCAATGCTCGTAGAGGAAGGCCGCTCAGATCTTGGAGGGATGTCGTCATTGCCATCAGGGCTCGCACCTGGACATGGGAACCAACCGGATGCGGCCGCCCTTCTGAGCAGTGACGTGACCATCATCGCAGCCAGCTGCTGGTGAAATTCGAGGCGGGCTAGAATGGAGAAGAGGGTAAGTCAGATACTTGCCAAGAGACGTCAGGCCAAACGCCGATCGCAGCAAAGAAAAGCTCGCTCAGATCTTGGAGGGATATCGTCATCATCGGGGGTCCGGGCCTGGTTCATGAAAACCTCCCAGGCGCGCCCACCCTTTGATACATTAGGTGATCATCATCACGAGGAACGGGGGAAAAAGCTCAAGGTGAAATGGAAGAGATTTAGTGGAATGTGGAGGGGTGACATGGGAACTTACCAAAAGACGGTAGTCAAAACGCCGATCGCAGCAAAAAAGGTCGCTCAGATCTGGGAGAGATGTCATCATCAAGACGCGCCCGAGCCTGGTTCATGAAAACCTCCCAGGCCGGGTCGGCCTCTGATTTGTGACTTGATCATCATCGCGAGGAACCGACAGAAAAAGTGAAAGGCGGAATAGGGAGGGATTGATTCTAGGAAAGGTGGAGGGGTGACTTGGATTCTTCTCAAGCGGCATCAGTCGGGACGCCAATAGCAGAAAACAAATTCGCTCAGATCTTGGACAGATGTTCTCATCATCGGGGGCTCGAGCCTGGACTATGAAAACCTGCAGGCACGGCCACCCTTTGACCGAGAATTTGATCATCATCGCGTGTAACCTGCCAGAGTGAGGCAGGGCAAGAGGTAGAGATGGTGGGGGAGAAAGAAGCAAAGGCGAATGGGAGACGAGGGTACTCGCCGCGATGCTCTGGCCAGTCGGCCGCTGCTGAAGGGAAGAGTGTCGCTCAGACCACGCCTTGTTGCGTCATCGGGCCGCGGACCTGGGCATGAAAACCGTCCCAGGAGCGCGTCTGCCCTCTGAACAGAGTATGTATCATCATCGCAATGTGCTAAAATCAAAGCACAGGGGCGCAGGCTGTTGAGGGGAAGAGCGTTGCTCAGAACACGCCCTATGATCTTCAGCGGGCTGCGGACCTGTCCATGAAAACCGTGCCAGGTACGCATCTGCCCTCGGAACATAACATTTCTCATCATCGCGATGTGCCAAAGTCAAGCACAAGGGAGAGGGTGCTGCACTGCAGCTTAAATGACTGGAGATGGACGTGTGTCAAGATGAACAAACCTGGCTGGCTGCGAGTTGCCAGAGCCAAGAATGCATGATGGAAGAGTCGCTCAGAGATTATTTCTCGTCAGCGGGGCTCGCACCTGTACATGAAAATCAGGCCAGGTGAGAGTGCCCCTCGGAGAAAAACCAATTTCATCATTGCGACTTTTGAGACCAGCCTGGCACCATGAAAGCACTGCTATCATATAGATGCCAAGGCGGAGGCGGAGGTTGGTGCCGGGATGGATTGTGGGACAATGTGGTGGCTGATGACCGGTATACCACGGCCGAACACGTTTTGCGCAGGCGGCGGGCTCACTTGAGCGGCAAATGGCAATGGCCATGTCAAGGCAGGCTGAGGAGGAGATCCTGCGTGTTCGCGAGTTAGCATCTTGTTCGCAGAGTGTGAAAAGAAAATCGTGGGCAGAAGGCGCGATGTGTAGGGAGGGTGGGAAAGCAGCGAGCTGCCATGTGCGGTCCAGAGTCTCTCAGTCTAAAATGTAACGGTCTCGGGGTGGAAGCGCCGAATGGCAAGCCAAAGGCCAAGTCCATCCTACGATTAATAGACAAATCATCATCGTGACTTGGAGTCGCAAGGAAATGACGTGGGAAAAAAAAGCTGAGGCAGACGGATTCTGGAGAAGGAACTTACTAAGACGAGGAAGGCAAGAAGTTAGCGCGACGCCTTTGATGGAGAGCCTCTCAGGTTGGTCATGGGTTTTTTATCACGGGGTGGACATGTCAAATGCTGGAGCAGATGTGCCCACCCTAAGGCGATACAGAGACTTTTGGTCATCATCGAGGCTTCTTGACGGAAGAAAATCTGGGATTGTGCTGGGAAGACATTACCGGAGATGGAGAAATGCCGCGGCGGACAATTGGCAAGGTCAGCGATGGATCATGAGCGGGAATGAGGTGTTGATATCGGGAAAGGGAAGACTTAGCTGAATGGAGCAAGGGAGCGAAAATGTTGAAGGTGTGTAGCTGTGGCCTGGCGCGGAACTTGTCGAGTTATCTTGGTGTTTCATGAAGCGGAAATGGATGGCGGATGGGGGTACTTACAAAGGATATGCGCGGGATGGGCGCGACGTGCCGGCAAGAAGTGGGAGGGCAGCGAGGTCCTAGATGAGGCGCCAGAATCATCGACATGGGAATGGAGTAGGGGAATTGAACTGTGCCATGATGTTGATACAGAAGCGCGTGCCAGAGGTGGCCGGGAATGGAGATGGAGATGATGGCAAACGGAAGGGTGCCAGGTAGGACCTAGATATAAAATGTCAGAGTGGTCGACGTCGAGATGAAGAGGGAAGTCTTGGATCTTATCCATGATGGAGATGATGAAGAAGAGTCGGGCAAAGATGCCAACCTGCCGCGATGTTTGGATGGTGGTGGTGATATCTGACGGATGGGCAGGATTGTTGTGAAAAGTTTTGTGTCGGGGGAGAGAGTTGGAGGACGGAAGGGAGGGCTGCTGAACCCTGAATTCATACCCAGGATTTTCTCTGCCCTCGCCTACTGATTTGGCACGCAGTTCCTTTTCTGATCTGCAGAAAAAGATGGTGATTTCGACATCAGAGCCTCTGATTGGCTGGCTCGGGGCTGTCTCTTTGAGAGTGACGCAATAGCCCTCTCAGACCGCCCGGGTCACTGTTGTGGCTGCCTGGAAGGAGCAGGGGTCTGGGTTGATTGTTTTGATATTGGGCGCGTGCCCCTCCTCCTCTCATGACGGGGGCGAGGGAAGGAAGGAGCGTGGCAGGAGGAGGGGCATTAAGTCCGTTGCCCAGGCGCCAGCAGTGCGTCATCCTTGATATTGTGGCCTGATCCCGTGAGCAGAGGGGAGGAAGCTCAGTGTGCTGGCAGGCCTTGATATTGGCAGATGTGCCAGCACCAGCGGCTCGGCTCTGGTAGATATGACGTAGCTACCCTTTGGTCCACTCCCCAGCGCCTATGAATACGCGCAGGGTGATCTAGGGTGGCCAAGAGATACCTCTGCCTCAGATTGTATATCCGGAGATACTTGGGAGACTTCATATTAGTGGCCTTCATCCTGATATTGAGAGTATTCGATATATGGTTTGCCCAAGTTTGCATCCAGGTGTGTTGGGCATGGCACCGCTATCCAGCGGAGGACTGCTCTGTAGTTGCTTGTTGGGACCGCGGGAGGCCATGACCAGAATCTGGAGCTACGTCATGGCTCAGCCGCAGCGTCTTCTGCGAGCCTACCACCCACGCATGCCTCGTACCAACCTCTTTCCCAGAGAGATCAGGCGCGTAGATATGGAGATAGCGATGGCAAGTTCCTAGTTATAGGCGGGGTCCCTATATTGCTCGTCGTCCCCATGCTCTTGCCTCGCCCTGTGGTACCTGATACAGCAAACTGCTTTCTCCATGCGTAGGATTTGGATGCTTAGATCTACAACAAGCGCGGGCAAAAGAAGACACTCGTGTCACGGAATTGCACATCCGAGATCTTGCTTCTCTAGGGGTCTGGATGCATGAGGCTGGGAGTAGCACCACAAGAATGAGCGTCGTGGGTGGCTTGGACTTCTATCTAGGCTTGCATTTGAATTGCAGCAGACCTGTTCTGTATTGAGGAACTTCGACCCCCGGGAATGCTTCTTGCACTCCCTTTCAACCTTTGAAAGATCACACCATGCCGCTTTGCTTCCGTGCTTTCCGCGTGACTGAGAGACAGGCCATCCAAGGCTGTCTGCCAGACGCGATACAAGAGCCGAGTGTCTTATGCCAACCGAGGCCCGTGGCTCGTATCCTATTGCTTTCTTCTACGTGGATACGAGCCTCAAGCTTGTTCTCTGCTACGAGGGAGTTACTAACCAAGGTAGCAGAGGAAATAGGACCCATAGCCAATCTTCCAGGCTTGAGAGATATGACAGTGGAATATTCAATCACTCCTTTGCTGAAGCTCAGTATTCAGTTTGTATGGTACTGCTTACTCGCTGGGCCAGTGGCTCAGCCTCGTATGTGAGACCAGATCCAGGCCGAGTGCGCACGGGCCAACAGGGGCACAGCAGCAGAGCACGAGCACACAAGATTCAGCCTCGCGCGCCGATCAAAAACCCAAGACAGCACGATTGAACAGTACTTGTACGTTTCCAGCAGGAGGACACGGTTCGAGCTCAGCCTCAAGCTGGCACTATGCACGTCATGCTGATTTACCCCTATCTCGCACCTTTGCACCATCGGTTCACGATCTCCATGGCCGCCTCCCATCCCCATCCTGCCTTGATGCTGGCGGACACACGCTTCGTACACCGCCGAGCGAGCCATCTTGCCTCATGTGCGCCCTCGCACACCCTCTAGCTTCACCACCATACAACAATGCCCCTGATCTACCAGCTAATCTTCCTCCCAAGCAACTCCGCTGGCTAGAACGGGAGATGAGTGTCACGACAGCTGCTGTGACTTCCCTTGCTGTCACACCAACATGGCTTCCTCCATATTGGTGTTCCAGGGAGGGCTCCGAAAGCTCAAGCCCCTTGGGACCGTGCGGCGGTAAGCCTTAACGTTGAGTGGACCATCTAGAGCTGGTCATGAGTCTCAACTTCCCAAGTTTCCCATCTCTTCCGGCCAGAGCCTGTCATGAGAACTCTCCGCTAACAGCCTACCAAGGTGGAGGGAGTGTCATTCCACCTCTCCCTGAAGAGTTTTTACAGACGCCCTCGCCGAATTTTCTGAGTTCCCGAAGCCAAACCCGATGCAACCTTGCTCGCCCTAGCGACATCGATGCAAGCCATCATCGGGTCATTCGCCGCTGTGGTGGTCTCAAATGGAGCCCCGGCCAGCGGTTGAGATGATGGAGCAAGCTCCTTATGTGCAATATTCCTCGCAGCGGGTCTTGGAACCTTTCTAGCGTTGGCTCAAACCACCACAAAGCCCCATCAAGACGCCCTCTCCATTTGTATGCTCCAGGGATATTGGTTGAAGATGGCCCCGTGAGGTTGCGCGCTCCTTGCCAGCTCCAGCGACAAAGTCACATATTCGCCTCGGGCTGCAGCAGGACACCTTGGCAGGAACGCCTTCCCCAGCCGCAGCTTTGGGCAGACCACTAGATCGCAACGCACGGCGAGAGATGGAGGCGTGCCGCCAACTGCGAGCAGCTTCATGTGATGTAGTCACTGTGTTGTCGGCTGGATACCGGCACGGCCGCGCATCACGGCCACGCTGCCTTCAATTCCAGACACGCCCCGCCCGCCTCCTCGCAATCCGGCAGGATGAATACCGGGTGCCAGACGCTGTGCAGCCGCCGTAACCGCGGACCCATGCGTTGACAAGAGGCGCTGCAAAGCGGCGAGACGATCCGTGGCGGCTGTATAGGTCTCTATCTGCCTCCCTGGAGCCATTAAGGGTCCTCCCCCACATTAAAGACGATCGTTGGCTATTAATTCATCACTTTGGAAGCCTCCGTGCCGATAGGGCTGGCAAAGCCGGCTGCCCCGGCCCCGCGGCGTCTCGCAACCGGTCGAACCCCCTCCGCTCGAAAACGCCAAGAGAGAGGGGCGACGATGGATACCGAGAGTAAGGCTGGCGAAAACCCACAAACGGGTCCCCGTTTGGACCCGTGGGTTTTGCGTCCGGCTTGGACCCAAAAACCCCCAAAAAAAGACCCATTGGGTCCTTTTTTGGGTAATGGCCCAAATGGGTCCCCGCCCCAAACGGGTCTTTTGGGTTTCCGCTAGCCTTACTAGCAGCACCCTCAAGCATTCTCAAAGCCCAAGCAGTCGTCCTTGAACCTGCGTGCACTAGTCATTCGCCACTATCTACCGTCAGCAGGTACCCACGCGCAGCTCAAGATGCATCTCCCGACCATCCTCCTCCCAACCGTCCTTCTCATCACGCCTGTCATCTCCCACCCAGCCCCCTCAGCTCAACTCCATGGAGCACTCCAATGTTCACAGGCCCCCATGTCGCCTGAGCCCCTCCAATGCGCAAACGGCCTCAAGTGTTCCAGGGACCTGCCAATGACTTGCCAAAACGGCCAATTGATTTGCACGTTGGCCCCTGTGTTTACGTTTCCCATCGGCAAGTGCTCCGAATACACGGGATCGATGTGTGCGGGACCTTCGGACACATACCCAGGGGACACGACTCTGGGGAGGGAGAACACGACAGAGCGGGAAGTATTGGCGGGGAAGCAGATTGTAGCAAGTCAGGGTTCCCGCTCCTGCAATAGGTGATGGGAGTGTGCGTGCGTGTCGTGGGACGGGAAGGGATATTATACGAGGGGTGAGGGGAAACAGTGTCCCGTTGCCGATGCCTCCGAGTGGATGTTGGATATGTGCAACCCTCAAGATGGGTTCTTGGTAAGTATTTGCCGCCCTGGTGTGGCTTGATGTGGCTCTCGGGGTGTATATAATCGAATGGTTAACTGGATGGCAGTGCTCCTTTGTGTGCAACAGTAAGCTTCGGGACGGCTTTACGAACGAAAAGTGTGATACGCTATTCCCGGGGACAAGGGCCGTGTGTTCGTCATACTGAGGCTTGTGACGCGTGCTCTTTTACTTTAAATTTTCCGGTTGGTCTTGAATCTTGTAGCGGTATGTGGGACTACGCAGCTGAGGCAGATATGTTAGCTTGGACGTTGGGCTTCGGAGAATAGGTCAAGATCCCCGTTGCGGCATGCGTGTGCCGGGTCATCGAGGAGGAGATTCTACTTTCGAGGGATTTTCTTGCAAGCCTCGCAGCCGTCACTTTGGTTCTTGATATGAGACTGCTGGCATTTCCCCATATGTAGGACTGTTTCGGCAGGCGCGGACGAGGTTCCGTACCTTACAGCCCCCTCCTAAACCTGGCGGGCGAACTCGTGTTCAATGCCCCTTTAAAGCTGCACTGTAACCTCAACTATTTAAATATTAGCATTTGTGTTACGACCGCAGTCACAGGCAAAGACCTAGAAGGCGGGGACCACCAGGAACCGTAACATTCGGGTCGCGCGCCCCGCACAAGGGCACGTAAGGGTTACATAAGCATGTGCTTAAGTATAAGTAATATATTTGCTATGCGATATAGCAAATATAGCAATTATATAGGTATAAGTAATATATTTGGTTGCAAATATAACAAATATATTATAATTATAAGCATGTATTTTAAAGCCATTTAGCCATAATATATAAAAAGGAATTTTTTACTATTTTAAATAATTTTTAATAAATGCATTGGCATTAATTAATTTAAATTAGCTTCCAAATACCTTTTGGAGCAAGCGTTTAAACCAATATCCCAAAACCTAATAATTCCTTTTGTTAACCCCAATTTATAATTACTGCTCAATATTTTTTAGGTGCTTTACCTTAGGGGCAAAGGCTTAATTGTAACAATTTCGTGCTTAAACCTCGTTTATCGAGTGCATATTAGCCATAAGGGACCGGCTTCCTCTCCTTATTATTTTTAAAGGAAAACACTTGCAAAATTAATGGTTTCCGGGTTAACAAAGCTTTTTTAATGATTGGGAGCTTATTATAACAAAAAACGGCTGGACTTTTAACCGTACGGCGGTAAAATGGCTGCAAAAGATTTATTTCCCTCGCACCCGGCCGGACCCCCTTTAACCACGTTTGTTAATCCTAAACGGGCACGGATCCTACGTAACAAAGGCTTTCCAATATTTATGTTTCCAGAACGACGTTTATTTCTTATATTTACCCCCTCATTCCTTTTACGTTTTGCAACCTTTCAACTTGGGAGTTTTTTCCCCCGTTAAGCGAGCTTACCGGCAAAGAATAAAGGCCCAAGCCTAATTCTGCAGCTTTACAATTGTAGGAAAGCGATTTTTCCTGTTACAGTTAAGCCTTTGCTCCTAAGGTAAAGCACTTGGAGGAGTACTAAGCAGTAACACGTAACTTGTTAAATAACATTGGGGTTAAAGGGATTTACAGGTATCGTAAGTGCGGTTTAAATAATTGCTTTAAAGGGTACTTAAAAGCTAACTTAAATTAATTAATGCCGGAGCCTTAATTAAAAACTATTTAAAACAAAAGGAAATTTTCCCTTTTTATAACTAACCCGAAGCATTTACTTGTACCCCTTAAGGTTTTTAATTTGTAGTTTGTTAAAAAGATTAACGTGGTTTATTACCGAATGGGACACGCAACGCGACAACGCGACACTTCTTTTTTCGCAACCAATTTCTTTACCCATAATAATATTAAACGGAAGCAATAAAAACCGGGTAATCCTTGCCTTCCGGGCTTTGCAATCCGACCCAAAATTAACCATCCGGAACGCTGCAAAAATTTATTCGGTTGCGAAATCGACGTTAATGCGTCGGAAGCGTGGTTAACCTATTCGCCGCAATAGCGAACCCAATTTTCGGAAATTAACGAAATTTAAAAAAAAAGCATTTATTAAATATATAACGTAATTTATTACCAAATCGAACATATTATCGAATCGAACAATTTTAAACGCAACGCGTTTTATTAATTTCCCATTTACACATTTTAATATAAACGCGATAAATTCGTTATTTAAAAAATCCAAAATAATTTTTGCTTTTAAAGCAATAAAAAATAATTTAAAGCTTGGCACCCGTATTGCAGCAAAACTTTACAATATTTCCATTTTTACATTAAATAATTAACGTTGCGGCCAATTTATTCAACTCAATAATAAATTCAATTTTTGGAAATTAACGGAATCCAAAAAGGAAGCGCTTGTTAAATACATATTTAAATTGGATTTTTGCGCATTTTTTTTTAGCATTTTAGTATTAAAAATATGGCTAACCAATTGCTTGTTAAACGCAACGCGGGCGCTATTAGCAAGTATTAAATTAAAAGGTTCGTTAAACGCCGCCCAAAATTCGGTACGCGTTAAATTTAAAAATATAATTATTAAAAGGTTAAATGCAAAAATTCCAAGCTCGTTTTTGCTTGGTTTAATTTTATACGGAATATTATAATTAAATATAGCATTTTAAATAATAACATTTACAATTTCGACGAAACCGGGTTTTTTATAAGCATAATTGCTGCCGTTATAATTATTACAATATCGAAAAGCCGTAATAAAATAAAGTTAATTTAATTTAACAACCGGAAATGGGTTATAATTATTTAAAAAGTTAATTGTTGCGATTAAGCGATTTTCCCTTTTATTATCGTTAAAAGGCAATACCAATTAGCTAATTGGTATTTAAAACCCAATTTTCCACGCAATTAAATTATTTTAACAAATATTAACGAATAAATTACGAATAAGTTCGGTTTAAAATGGATTTAGCATTTTAACAAGCACATTGCATTGCGCATAAAAGGTTTATATCGTTTATTAATGCTAAACGGTTACAAAAGTTACTATTTAACGGATTTTAAACTTTATTATTAAAAATATAATATTATTACGCTTTGCATGTTTTTTTTTTTTTAACCATTTAACGTTAAATGTTTTGGCCCGTTAAAAAAAGCGTATAATTAATAAATCGAAAAATTAATAAAATTATATATTAATTACATAACCAAAGTTAAATTTCTTTTAGCATTTAAAACGGCATTTTTTAATTTTATAACCGAAAAAAACATTCGAAAAAGCTTTCGAAAGGTTAATTTTGCTCCTTTTAATTTGGTTTTGGTTTTGGAAAAGTTAAATGTAAAGTTACGGATTCCAATTCCTTTAAAAACGCTTTTAAGCAACCCCAAACTTTAAATTTTTAAAACGCTTTAAATAGCTAAAAAAAGCAATTTCGCAATTTAAATATATTAAAATTTAAATTTCCAATTATTAAAGCAGCTTTCCGTTACCCATGCTAACGGTTGTAAACCAGCTTGCAAAAAAACCAAATTTAATAATGCATTAAATAACCCTTTTTAAAGCCAAAATTGCTTTGTTACGCAAAGCAAATAAAGCATTAAGCAAACGCCGAAAAGCCAAAAAAATACGTATTTAATAAAAAAAGGTACATATTATCGAAAAAATACGAAATGCTTTAAACCAAAAAAAGCTAAATGGGCAATTATAGCAAAAAATGCGCAATTATAAGGGTTAACAAAAAAAACAATAATAATTTGTTAGCGATATAGCATTTGTAGCAAAACCGGATACAATGCGCGCATTTATTAAAAAAAGTAAAAATATTTAATATGTACAATTCCAAATAATTTAAATGGATTGCTGGCGTTATTGGGTTGGAATGCGCGTTAATTAACCGGAAGTTAAAATTTGGTATTCGATTTGGTAATATATCCAATTTGGTAATAAATTACGTTATTCGAATTGGATTTTCGCGCATTTTTTTTAGCATTTTAATATTAAAAATATAATTAATTAATTGCTCGCCAAACGCAACGTAAACGCCGTTAGCAAATATTGGGTTAAAAGGTTTGTTAAACGCCGTTTAAAATTTAACACGCGCTAAATTCGAAAGTACAATTACCAAAAGGTTAAATGCAAAAATTCCAAGCTCGTTTTTATTTAATTCGATTTTATACGGAATATCGTAATTAAATATAACATTTTAAATAATAATATTTATAATTTTAACGAAATTAATTTTTTTATAAGCATAATTGCCGCCGTTATGGTTATTATAATATTAAAAGGTTGTAGCAAAGCAAAATTGGTTTAACTTAACAATTAAAAATGAGTTATAATTATTTAAAAGGTTAATTTTTACGGTTAAGCGATCCCCTTTTTTATTATTGTTAAAAAGCAATATTATTTAACCAATTAATATTTGGAAATTAACCTTTTACGCAATTAAATTATTGCAATAAATGCTAACGGGCAAATTACTGTTACAGTTAAGCTTTTGCTCTTTAAGTAAAGCATTAAAGGAGTACTAAACAGTAGCACGTAACTTAACAATTAAAGGGATTTACAGGATAACTTGGGTGCGGCTTAAATGCTTGCTCCAAGGGTTACTTAAAAGCTAACTTAAATTAATTAATGTTAATGCATTTGTTAAAAACTATTTAAAACAGTAAGAAACCCCCCTTTTTTATACTCCAGGCATTTTTCCTTAAAAGGTTAATATGTGGAATATGTTTATATCTTTTATATTACCCTTAACGCTTAATATGTTAATCCTTAACATATTACCTGTTTGGGTTACGTAACCAGGGGGCGACCCCGCTTCTTGCCTTTTCCCAAGCCTTTTTTGGTAACTTGGTAACAGCTTTGCCGCTGGGTCGTAACAATTACAAACGAATTTGGTTTAAAATGGATTTAGCATTTTAATAAATACATTATATCGCGCACAAAAAGCACTTATCGTTTGTTAATATTAAATGGGCATAAAAGTTATTATTTAATGGATTTCGAACTTTATTGCCAAAAATACAATATCGTTACGCTTTATATGCTTTCGCTTTTTTTAACCGTTTAACGTTAAATGCTTTAACCCGTTAAAAAAACGTACGATTAATAAATCGAAAGTTTAATAAAATTATAAATTAATTACGTAATTAAAATTAATTTTTTTTCGGCATTTAAAACGGCATTTTTTGCTTTTATAACCGAAAAAAACATTTAAAAAAGCTTTTAAAAAGCTGGTTTTGCTCCTTTCAATCCGGATTCGGTTTTGGAAAAGCTAAATGTAAGGTTACAAATTCCAATTCCCCCGAAAAAGCTTTTAAATAACGCTAAACTTTGGATTTCCAAAATGCTTTAAATAGTTAAAAACGCAACTTTGCAATTTAAATACATTAAAATTCGAATTTTTAATTATTAAAATAACTTTTCGTTATTTATATTAATAATTATAATTTAATTTACGAAAAAAACGAATTTAATAATGCATTAAATAATTTTTTTTAAAATTAAAATTGCTTTATTACGCAAAGCGAATAAAGCGTTAAGCAAACGCTAAAAAGTTAAAAGGATACGTATTTAATAAAAAAAGTTACATATTATTAAAAAAATACGAAATGTTTTAAACCAGCAAAAGCTAAATGGGTAATTATAGCAAAAAATGCAATAATTTGTTAGCAATATAGCACTTGCGGCAAAACCAAATATAATGCGCGCATTTGTTAAGAAAAAGTAAAAACGTTCGATATAACGTGGTTTATAAATAAGTGGAACATATAAGCAAATGGAACACTTACACCCAATTTCCGGTTAATTAATGCGCATGCTAACCCAATAACGCCAAAAATCCATTTAAATTATTCGGAATTATATATATCGAACGTTTTTATTTCCTTTTAGCAAATGCGCGCATTGTATCCGGTTTTGCCGCACGTGCTATATCGCTAACAAATTATTATTGCCTTTTTTTAACCTTTATAATCGCGCATTTTTTGCTATAGCTATTTATTTAATTCCTTTTGGTTTAAAACATTCCGTATTTTTTTAATAATATGTAACTTTTTTTATCGAATACGTATTTTTTTAGCCTTTTAGCGTTTGCTTAACGCTTTATTTGCTTTTCGTAATTTAAAGCATTTTTTTTCCAAAAGGTTAATTTAATGCATAATTGCCCTAACCCTTTTTGTTAATTAATTTACAATTATTAGCATAAATAACAAAAAGTTACTTTAATAATTGGAAATTTAAATTTTAATGTATTTAAATTGCAAAATTGCGTTTTTAGCTATTTAAAGCGTTTTAAAAGTTTAAAGTTCGGCATTGCTTAAAAGCTTTTTTAAAGGAATTGGAATTTGTAACCTTACATTTAGCTTTTCCAAAACCGAATCCGGATTAAAAGGAGCAAAGCCAGCTTTTTAAAAGCTTTTTTAAATGTTTTTTTCGGTTATAAAAGCAAAAAATGCCGTTTTAAATGCCGAAATTTTTTTTTTTTTAATTATGTAATTAATTTATAATTTTATTAAATTTTCCATTTATTAACCGTACGTTTTTTTTAACGGGTTAAAGCATTTAACGTTAAGCGGTTAAAAAAAATAAAACGAATGTAAAAGTATATAAAGCGTAATTATATTATATTTTTAGCAATAAAGTTCGAAATTAATTAAATAATGGCTTTCGTAACCGTTTAATACCAATAAACGATAAAACCTTTTTTTGCAGGTTGCAATGTGCTTATCGAAATGTTAAATCCATTTTAAATTAAATTCGTTCGTAATTTACCCGTTAGCATTTGTTAAAATAATTTAATTACGTAAAAAATTGGGTTTTAAATACCAATTAATTAAATAATATTGCTTTTTAACGATAATAAAAAAATTTGTTTAACCGTAATAATTAACCCTTTAAATAATTATAATTTATTTCCGGTTATTAAATTAAACCAGCTTTGCTTTATTACGGTTTTTCGATATTGTAATAACCATAACGGCGGCAATTATATTTATAAAAAAACCGGTTTCGTCGAAATTGTAAATATTGTTATTTAAAATGCCATATTTAACCATAATATTCCGTACAAAATTAAACCACGCAAAAACGAGCTTGGGATTTTTGCATTTAGCCTTTTAATAATTGTATTTTCGAATCCAGCGCGTGCCAAACTTTGCGCGGCGTTTAACGAAATTCGCAACCCAATTTTTGCTAATAACGCCCGCGTTGCGTTCGGCAAGCAATTGGTTAACCATATTTTTAATACCAAATGGCCGGAAAGGAAATGCTTGCAAATTTAATTTAAATATGTATTTAATAAGCGCTTTTTTTTAAATTCCGTTAATTTCCGTAATTTAAGCATGCTATTGCATCGAGCAAATTAGCCGTATTTTTAACGCGATAAAGTGGCAAAAGCAACGGAATAAATTTTGGCAACGGCCCAAAAACTTAATTTTGGGTTGGATCGTAAAGCTTAAAAAGCGAGGATTAATTTGGCTTTTTTATTTTGTTTTGCCATATTTATTGGTGGAGGAATTGGTAATGGGAAAAAACGCGTTATATTGTCGCGGTCGCGTGTTCCACTCGCTTGTATGTTCCACTTACTTGTAAACCACGTTATATAATTTCAAATAATTTAAATGGATTCCTAGCGTTATTAAATTGGCATGCGTATCGATTAATTAAAAGTTGGGGTAACGTGTTCCATTTGGTAATGTGTCCCACTCGGTAATAAACCACGTTACAAATTACCTGTAACTTTCTTTAATTTGTAATTTATTAAGCAAATTACAAATTACCCGTAGTTATTTAACCACTGGCTTTAATTACTTAAACAGGAAGATAAGTGGTTTTTGGCTGGCTGCCCTTCCTTTCCTGGCCTTCCTGCCGGTTCATAACTGTTTGGTTTATAACATTAAGTCCTTCCTTTTGTAGCTAAAGCCTTTTGGCTACGTATTATTGTTTTTTCCCCGCCCTTTTTGTTAGTCGTAAATATTATTTTTCCTTATTATTTAACCATTCCTTTTTTTAATAAAATGTTTAGACGAGTCCAAAAACGTTCCCAAGCTCGTCCGACCTTTCGGCGCAAAGATTTGCTTTCTTTGGTTTCCGCGTCGGCGATCGACATGTTTTTTTGTTCTTTTTGCTTTAAATCTTTAAAAAAGGACTCCTGCAAAGCTTTTCCTTAAAATTCCTTTCGTTGCGTAAAGTGCTTGCGTTGCAATCGTTTTGGTTACGACATTTTGGGTCCTACCTTTAAGCAGCTTCGTACCATTGGTTTTTAATTTCGAAAAATCAAAGCCGAAATCCAAGCTGTGGAAAACAAGCGTTATGCTTTAAATAACCGCCTTAAGCGCTTTCGCAAACAAAAGGACCTTTGGCTTAAAAGGCAGCTTCGTGCGTTATTTCGGGGCATCGATACCGTGGAAGAATTGGAACGGGTTAAACGGGAAGAAGCCGAGCAAGCGGCGGTACAAGCGGCCGTAGCTTTTCCTTCTTTGCTTGCGCCCGACTTCCTTTCCTTATCCCCTGGTTGGGACGAGTCCGGGGTTAATCCTAACCTAGACCTTTTCGCCCTTTTTCATGCCGGTAAATTGGATTGTCCTTAACAACTTCCTTTAGTCGTATGGCGCAATAATAGCGCGCTCGTTCTTGTAGCGGGAAGTCCTGGGTTTAACTCCTGGTACAACCATTATAATCTTGCTGGCGCGATATTTAGCAAAATTATAAACCCCCTTTTTTTTGCTTAACCTGCTAAAGGCTTTGTAAAATGTCGTGCTTGCGGGCGTGCTTTTTGCTTTTTCGGGTTGTAACCGCAATCGCGATATTTCCTTATATTTTTCAATAAGCTATTGTTAATTCTTCCGTAAGCGATACTCCTGCAAAGCCTTTTGGCAATTTTTAAAATTTATCGTACTTTTTTATATATTGTATTTATCCCCCCAACCTTCCTATTTAACGAAGTACTGCTTTTTGCGGTAATGCGTTTTTTCGTTAAAAATGGCTTTAACATCCCATTTTTGGTTGGGATTAACTTTTATTAACTCGGTGCTTACAAAGCTTTTAAACGCTAATTCCAGCAAAAAAACGTAAAAAACGGGGTGGATGCGCATGGTTAAAAATAGTTAAAGTTCGTAATTAACCGGAAAAATAATTCGCTTAACCCGGAAAGGTTCGAATTTCTTTTTATCCAGCTTGTCGTTTAGCCTTTTTATTTTAATGTTAGTGCGTAAAAGGTAAGCGTTATCCCTTTTTTAAAAGTTAGTCCTTTAATCCTTTTTTTGTTGGCTTGCTTGGTTATTCGCTGGCGAAATGTTTTTAACTTGTTTTGGAAATTTTTGTACAGTTTAGTAAGTTTTTTACTTCCAGCTCCGCTGCAAAAGCCTTTTTTCCTGCTTTGGGTTCCCGGTACGCTGTAAGTATATACCCGTAATTAGCGTAAAACGGCGTTATTCCGGTACGTTTATATACAAAGCTATTGTACGCGAACTAAGCGATGAGCAATAATTGCACCCAATTGGTTTGCTTGTAATTAACTTAATAGCGTAAGTACTGTTTTATAATTTGGTTGGTTCGCTCCGTTTGTCCGTTTGTGTTACGACCACAGCTACGGGGGAAGGGGGTCGACCGCGACCCCAAACCAAAAACCCCCGCACAAGGCGCTGCTTCACTTTGGGAGGTTACGTAACCCTGAAATGCTAAGGATTAATGTAATACTTATTACCATTAAGCAAGCGATTAGTAACGATTAGTTACTTAGCAAAACTTAGCAAAGGAATTGGTACAAACAACCAGGAATATATAAACAAGGGGTTTTTTATGTTTTAAATAGTTTTTAATAAATGCATTAGCATTAATTAATTTAAATTAAATTTTAAGTACCTTTTAAAATAAATATTTAAATTTATACTTTAAAATTTAATAAACCATTTTAATTAACCCAATTTACAATTATTGCTTAATGCTTTTTAAGCGCTTTACTTTAAAAGCAAAAGGTTTAATTGTAACAATTTATTTATAAGTAATAAGCTATTAATAAAGCGTATTTCGTTTCGAAATGTATTACAAAAGCTTTCCAAAACTTGCTTGTAATAAAGCGTTGTAATACCTCGTAATTTAATATTACGTGCTTAAAAAGCGTACGTGTTACAATTAAACCTTTGCGTTTAAAGTAAAGCATTTAAAAAGCATTAAGCAATAATTATAAATTAAATTAATTGGGTTGGTTAATTAAATTTTAAATTGCAAATTTAAATGCTTATTTTAAAAAGTACTTAAAAGCTAATTTAAATTAATTAATGCCAATGCATTTATTAAAAATTATGTAAAATATAAAAAACCCCTTTTTTATATATTTTTGGTTGCTTGTGTTACAGTTAAGCCTCTGCTCTTAAGGTAAGGCACTAAAGGAATACTAAACAATAACACGTAACTTAATAATTAAAGGGATTTACAGGATAATTTGGGTGCGGCTTAAATGCTTAACGTAGTTTATTACCTAGTGGATTACATTACTTAGTGGATTACTAACCACCGACTTCCAGTTAATCGACGCGCATGCCCACCAAATAACGCCAGAAATCCATTTAAACTATTCGGAACTGTATACATTGAACGTTTTTACTTTTTTTTAACAGGTGCGCGCATTGTATCCGGTTTTGCCGCACGTGCCACATCGCCGACGAATCGTCGTCGGCCTTTTTTTTTAACCTTTATGGTTGCGGATTTTTTGCTGTAGCTATCCATTCAAATCCTTTTGGTTCAAAACATTTCGTATTTTTTTAACAATATGTAACCCTTTTTGCCAAATACGTGTTTTTTTGGCCTTCCGGCGTTTGTTTAATGCTTTGTTCGCTTTGCGTAACGAAGCAATTTCGGCTTTAAAAAGGGCCATTTAATGCATTATCGAATTTGTCCCTTTTGCAAGCTGGTTTATAGCTATTAATATAGGTAACGGAAAGCTATTTCGGTAATTAAAAATTCGAATTTTAATGTATTTGGATTGCAAAGTTGCTTTTTTGGCTATTTGGGGCGTTTTGGAAATCCAAGGTTCGGGGTTGCTTAAAAGCGTTTTCGGGGGAATTGGGGTCCGTAGCTTTACATTTAACTTTTTCAAAACCGAATCCGAATTAAAAAAAGCAAAGCCAGCCCTTCGAAAGCCTTTTCGAATGTTTTTTTCGGTTATAAAATTAAAAAATGCCGCTTTAAACGCCGAAAGGAATTTAACTTTGGTTACGTAGCTAACGTATAACTTTATTAAATTTTCGATTTTTTAACCGTACGCTTTTTTTAACGGGCTAAAGCATTTAACGTTAAGCGGTTAAAGGAAATAAAACGAATGCGAAAGCATGCAAAGCGTAATAATATTATATTTTTAGCAATAAAGCTCGAAATCCGTTAAATGGTGGCTTTCGTAGCCGTTTAGCACTAACAAACGATGGGTGCTTTTTGTGCGCAATGCAATGTGCTTGTTAAAATGCTAAATCCATTCCAAACCAAGCTCGTTTGTAATTTACCCGTTGGCATTTGTTAAAATAACCCAATTGCGTAAAAAGCCGGTTTTTAAATACCAATTGGCTAAATGGTATTGCCTTTTAAGGATAATAAAAGGGGGGATCGCTTAACCGCAACAATTAACCCTTTGGATAATTGTAACCCATTTCCGGTTGTTAAGCTGGATTAGCTTTGCTTTGCTACAGCTTTTCGATGTTGTAATAATTATAGCGGCAACGATTATGCTTATAAAAAAGCCGGTTTCGTCGAAATTGTAAATATCGTTATCCAAAATGCCATATTTGGCCACAATGTTCCGTACAAGGTTAAATTAAGCAAAAACGAGCTTGGGATTTTCGCACTTGGCCCTTTGGTAATTGTACTTTCGAATCCAACGCGTGCCAAACTTTGCGTAGCGTTTAACGAACCTTTTAACCCAGCATTTGCCAATGGCGCCCGCGTTGCGTTCGGCGAGCAATCGGTTAGCCATATTTTTAATACCAAAAGGCCGGAAAGGGAATGCGCGAAAATCCAGCTCGAGTATGTACTTAACAAGCGCCTTTTTTTCGGATTCCGTTAATTTGCGAGAATTAACCTTGCTGTTGCGTCGAGCAAATTGCCCGCTTTTTCGCTGGGCGAAAGTAAAATAGTTAACCGCGTAAATTTTGGCAGCACTTCGGACGCTTAATTTTGGATCCAAATTGATGGCTTGAAGGGCCAAAATGATCCTGCTTTCGTCGCTTATGTTTGCCATTGTTTATTGTGGAAATTTTCGTGGATAAAGTTCAATTAACGCGTGGACGCGTGTTACTGATCCACTAAGTAATGTAATCCATTAGGTAATAAATTACGTTACTCCAAAGGTTATTTAAAAGCTAATTTAAATTAATTAATGCCGGAGCTTTAGTTAAAAACTATTTAGGACAATAAAAAATCCTTCCTTTTTATACCTTTTTACCAAGCCATGTTATATAGCTTAATCCAGGTAATTTTGCTTTCCCACTTGGGACCGGCGAAATCACTTGTGGTCGGGGGTAATCTTATTCTCCCAACAGGAATCCCTTAAATCACCCAAATCACGTGCCAGTGCGGGGTAAGCTTCCTATCCCTTCCTTCTCGGGCCTTGCTTCCCTCCTGGCTACCTGGTGTGGTTGTTGGTTGTAACATTACCACGGCAATATTAACCGGTACGCGCGCTTTAAGCAACCTGTTTATGTTAGTATTAATAAGGATTGTTGCGTAAGGCGCGGCATTTACCATAATACCGGCTTCGCAAAGTGGATGCTCCACAACCAGCCCCGCAAGCATTACATCCAGGCAATCCACGCCCGATTCATTATAAGCAACAACCTATCGCGAATTTCGAAAAACCAACCCCCCGACAACGAGCTCCCCTGGCAGATCTGGTACCCGACCCGCGCCGCCGCCGAAACGTACGTCGAGCTCGCCCGCCGCAGGCCGTACATGCGCCCCGCCGTGGCGCGCGCCCTGATCGTGGCCGATTACCAGACGGAGTGGGACGAGAAGATGGATTAGGATTTTGAGTTCACGCATGACATGTTCACGCAGGCGAGGGCGAGCCCCAACCCCCACTACCTGGCCGACCTGTACGCTCGGAAGGGGATGGGAATCCCTGAAAGAGACGTCTACCGTCCCGAGCATAACTGCGCCATCCCGTTCGAGACGTGTTTCGACCTCAACCTGCAGTCCACGCTGTCGGTGGCGAGTGTCGACGGCACGTGCTACCACGAGCCGGAGGGGGGACCTGGCATATACAATGGCTACGGAGGAGAGGAGGCGCATGCGGATAATGTGAAGCTCTACATCGCGACGAAGGACGAGGCACGCCCGCCAAATGACGGCAAGGGCGATGTTAACCTGCCACACCTGTGGGAGGAGCAAATAAGGGGCGGGTTTTCCGAGGAGGGAAAGAAGTCGGTCGTGGACTATCGTGGGCCAGGAAAATGGGATCGGTACCGAAGACGCGGGAGAGGAGGTCGGTACTAATGGACCAGCTGGTGGGCTGCATCGCGAGTACGTACCAAAACAACACCTCGTATTGACGTGGGCTCCATCCTACCGCTGCTTCCGCGACCACCGAGATAATTATGCGGGGAGGAGGTGGATATTGCCTGCACGGTCGTGATCCACCGTGGATGGATGGTCCATGTGTCAACGGTTCCAGCAATGAGCCCCCGGTCGTGTCTAGGTAACGAATGCACCCCACAGGTGGCAGCACCGCAAGGCCCAGAGCTCCGTGGAACAGCTGTTGGTCCCAGTTCGGAGCTTTAAAGTAGGCACCAAGCCGAAAGCATTGATAGCGATTGGGGCGGATGCCAACTATTATCTTAGCTCCCCACCTGGACCATCGGCGTCAGTCGCCATCGGGATAAGGTTATGAGCACGGTCTCCTTTGCGCCTGCTCTGGGGGAGACTGTGGAAACCCCCGCGCGGCCCGAACCCCCTAGCCACTACATGCACTGCCCGCATGGTTGTGAATCAGTGTGAACCGATTAATTAGGCCGGTGTAATTTAATTACAACTATGGACTAGTGTTGGTACGGGAAGGGGTTTCCATCAACGGTGTATTTATCAAGCCAAGCACCCAACACTCATCACTATCAGAAATGCCTCATGGCGCCATGCAGAAATGAGACCGTTTATAGCGGCCGAGCGGCCAAAAATAATCCATCCCCACCAGACATAAGCGGGTGACAGCGAGAAATTGATTTTTCATGCCACAAGTGAACTCTCCTCCTTTCTAACTGCAAAGGAGGGAAGGCAGAGACATCCATCGGTAATGTGTGCGGCTGACATGCTTTCTCGGCATCCGCAAGGGGAAACCCCCTGTTGGCGGCGGCGGCATGTCTCTCGGCCTGGCTAACACACCTCTGAGGTGCTTAAAAGATATTTCCGCGCCTTCCGTGTCTCTGTGCTGGTTATCGCTGCAGTACCCAGGCCCCCTTCGACACCCCAAACTGCCTCTGCACCCTGGCTGACACCTCACTATCCCCCAAAGCACACTTTCATCATGGTCAGGATCTCCGGCCAGTCCAGGGCCGTCCTGCTCACCGCCTCCTTGGCGAAACTCGCCACGGCGGCGCAGGCGGCTTGCGTTTTCTTCTGGCAGGCCAATCCGGGGGACACGTGCCAGAGCATCGCCCGCGACTGGAGCCTCACTGCCCATCAGTTCGTCGCTCTCAACCCGTCCGTGGGGCCTGCCTGTGCCAACGGCGTCACTTCCGGCGTCGAGTACTGTGTTATGGGCGACCCTGAGACGGGCGGTCCGGCCACAACCACGACGAAGGCCACCACCAGGCCCCCGACGTCGACATCTGCTCCGCCGACCACCCTCCTCACTTCGACCAGCACCACTGCGCCTCCTACGACAACTCAGGACCCCAACATTCCCTCGCCTACCCAGCCGGGCACCATTGAAGGATGTAAGCTCTCTGGTTACCCCTTTTGGCACTCCTCCAGTACCTTCGGGTTCCTGCCTTCTCCAATTTGCCTCTTTTTGTCTGGCAGTCCACACATGTTACTGACAGAGGTGAACAGGCCGGTCATATTACGAGGTTGTTGAAGGGGATGACTGCGAAACCGTCCAGCGCAAGCATAACAACCGGTTTTCGATGGAGGAATTGTACGTCCCGTCCCGTCTACCATCGACGATTCCAACCAACTAGGGTCACTTTGCATACTGATTCATCCTTATCACAGCTACTTCTGGAACCCGGAGGTGGGCGGAGCGGCCTGTGGGAATCTGTGGACTGAATACTACGTTTGCGTTGACGCGGACGCCCGTCTTCCCACGCCGACCGGCCCCAGCCTCCCGGGCCCCACCCAGCCCGGGGTGGTCGGCTTTTGCACCGAGTTTCACAAGGCTCAGGAGGGAGAGGTGTGCTCGACCGTCGCGGAGCGTTATGGCAACCGCTTCCCCCTCAAGCAATTGTAATTCCGGGACCCCCATCCAACTATTAACGCATCGCCCCCATCCCCTTCCTTGTTCGAAGCCGCTTTTCTCACGATGCAGTGTCGCTAACCCACCTTGCTTGGATAGCTATCAATGGAATCCAGAAGCCGGCGGAGCCGAGTGCAGGAACCTGTGGACCAACTACTACGTGTGCGTGGGGCTGCCAACAGGCCTCCTGCCCAGGATGTTATGCCGAGCGTTGGCCCCTCGAATCACGCCAAGGCACGCCAAGGCACGCCAATCTCGCCGGCATCTCCCTGGGAGGGCACAAGGGCCATGTACTAAAACTCTCCGCGCGATGCCGCCCCGATGCGTGCGCTTGTCGCCGCCAACGGCGTCCGGACAGCGCGAGGTGGGGTCGGGGCCACCGATACGTCAGCACGCAGCACGATCGTGCGCCTTATGGGTGGTTTCAGGAGACATTTAGGGTTCGGCATGGCATGGGTGCTCCCTGCGCCGTGCGCTTTCGCTTTCGTATCCAGGGAACTGTCTACTCTTGGCCTCGATTCGGCATCTAGAACGGTCGGATTTCGTCTTGTGGGCGTCCATGCGTTTAATGCAGGCTTCCGCCGCTTTCTGGAATACGCATAGCTCTGCCCTGTTCGAACTCCTTTGTGGGTTGCGGCTCAATCAGTCTAGGAGGAAGAGTTTGCACCGCCGCATCAGTCTCGGGCGCATCTGCCACACTCCGATCAACCTTTACGAAGGCTAGGGGCCGTAGAGAGGAGGGAGGGAGGGGAAAGCATCGCACCGGGCCCGACAGAGAGCAGACAATGAACCGGCGCGGCCCACTCCTTCAGCAGACGTTGCTCACGGCATCTCCTATCCTCTAGCACACAGACCACCCTCAAGCTCTCAAGCCTTGGCCTAGGGGGATCCCCTACTCGCCGCCATGGCCGTCGACGACCTCGGGCCGCAGTTTGTTAAGGCCTCATCGGCGCTCCCCGCCATCACCACGCTGCTGTTGATCATCAGGATCGGCGAGCGATACGACCGGGGCGTCCTCGGCTAGGACGACTGTGCGTTCGGAACGGACTTCCCGCCTTCCCCCACCAGAGCTTCCCTGGCCGCTGACCTTTTGCGTTCGGCAATGTCGCGTCTACAGTACTCATCCTCCTTAGCTGGGTACGAGATGATCCGCGTCTGCATACCGCATATGAGCTGCGTTTCGTTCTGACGTGGGCACACGCGGGCGGCCACCTCCTCGAACAGGTATTTCACGTGGCCTTTGCCACCGCAGGTCTGGCTGGTGGGTGATCCGAGGCTTCCGCGCTGTCACTGTCATCGTGCATGCTCTAACTCAAACCCGTGTCCGGCGACAACCAAAAACACAACAGCGGTGCCGTACGGCTTTGGAAAGCACATGAGCGACCTGCCGGCCGCGCACCAGCAGAGCGTCCTGCGGCTCATAATGGTGGCCTCGGCCACTTGGAGCGTCGGTGTCGCCTTCGCCAAGGCCTCCTTCGCCTGCCTCTACCTCCGCCTCACCTCGAACCGGTCCGTCGGCCACCTGAACCGGGCCGTCATCGCCTTCCAGGCCGTCCAGGCGTCCGTCCAGGTCGCCTACAAGGGTTTTCAGTGCATACCCATGCAGAAGGCCTGGGACGCGAGCGTTCCGGGGTCGTGTGTCAGTTTGGTGCCCATGTGGTGGATGACGGTATGCCACTGTTGCTAGTCTTGGAGCTCCAGCGTCTTCTGTCTGCTGTCTACTGACTGCCGCGTCCGTGGCATGCCGCATTGCCGTCGACGCCAATAGTTTATCTGCAACATCTCCGTCGACCTCATCCTGTTTATCCAGCCGATTCCATACATCTGGCAGCTCCAGCAAATGTCGGCCGCCAAAAAGGCCGGTGTGATCCTGATGCTGTCCCTAGGGCTGTTCATCTGCATGATATCCGTAGTCAGGATCTTACAATCGGTTAGAACGGACAATACAGACATGTCTTGTATGTTTGCCCATCTGTCCCAAGGCCGGAGCGGGGACCCTCACACGGCTCAAGTAGCACAACTGACAACCCACTTTCGCCACAACGCATTCTTTTTTGCAGACCAGCTAGTCGACCCCATCATCTAGTCCGTGTCAACGTGATAATTGGCCAAAACTCAACAAAGGCTGACGTGCGAGTCTTTCCCCCACCACAAACAGTGGGAGGTAGCTGATTTGATCGAGTAGACTAGGGCCGGGGCCAGAGGGGGTAAGGTGGGCGTTTGGTGTGTCTTGTGGCGCGAGTCACGTTCCTTTGGTGATGGCCACGATTCACGCCACGCTGAGGTCAAGCCTTGTCTGCAATTATAACGAGTGTCGCCGCGTGTTGTAATGGGAGCCTCACGGTGGTGTTGGCGATGCCGCTGGCTGCTTGAGAGTCGTGTCCGCTGGACTGCAGTGTATCCACCGATGGGTGTGAGGCTATTTGGAAATCCTAGTGAGTCAATTCGGGGCAAGGTAGAAAGACTGACGGTAAAGCATAAAAGGGACACATTTGCAAGTGGTGTATGAAGACATGTCCAGACTTGTAGTTTCTGTGGTACGGAACAGCAGTCTGCCGCTCCGGAATCGGGGGGGGGGGGGGGGGTACGCTTCCAAGCGGACCAAAGTAAAGTCTGGCTATCCTCCTGCCAGACCCCATGGGTGTGGCTTCGGACTCCGGCTGAGGGTGGAGCGGTTTGCGAAGAAAAAACAAGCATTCAAAGGATTTACATGCTCTCCAGTCCTCTGCCGTGATCCGGAACGCAGCTAGAATCCTGGCAAGAAGGCGGAGGGGCGGTTCCAGGACAGCACGGCCTAAGCTCTGTCACCGGCAATTGGCGATCTGGGCATTCTGGGCTCAATCGGGAAAGTGCACAGCAAGTAGATGCCATCCTAGACGTGCCCTCGCCGAGCGTGGTATTGACCTTCTCCGCAAGCACGGGCCCATCGTGGAGATCCAAGGACTGGGGTCAACAGCTAACTCGTCAAACCTTTGTAATGATATAAATTCTCTGAATTTGGCTGTGGTGCTGACACCGCAAGACGCGAGGTCCTCGCTTCCATCGCTATGGAAAGCAGGGCATGGCAGCCTCCCTAGAGATGGTACTTTGTGAAGTAGACTTGGCGCCAACTAACGTCTCCGGGTGCAGGATGATGTTGAGCAAGCCCTAGCGGCGAATATCCTGCTTCATTGATCGAGGTGGAGGGTCAGCCAAGAGCATGTGAGATAAAATGTGAAACAAAATGTGTATCCGAAGGTGCGGCAACTCACAGATGGTCTCCCGCACCGAGGGCAGCCAGCCTCCCGTGTTGGTCCCCCGTGGGCACCGCCACGCATCGGCCACTCCAACAGCTCTCTGCCGTGCTAGGGGATAGCTTGGAAACATCTACTGTCGAAGCCGGGCGAGGAACTCTGCTTGTGCTAAGCATCGGCTCAGGCGGCAGCAAGACGCTCGGACAGGCGGGTATGGAAACCCTGAGATGGGTCCTGGAAACCAAGGAGCTGCGGCAAGACTCTTTTGTATGTGTTGCTGCGGGATGAAAGGACGCTGTAGGATGGGTTGCTACGTGCGTTACTCGCTGCTGATGGATCCCTGCAAGAGCCGACTGGATACAGTTTGATCATCAGTGCTGGAGGCATGGGAGATATCATGGAATAGAGAACGGCGATTTCATCTTTGAGAGTGAGCTTTGCGCTAGTCACAAGACAAGCCTTTTGTGCTTGGGTCGACGAGCCGATTCTACCTTGACTGCCTCGGACGCTGACAATAACACCCTAAGCAGAGGAGCTTCGTGTGCGATCCAGTGCGGGAGACATCCTCGGGGACGCCGCCAACGAGGTTGTCGGAGTGCTGCTGTGGGTTGGCCGCTGTATCGTGGCGCTCGTGCGAGTCTGCCTTGTTTTCGTGGGCGAGCTCGGCTAGCGGATGCTAGACAGGTCTGTGGGCGCGGCGGGATATTCAGTAGCATGAAATGTTGCCTAGGAGAATAGAATAAAAGAATGATGGCCAAAAAGCGCTAAAAAAATACAGGCAGAGGTGTTCGCCGGCCGCGTAGTCTGTCGTGGCCCGCTCCAGGCCGGCCTGCTGTCCATCTCGCCTCTACCGCTGTTGCTGTTGTTGATGAGGGATATGAACGAGCTAGGACGACCCGGAGCGGAGACGAAAGAAAAGGAGTACGGAAAATAGGGTAGCTACCATCCCTAGGCCGATCTTCTTGTACATTTCATTGGTGTTCTTGTTGTTGCTGTTGTTGCTGTTGTTGACCAACGAAATGTACAAGAAGATCGGCGTGGAGAGGGAGCAAAGCGACAGGTGAAAGCATCTTGTGGGGGAAGTGGCATGGTCGCCACAGTTTGGGGATGAGGCAGGAACGAGAGGAGGGGAAGGGAGCACCAGGAGTGAATAGAGAGGGGAGATACAGTGACTGCTCATGTCGATAAAAGTGGACCCAGCATCGCATCTCAATTTTTCTTGTCCATTTCTCCCTTCTTTCCCCGAAGGTTTTCCTTATCGTCCACCGAACGCGCCATCATTACGCCAACCGCATAAATTCATTCCCAACATCTCCTTCAACCTCAAGTTGGTCTCTCTCCCTCACGATCCCATCGCCGCGGTTACAGGTCAACCGTTGGTGCCTGATATCACCATGAATACGGACCTTATGGACAGGATCTCCTACGATGCGGAGTTGATCGCCACCAAAGTAAAGCCATTCGTCAGCGCCCACCAGTCTTCCCTCAGCCTGCTTGCCGAGGTCACTCGTAACGGCTCTCTTGACGCGAACGGCCAGTACCACCATGCCATCTCATCGGCTTTGGAAGCCGTAGGAAAATTCCTCCATTTCAGCACCACTCTTATGATTCTCATTGCCATGAAGAAAGATCCCGACGATCTTCCTGTTGAGTGGACCGAACAGCGCATTCAAACCGACATTGGCAAAGCTCAAGCCGCTATCGAGGGCCTAGAGCACACCGCCAAAATTGAGCATGCCCTCAGGGTTCAGAATTACCTCTTTAAGTCTGGTAGACTCGATAACTCCAACTTCCGCCTCAGCGCCATTATCGTTATGTTGTCGGCCATGTGGGCTTGGACGCACGACGACCAGCGCGACCCTGATATTCCTGGTGTGGACTTCGGCATGGCTCCTTTTATCCATGTCTCTCTCGACTTTCTCGGCCGGCCGCAGTACCTCGATGGTAATGATTGGATAGGAATGGACGAGGCTCCTCTTGCCAAGATGCCAGGAAGCAACTGGGGCCTCTTCTTTCGCGAGCCAGGCCTGCCCTACTTTCACAACGAAGTCCTGGACACTATGACCCTCACCATTCCCCATGAAGGCCTCCTCTTGATCGAGAATACCGTGGAGACCTATACGAGCGTCGCCCGCCAGCTCAAGCGTGTCAATCAGTTGCTCAAGCGGACTCCCAAGCACAAGAAGGTATGCCGTGTCAATTTTACCCAAAATATTTCATAGCTAACATGGTACTAGGCAGCGGAGGAGTTCCACCAGGCATTCGGCAGTCCTTTCTCCAAGGCAGAGCCCATTGTAAGTTACCAAATCCTGCTGCTTGGCTATATATGCGCTGACATTCTGCAGTCTCAGACCTACATTACCTACGACTATTCTGAGATCTGGACCGGAAGCCTTAGCGGCCTCAAGGTAAGAATCTCCTCTTTCAGCGAAGAGTTTTGATCAAAGCTAATGTCGCTACAGAATATCTCCACGCAGGACGAGACGGGCTGCTATAGGGCTGGCTTCATCACTCACATGGTTGCTCATGTAATGAACCCGGAGATGCCGCTCGGTCACTACGAGACTCTGCAGACTCATCTTGAGCTTACCTTCGCCATCCCAAGAGATGAGTAGTTGATCCAGGGGGAATGGGAAAATGGGGTAGATATATATGGAGAAGGGCTAGATATCACATCGATTCGAGATGGAATATATCATGGCGTAGTCATTTTATTTGCGAATCTCGGCCGTGCCTACACTTACCTGTATGTAGAGAGGAACGAGGGTATAATGGAAACTCTATCTCAGGAAAGCAGCATCAAGAAACAGACGGGGTATATTTTCCACAACCTTCTCTCTCTATCTCTCTATCTCTCTCTCTTTCTCTCTTTCTCTCTTTCTCT
>NW_008804549.1:733932-843336 GCF_000145635.1 Gaeumannomyces tritici R3-111a-1 | reverse complement strand
CTCTCTTTCTCTCTCTCTTTCTCTCTTTCTCTCTTTCTCTCCAAAGTCCGCTTGCGTTAGGTCCATCCCGTTCGTGGCTTCGTGGGGTTGTGTCGTTGAAATGCGACCGGGGTCTCAGCTACCAGAGACCTATTGTGGAGTGCGAGTAGTCGAACGGTGTGTCCCGATGGCCAGCGGGGAGTTGGCCTGAGGCAGGAAGCATGCCGTAATAGTCGACTGAGATATCGTCGAAGAGCATGTCGTCGAAGAGCATGTCGTCGAAGAGCATGTCGTCGAAGAGCATGTTGTGCTGCAGGGGGGGTGCTGTGTCGTCTTGCTGGATTGGAGTTGTATCTTGGGCCTGGAAAGTGGGGATGATTTGAATGTCGACCAGAAAGTTGGATATATCCCCGTTGGGAGAAAGAAGGGAAGCAACCGTATCGGTTGGATCGCTGATGAGGGTGTTGGTGTACTCCTGGTTGATTTCTCTGCTCGAAGCTCGCACATCACCAGAAGGCGGAGCTGTCTGGGTCATGATGGTCACAGAGCTGTCCTCCATCTGCCTCAGAAGCTGGGAGCTGTTTTCGAATGGAAAGCCACCCTGGAGGCAAGCTCGCAGGAGCTCGAGCTCGGTCATGGGCACCTGAACTTGGTCGGCAACTGGAGGCACGGCGGTCTGGTGAAGAGTGAGATCCAATCTAGTCTTAGACCCTGCTGCTGCACTCGAAACCACCTGCCAGTTGAGACATCTCAGGTAGTCGCTGGGCTTCGGGATGCCCATCCGGGGGCAGGCGACCCGAAGAAACCCCGACATGACAATGCGGCCCTTCGTAGTGCCAGCAAAGTCTCGCACTCGTGAGAAGACGCTGGCCATTATGGCCCATCTTGGCCTGAATGGATCCGTCTGCCACAGAGTCGTGATGAGAGGTGATCTCTCCTTCTGAGGGCGGTCTGAGAAAATCCCGGCGTAGTATGCTAAAAGCATAGGTCAGCAGCCGAAGAAGAGGTAGGTAGATAGAGAGATACTCACAGCGAAATGCCATGAAGCCGTTGACCTTCTTCTTCTTGCGAGACACAGCTGAGGCAGGCTGGTTTGCGACCACGGCGGATTCCAGAGGCTGTTCGTTCGATTTCTGCGCCCTGAGGAGCTCTTTGATCTTCTCTTGCGGGATGAGGCGTGCGATTGCATCCGGAGAAAGGCTGGATATCATTTGGCGGATTCTCTCGCCATCAGAGAGGCTCGCAGAAGATGACATTTTCTCGGATGGGGCACCTTGATGATGCGACGCGTCGAAAGCGAAAGATTCGAATATGAACGGAAAATAGATTGGAGGCGATAAGGCGATAATTTGTGGAGGATTGCAAAAGGAAATTCGGTGGCGGAGGCAACAAAGGGTTCTTCATTGGCATGTAGCTGACCCTCAATTTTTTTAGTCCACTCCAGAAGCGGAAGGGACATCCCCGGCCCTGATCCATTATCGGCCAACCGCATCTCTAAAAAACCTTGCAGGTGCTAGCCATATACCCTCCGCTGGAGAGACATAATGCTACCACATGCGGGCAGTCCCGTCAGCGCGGACTGTACGGCTTGCTTTCCGCGAAGTAGGCACGCCCGGTCCATATCTCCAGGTACAACTGAAGGTAGTCCGTAGTCTCCTTTATGCCGTGTTTGGTTCAAGAAGTTTATGATAAACCGTAGTCCATCAGAGGTACGAGGAGGTGCAGAGATGATTCCCAGGGGGACCTGCAAGCAAAGAAGTCACTTTTCCAGCCAGAAGCCCGGCACGTGCCGAGGCGCCCTGGCTTTACTCGCAAATTTTTCGAACGTACTGTAGCCTTTGCATATCATGCACCCAGATCCATCAGCGGTGGCCCTAAGCGGAAACAAGTCGTCTCTATGGTTCGCCAAGGAGCATCTGCCGAAATACCGGCGGGTTAAGGCCCTCATGAAGCAGATTGTAGGCAGTCCGTTTTGGGGCGTAAGAGGACCCTTGGACACCTCCATAAAGGCTAGGATCGTTAAGGCCGTAGCCAAAGCGAGCCTAAAATACGCCGAAAATTATAAAAAATCGGCCCGGTTTAACGAAAAAAGGAAAGTAAATTTTAAAAGCAAAATTTTGCGCAATATTTAAAATTTGCTTTACGCGCGTTTAAAAAGCTACTTTTGCGCTATTACCGGCAAGCTATTAAACCGGAACATACCGTTTGGTTAGTAATATAAATTTTGCGTAATATACATTGTTATAAAACGGCAAAAGCTAACAACGAAATCCGGGCATTTAACGTAGCATATTTTCGATAACAATTGCTATTGGTTTTGCAACGCCGTTATTAACCGCCGCGTTTTTAACAATTTTATATTGTATAAACGCAATAACAATTGCATGCTAAAATAAAGCGTTCCCCCGCTTTACTTGGCGAATTTCGTTAACCGGATTGGTTGTTACAACGGGTTCTTTAAAAAAATAATGCCCGTTTTAAAAGCGGCGGCGGTTAACGGCTATACAAAAAAGTTTTTATTGCGGTACCGGCGCTTCGGCCATTATAACGATACCGATATTGTTAATAGCTTAACAAAGCATTAAATCGATTGGGGCGGTTTCCGGAAGCCCATTTTCCCGCATTAAAGCCTTTTCCTTTTGGAATTGCACTAAAGCGCGTACGGCCAAAAAGGAAGCCGAGGCCCCGCAGGTCCGGTGCGGAAATTGCAGCCCCGCAAAGCACTTTTGGGTATTCCCTTTTAACGCCTGGTTTATTGTACAATTGCACCTTTGCCGGGAGCGGCGGTTTTACGCCTTTCCCTTTAGGGACGCTGCGGCGGCGCAGCTAAGCCTTAACGAGTGGCGGCACAATAAGCTGGGCGTATTGGGGGCGATACAGGCGCTCGGGGTGGTGGCGGTGGCTATACGGGGGTCGCCGGTTTTTAAAGCACGCGTGCCGGTGGAACTTTACGCCGCGCGGGCTGGTATTCCCGGATAACAAAGGCAGCGGGCGCGCGCGCAAGCTCTGCTTTAAAAAGCGAGGCCGCCTGGTAGTAAAGCAGGGCCGCTGCTGTTGGGAGGGCGGCGACGGCGGCGTGGTGGTCGTCGACCACGACCGCGTTAAGCTCGCCGGCATCCACCGCGCGCAGCCGGCCGGGCGGCCACCTGTACGAGCACGCCATGCTGCACAATTGCACGCTCGCCGATTGGGCGGACCTGGCGCCCGCCAACCAGGTGGCGGCGTACGTGGCGCTGCGCAACGCGCGCGCCGTGGACGTGGACGGGGTAATCGACAAGGCGGCGCGGAAAGGCGGGAAGCGGCGGGCGCAAAGGCCCGGCGGCAGGGGACAAAATAACGGGCAGAATCCCGGAAGGCTCGGGGTACTGGACCCGGGAGCGGCGGCGGCGCAAACAACGGGGAACGATGGCGCGGGGCAGGAAGGGGAGGTTTATAAGGCTGGGGACGTCGTTTGGGAAGGGTTTAACGGGTCCAAAGCGCAATTTTACTGCGAAAGGGAAGGCATGCGCGACTGCGTGTGCAATGCTGCGGGTTATTGCAACGTTAACGCGGGAGCGGATTACATTGCGGCCGGCAAAGCGTTCTCTGCCAACGGGTTTGTCCCTGCCGATACTGGAAACGGCGAAGGAAACGGCGGAGATGGAGGAGGCGGAAGAGGTTCCGGAAACGGAAGTGGTGGAGGATGCGGCGGTGGGGTGGTTTTCGGAACTGGAAATGGAGGTGGCGGAAGTGGATGCGGAAACTAAGCGGGTTGTTGGCCTGCAACTGGCATTGTATAAAAGCCAAGCTACATTGGTAATTAATACCAGTCGCACAAGCTACCATAAGTTGACGCTGCCATGGTGGCGGTTACGCTGGCAGCGTTTTTTGGAGCCATATGCTTTGCTTTTCGTGGAATCCCAACGCGATTTATTAAGTTCCTTTGTACCGAAGTATATCGTAATGGTTTATCCTGCCCGCCGTTTAATGCATTTTTTGCGGTTCCAACGTATAAAAACAAACCGAAAAAAATTAAATACTTTTTTTTAACGCCCATCGTTTAGCATTTAAATTTATTATATATTATTTATACATTTTTAACGTAAATAATATATTGCAAAAACGAATAAACATGGCCAAAATAAAAGCTAAAAAAAACGGGGGAAAAAATAAAAAATAATATTAATCCTTTTTATTTAAAGTTTTACCAATAATATTTAGCTTTATACTTTGCTGCTTGCAAATAATTACAAACTTTTTAAGCACGGGGCCGTTATTGCCCTTAACGGTAATAATGGATTTAAAATTGCGCGTTATAATATCTTTAACTTTAATAACGGTAACCAATAGCTTAAAAACTTTATTATTTATACCGATTTCGTTAAAAAATTTAAACGTTTTAAATTCGGGCAATAAACCAACCGAATGCAAACGGGCGCAATTGGATTTTTTGCCAAATAATTAATAATTTTAATTAACGCGTAACATTTTAAACTTTTCGAAATTGCGCATGCGGACGGCGCGGCGGCCGCTTAGGAAAGTGCAATTAATAACAACGGTTTCGAGCGAACGGGCGGCGGAGCGCAAGGCGACAACGTAATTGCTAAAATCGTCCGACGTTTTTTCGAGCTCGGGGCTCGGCTCGGGCAATTAGGTTATAACGAATTCGCGCAAGGCTTCGGGGAATTCGAGCACGTTGCCAAAAGCGTTGTCGCTGTCACGGCCATGGTCGAGAACTAGAACGTAGTCAATTGGCGCTACGAACGAAGATTCTAATCTGAGGGAGAAGGGAAGGAAAAGAAGGGATTCCGGTGTTTGGCGCGCGTTCAGCGCGTTTTGATAATAGCCCACCGTGTGGGTCCTGGTCTGTGGGTCAAGGCCTGTGGGCCTTGACCCAAATCGTTACACAAATTGCCCTAAAAAGGTAGTAATAAAATTTTATAAAAATCTTAAAAGAGTTAAATTAAAGTTACTACGTAGTTAAATATAACCTGTTAAAATTTGGTTACGATTGGGTTTAAATTGGCCGAGTTAGTAAGGGTATCGAAAATCGCGTTTAACACGTAACTTTGTCGTGGCCCACACGCTGATGTGGCCCACTCACTAATGGACTACGTTATAAAATTCTCCCATAATTCCCATATCTTATCTTCCTCCCCGGGGTAGCCTTCCCACCTAACGCGGTAAAAAACCCTGCCGCGTGGATTAACCATAAAATCCTTATTATGCCTAGGTAGTAGGTATAGCTGGTGTGGTGCACTCAGCTAGAAGTCCTAAATGTAGGCTACAGCCAGCCGGAGCCAAGTGGCCTGATATTCCTAGCCCTGTTAGCCAACCAGGTGCCCACGATCTCTTCCATGGCCGTCTACTCACGCCCGTCGCTCCGTATTGAGCTCTACAGCGCCCTCCTCTCGGCCGGCAAGATGCTGCTTCTCGGAGCTTCTGCCCCGTGCGCCACGCGTCTTCCCCTCATCACTGGGCGGCCAGCAGAGGGTCTGCGCTCTGGAAATTGCGGGGCTCTGCCTCGCTTTGGGGTATATAATGGCCGTCTTCCCTCCCTCTCCCCCCAAACATCTCTTTCTCTTCTTCTTTTTTTTCGAACCGGACTTCTTGGGGACTCGCGCCCCAGGAAGTCCCGTCCCCGCCTGGGTGCGGTTTGTACGTTTGAGTCCTTGTGACTCAAGACTTGTGGTCTTGACACTTGCGGTTTTGGCCTGCACATGGTAAGCATTTCCACTCCCTTTCCCTGTAGCTTCAGATCTCCAGGACCTCGCTCCTTTGCCTGACCCCAAGTTCTCACCCACCTATGCGCCACGTGTGCTAGCTTGACAAGGGACAAGAAGCCTGGGTCCTCAAGAAGGAGGAAGGCAAGGCGGACAAAAAGCCTTACACAGCCCTAAGGACGATTCAAAGCTCATCGCCGACGGCGATCGATGCTCACGATGTCAGTCGCACCGTCACTCAACCGCTAGACAATTTTGCCTTTGATTTTCTGACTTTCCTTTTATCCATGTTGCAGGTCTGCAGATACAAAAAAAAGCTCTTCAGCGGCATTCCGACCGCCACGGCCACCACGGCCACCACCACGAGCACGACCAGGAAGCGCAAGTCCTCCGCCAAGGCATCTGAGCTGGCGCCCGAATCTTCTTTCAGTTTCGACACCACAAACCTTTCGTCGGCTTCACCGTTTCTCGCCTGGCTTATCTCCTGCCCTCGGTTGCTCTACAGGAGGATTGCCGCTCTAGCACAGCCATCTGGACTAATATCCGGTTCGTCACTATCATTCCTCACCGACGCTCTCCACCCGTCCGGTCTCCCGTTTCCATCCATTCTCAACCCATAATTCTGATGTTCCTGGTCATCCACAGAGACCCTGTTGCGTTTCTCCAATACGATCCCACCACGGAGCTCCCTGCTGGGCAAGACAATCTCGGAGCACCTGGCAGCTCTGCCGTGTGGATTCTCTGTCACAGACTGGTGCGAGGAAGCATATGAGTTTCAATGCTGGTCGCAGTAAGGGCGAGGTTGGTTGGGCTTGGGGATTCATGATGTCACTTAGTTGTAGACGAGGTAGCCACCGTACTTCTTGAGCGTAGCTGAGCTCTCCACTCTATATTGACGGCTTATTTCCCTCGTTCTTTCTCATAGCACTCTCCCACGTGCTGGTGACATCATTTCTTCTTCTGTCTTAGTATTCTCCCGACTGTGTCAATGCGAGCTGAGGCGGCAGAGACTTCAGGCGAAAATGGCACTCTTGCCTGGAAAGATACGGAGGGACAGATACCAATCAACACTAGAAGCTTGCCAGCAGTGGAATACACTACAAAGATAGATGCGGGTGATAACGTAAGACTATGAACATACAAAAAAGATTCGAAGAGAGGGGCTGAGGTTCTCTTCCTTGCGTGAGGCAGGGGAAGCAAGCCCCAGAAGAGATGCCCTCTCCTCCGACCACCGACCTCTTGTTTTCCCCTTATCTCTACATGAAGAAAGAAAAGCCAGCCCAGAGCTGCCCACGACGTTTGTTTATCTTCCTATCTTTTCTCTCCTCTTCACCACTGACGGAGCATGTACGGGTTCCGGTCCGGGCCGAGCGAGTCGTAGATGTAAGTGGCCGGCTGCAGGAGCGTCTGGTCGCTGAGGATATGGGGCAAGTGCTCCCGCGGGAACTGCGATGCTTCCTCGTCGCCGAGATGGTCCAGAACCTCCACGCGCGGCTCGCGCCTAGTTACGGCGTTGCGGAAGGGCCTGTAGGTTTTGCGCTTCTTCTTGGACTTCCTCTTCGTCGTCTTCCTCTACACCTTGTCTGCTTCGCTGCCGCTCTCTTCATCGTCGCTGCTCGACCCGGAACCGTCTTTGCTGGCGGCGGCACCGCCCTCAGGGACCGGCGCCGCAGCCTTCACTTCCGCACGGGGAAGGGCATCATGGTTGCTGTCGAGCCTACTTCCACAGCCATACTCCTTCGTGGCACTCGCTTGATGCTTGCTCGTCTTCTCGCGCTCGTGCAGCTCTGCGGCAGCAAAGATACCAGGCGCATCGGCCATACTCTCTTGGACCGCGATGTGGAGGATCGCATCGTCGGCCGGGTCGAAGGGGTTGTCCGGATTGTAGACCCAGGCCTTGACGTCGCTCCTGGCCCGCAATCCGACCTTGGCTTTGGTGCGGATCATGTCGAGCGCGCGGAGGATGCAGTCAAGGCGCGTGAACAGCTGGCTGTAGTGCTCAACCATATGCGGGCTGAGGTTCATGCTCTGGCCCCAGTTGCTGTTGCTCGCCGACAAGCTCTCGATGTAGGACTTCGCCTTGGCCTTGTCGGCCCGCAGCTGCGCCAGGTCCACCCCCATGCGGCGCGCGATCACCTGGCGCTCGCAGCCGCGGCAGACGCAGCCCCTACAGTGATCATTGCCGCTCATGCTGACGTCTGGGTTCTCCGCCAGGCACGCATAGTTCTGGGCGGCCTCGGCAGCCTCAAGAAAGTCGATCAGATGACCGATCGGCTTGCCGTTGAGTCCAAGGCTGGGGTCTCCAGGATAAGTGTCGACGGAGGGGACCATGAAGACGTCCAGGTCCGTGTCCATGTTTGACGGGAGCCCGGCGGCCGGACTGTAGCTTCCATCCTCATCCTGGCCAGTCTGGGTACCGCACGAGATGGAGCCGGTTGCGTATCCGCCCTGAATGTGAGCCGCATGCTGCTGATGCTGTTGCCGTCGCTGAGCGGCTTGACCAGTCGAGGGGCAGCTGGAGATTGCTGGAGCGGTTTTTGGCTCCAGGTACTTGATGCGGGTGGTAGGGTCTCCTCGGGGCACAAGAAAGGTACCGTTGGGCCCGCGCACACCAAAGCTGTTGCCGGAAGGGTTGGACGTCGGGACACTGGCCCCGGCACCAGGTCCGGCGGAGGGCTCCAGAGGGAACTGCAAAGTGACGGTGCTCGCGGCCGACTGAGATCCAGGATTGCCATGGCCGCCGCCATCATCATCCTCGTCATCACCCTCGTCGTCGTTGTAGTCATCGAAATCCTCGCCGTCCTCCAAGTAGTCTCGGGGGTCGTCGAGCATGGCCTTATCATCCTCATCAAGATCCAAGTCGTCCTCGCCCTTGCCGCCATTGGGACCATGTGAGTCGTCCTCGAACCCGCCCTCGTCCTCCTCACTGCCGAAACCCTCCTCGTCGTCGGTCAGGTCGTCTTGGGGAATCCAGGCCTGGGCCTTGAGCAGTTCATCTTCCTCAACGGCCAGCACAGCAAGCTGCTCCTCGTGCGACAAAGTGTTAAAGACGTGGCGCATGTGGTGGTGGGGCATCCAATCTGAGGCCATCAGGGGCACGTTCCCGGCGCGGCCGTCGATGCCGGTCGGCGCCGAACCGCATTCGTCGTCGCTCATATAGATATCGTCGATGGTGGGCGGGATGGGTTTGCCGCCGACCCCAAGCCGGTAGCCCCATGCCACCATGATGTTAAGGTGGAGTTCGAGGCCGAGCCCGCGGAGCAAGCTCTCTCGGGCGACCAGTTCCTTGGGCTGCACCATGTGTCCCGGGCCGTGGCCCCAACCCTCAGTGTGCGTGATGCCGAGGAACTTGACGGGCACGCCCATCAGCGGCTCGCCGCGCAGCATGTCTTCCTCGGTGGCCTTATAACTAAACATAAGCGCCAGCGTGATAACCTCGGTAAGGTCGTGGCTGAAACGCTTCCTGCGGAGCAGCTGCCAGAGACAGCGCAGGCCGGTTGGCTGGCCAAGCATAAGGTCCCTGAGCTGGTCTCCTGCCCCGCCTCCATGAATAGGGTCGCTAAACATCATGCTAAGTTTAACGAGGAACAGCTGCAGATTATATAGATCGGTGTTGCTCCAGGCCTTCATCATGTCGTAGCGGCCCTGGGTGATGGGGCAATCAAGCACCACCCAGAGCTTGCGCAGCATCCAACGCGTCGACGAGGGGAGGCGATGGCCCTTTCGAGCCATGCACGCCATGATGTCACGGGTTTGGCGCTCGCGCTGCATCAGCATGTAGACCCAGGCCAGTCCGGCGGAGAACCCCGACTGCTTCGCCACCGACGCGCTATTGGCAGCTGTTGTCGACGATCCCGCCTGATCTTTCTGGGCAGGAATGGGCGCGTCACCTTTTGCCAGAACCACCTTGTCCCAGTTCGTCAAGGTCTGAATATCCATGCCCTTGGAGTAGCTGGGGTGGGTGTAGTCGATGTCGATATAGCCCTTAGGGTTCCGCACGAGGTAGGTCTTATACAGCTCCCAAGGGAAAGCGACGGCGGCCTGGGGGTTAAAATGGCTGGCCAAAATGCGGGCAAAGTAGTCCTCGGTGGCATTCCAGGTGGCGTGGAAAACGCGGCTGATGGAGTACAGCGTTAGGATCTCGCGGGGGTGGAGATATTTAACGAACTCGGCCGTCAAGAGGTTGTACGAGGCGAGAGAGCTAATGAGGTCGAAGCGGCGCTTGCCGGCGCTCACCTCCCGGTTGCGCCGTTTGAACGAGCGCGTGCTCAGCGACAGCTCGCCGAGGTCGGGGGGGAGCGAGTCCGGCGTTTTGGCCATATAATATTTGGTGTTTCCCATGAGCTCCGAGCTGGTAATGCGGCGCCGCTTGTAAGGGTTGAATCCCTGCTGCGCGGTGGCATAGCTGTCGGCGGCCGCGTCGAGGGCCCTCTCCGCGGCGAGCAATGTCTGCATCTCCTTGTTCTTGTCCATCCTGCCCTTCTGGAGCGAGTGGATGATGGCGGGCACGTTGGCGTCGACACCGAGGCTTTCAATGTACTTTTTCTTGGCGCGTTGGCGCTGGGCCTCCTGCGCGGCCTCCTGCTTGCGCCGCTCCGCCTCCATGATCTCGACCTCCGCGGCAGAAGGCGAACCTGCCACCGGGAAGGTGTCCGACATCTTGTTGAGCAGATTGCGGGCGATCATATGCGCGGCGAAAAAGGGACCCATGGTAGATTCCATGGTCTTGTGCTCCCGCTCTTCGTCCTCGGCCTTGCTCTCTGGGCCGGAGCCTGGAGCTGCCCGGGCTTCTGCCATCGCAGGCCCTTTTTAAGCAGCCAGCTGTTGCGCTTGCGAAATTTCTGCTCAAAACAGCGTCGCTATTGCGCGCCCGGTTGTGTTGCGGAAATGGCGAAGCGTGAGACGAAAAGGTTAAATGTTGGGATAAAAAGATGGGCGAAGAAATGGGCGTGCTTGTGTGCTTGTGATGTTTTGACTGTCAGCACAGGATGTGAGGTGGGCGAGTAACTGCAGCGGGTTGAAGCGGTTGGTGTTGCGGATGGTCAATTTGTATATTTCTGTGCCGAGTCAACACACAGATCTGGAATATTAATAGTGATTCCTCGTATTCTTTTGAAAAGGGAATTCGGGTGAGCGGGATCTGAGTATGGCGGAGGTGACGTGCAAAAGTGGTTACTGACAGCCCGAGGTCTGACCGGAGACAGTGACATGGAGAACGTGCCTTCCCATGAACCAACCGCGAATGCGCCTTGAGAAACGGTTCCCGCACTGTCGGGGAGATAGCGGGCACGTGTGGAATCTGGACGAAAGAAACGGAAGGAGCGAGTCCCTCCCGTTGATCTTCCAATCACCCATTCAGGATAGTGTTTATCCATTTGTTGGACGATTTGCCCTGGGTATCATAATAGGATCCTTATTGAAACAATAGGGTACATCCACAGTAGGACCATCACCCTTCATCCGATTTTGCAGCATGCCGAAAAAAGGAACCCAGTCAAGCATGCCGTCTTTTAATTGTGCATCCGCGGTTAAAGGTAAAGGCAATAATTATTCGATATTATTCCACTACCACCGCCACCATTACCACCATCACCACTCGGTCTACATCGACACGTTTATTGCCGTAGCCCCTGCGCCCCGGTCAGTATCACGGCGCGGATGCTATAGTACTGGCCGGGCCAATAGGGTGCGAGGGTCACGGCAGCCGCATGAACGGCATCGAGAGGTATATCTTCTGCCCATCCATCCATCCAGCCAACCAGCCCATGCTGCACGTCTTGCACACGGCACTTTGACAACATCTGGTCGTCTCCGACACGGCTCGAGCTGACATACCACTCTTGGGTCTTTAGCTTCCCGGTTTTGCCGCCGGGGCGAGCCCTCCCTCCTGCTGGCTCCCGCAGCCGGTCGCCCGCCATAGACCGCCTATGCGGATGCCATGATAGTATCCCAATGCGGCGGCCGGCTTGCGGGAGCGGGAAGGTCGCCCCGGCCACGGTGCGTGTGGTTAGACCCCGGCGATGGCGACCTTGTCGCCGCCGTCTCCACATCCATCTTCGACCCCGAGCCACCGGGCGGGAAGCAGCAACAGCAACGACGACAAGAAGAAGTATCACCACCATCACCACCGCTGCCACCACTAGTAGTAGCAGCAGCAGAAAGGAGGTCCGAGTCACTCTCGTCGACCACTGCGTCGGTTGCGGCCAGCCTTTATCCCCCGTCGAAAACCGATGCTGGCCTGAGCCCGACGGAGTGCTCCGGCGAGAACGCCAGATGAGCCACGGCGACCTGGATCTTGTGCCGGCGCCTTTGCCTAGATCGCTGACCCCGGTTTCGGCCGCGAGTCCAGGGCTCGTGGGACTTCGTCTAAGTTCATCATCCCTCTCGTTTTCACATGAACTTGTAGTAAGCCAGCTCTCCATCTTTCGCCTTTGCTCACCATCACAATTGCCCCTGCCTCTTCTCTTTCTTGTTGCTACCCCTCTTCCCTTTGCTGCACAGTTTCCACTGAGCCACCAGATTCATCGTCTGCTAAGCACAAGGACAGTCGGGCCACCTGCTGGGATTAACAAGGGCTGCATGGAACAGGCAGGTGTCATCCCGGGCGCGGTCTGAACAGTCTGCTCTCCGCTGCCTCAAGCTGCTCGCCCGTTTTCCCTTGGGCTGGAGCATCGGCCGCAGCCCCTGAGTCATTCAAGCACATTGAGGACTGTCAAGACAACCAGGTCGGTGCACTCGTGTCTATTGCTACAGTCGCGTCGGATGCTAACTTTTTTTGCTCTGCGGCGCACAGCAGTATCAGCAGCGGCAGCAGCAGCAGGATGCGAAATCCGCAGCCTCCAGCTTTGCCGGCGTCGGACAAGGTTTTGCCTGGTTGTGCGTGCCATTGCCGCCGCCATACGCACCGCAGACCGGACATGGATATGGTCTATGGGACTTCCAGTCTTCACCGCGTCCCGGAATTTGTGAATTTGAATATGTGGTTCGATAGGGGTTTCGCCAGGATGCTTCTCGATGTTTGTCGGCGTTTGAGGGTGAGTTCACGACGGGGCTTGACCCAAGGGACGTTTTCTTTCTTTTCGGATTTCTTGTTCTTTGTTCGTTCTCTGGATTAGCTACTTACCTGGGTAGATAACCTGACTTTTTTGGCCCTTTTCCGCCGTTCTTTCTCTCGTTTGCTTTCGTTGCATATTGCCATTGCCGACCCGCCACCTGGGGTGATCATCGGCTGTGGAGGAGCCCAGGAAGGCATCCGCTTTCACCCTTCGGTGTACACATGGCACAGACGTGACGCTTTCACCATCTATTTCACTCGCGATCTCACAGTTTCTAGATGCAGATTTTCTGTGACTACAAGCGCTGAGTCATGAATGCCAGCGGTGGCCTGCGCGTTGGAGGATGAATTAATAAGTGTTACTCCGGATTCGCCAAGGCTGCCTCCGTATCGGGACGGCGCATAGCATTCCTTCATTGAGCTCGCGGGCGTGCCCACTGGATGGAGCTGGAGCCGGTTTCGGACGGAAAATAGCACCCCGCCTTTGGACCTAAGTGGCAAGAACAAAAAAAAGGTAGCAAGCTATTGCATCCAAAAAAACGAATTTACAAAAAAGGTATAAAGGGTATAAAAGGCGAAACGATTGGGGTTACAAATTGGGGAACGCCATTTTTAATTATTAACGGTCCGACCATAAAACTTATGTGCACGTTGCCGTAAGGGATATTATCGATTGCTTTAATTGCGCGAGCCCCGGCCCGGGACGCAGCGCCCACCGCAGCCCTGGCCGCCGCTGTCACACGGGGATTGAACCAGTGACCCAGAAAGGCCGAACGGACGGCCAACAGGACGAGTCACAGGACAACGATAGGAAGCTAGGCGTTGGTTGGGCCGGCTGGAGGGGTTACAAGGACCCCGCATGCATTACGCGCCCGGCCGAAAGGGAATTTATTCCCCTCGACCTAAGTACGTATTTTTCCTATGCGCCCAAATAGCCTATATAAAAAAGGCTTATCTTTTAAAGTTTTCGCCGGAAATTTTGCTTTTTTAAGCATTTTTTAAAGGCTTTAAAAAATTATTAATATATTGGGCATTTCCCAAACCAATCCTAAATCTTTTTGTAATAAATAATTTTTTATTATTTCGGGATTGCTTTAACGTATTTATACCTTTGTTAAAAAAGGGTATCGTTAATCCAAATTATTTTTAATTATTACCTATTTCCATAGGTTTAATTCCCTTTTTTATTGCGCAAATTTTTAATAGCGTTGCTGCGATTTTACGCATTTAAGCAAATAACCAAACCGGCTCGCCGAAATTTGCCTTTAAGGACGAAAAAAACCTTGCTAAAATAAGCGGCCCCATATTTTTTTATAGGTATTGCACCCGCTTTGCCGTTTAAAACTTGCGAATTTGCATTTATTACTTTATAAAGGCCGAGCGCGACCAACAATTACGCTAAAAACCGATTTTGGCGTTGGTTGCCGTTATAACGGACCCCGATAAGCCCCCGCAGCCGGTTATTTCGCAACCGCTTGCTACAACCACCAAGCTTACCGTTAAATCTTTTAACCCGTTTATTGCTTTAAGCAATAAACTTGCTTTTGCTTTTAAAAAGCCACGCGTTTTTTCCGAACCAATCAATTCGCGGCAAATAACCTTACTTATTGCGATAAGATTCGAGCTTATCGGTAAAAATCGCTTTACCCGGGTCGAAAAATAACAAAGCAATTTTAAATAAAACTTTATAGCACGCGTTAACGTTTTAATAAAAAATTTGGACCACGCTCGTAATTTTACCCGTACCGTCCTTATATAAGCAAATTAACAATACAAAGCTATTGCCCAATTTTTAAAAAAAAAAAAAAACGAATTGTATACAAAAGCGCCGTTGCGAAACGCGTTAATACCATCGAAAAACGCTTGCAATTCGAAACAAGCCAAGCATTTAACAATTTTGCTTTGCAAATTAACACTATACAAAAAAACCTTATCGCTTTTACTTAATAAGTTAAAGCCTAAAGCAAAATTACCAAATTGCAAATTTCCGTTTTCCAAAAAAAGCACAAAAAAACCATCGAAAAAACTAAGCAAAAATTTATTTTACAAAAACGGAAATACAAATTGCTAAAAAAGGAAATTACCCAATTTTTTTTCCTAACGCACGCAATAAAAACCACTTTTAAAAATATAACGTTTTTTAACGAAATTAAAAAGCGTTGCAACAATTTTAGTAAAAAAATTAATAACAATTTTAAACAATTATAGCGATAAAATAACGCCATTACCGCTTTAAAATATAGCTTTAGCGTGGTTACAAAACTTTACCAAAATTATTTCCAACAAATTTTCCGCATTACATTACCAAAACCTTTACTTTCGTACGACGAAAACCGGTAACTTTTAATTAAACCATTATTTTTCGACATTATTATAGCCGATAAAAAGCCCGCGGCCAAACTTTGCGGGCAAATACCGTTTTAACCGCCCGCCGCAAGCCCTAAAGCTAAAAACGATAACCCAAAGCCCAAACGGAACGGTTTGGCAAAACCATTCGTTATTTTTAAACGGTTTTATTTACGAACCTTTAATAAAATCCGTTAAAAATAAAATACCTTTATGCTCGACCCAAATACGGGAACCATCGTGCTTTATATTATTTTTACTTTTAACGAGCTTTAGCAAAGTAACGGCAAAAAACAATTTTTGCCCGTTACCCAAAAGCTAAATTACCAACCACGTATTTCGGGGAACTTTACGTACGTTTAATAAATAAAAAAAATCCATAACGGCTTTTAAACATTTTACCAAACAATTTTAACTTTCCGGCATAAAATTAAAAACCTTTTGCAAATTATCGAGCTCGTTTAATTCCAAATAGCAAAATTGCGCTAGCAATATAATTTTACCCGCCAAAATTATATAACGGTTTTTTAAATCGTTTAAAACGGCGTAACCATTTCCGAAGCATAAGCCCGGAATTTTAAAAAAAAATAATTAAAAGCAATAATTTATTTGCCGTTAAAATGTAAAATGTTATTGCTAAATCCGTTAGCAATAATATTATTCGCAAATACGTTTATAATAAAATAACCAAAATTTACAAAATTTATTAATTAATAATTAAAAATATGCATTGTTGTTTCGTTTATATTATCGAAACCGTCGAGCAATAAGCGGGCCATACGAAATATAAAGTTGCTTATACCGAACAAAGGCTAAACGATTTCGAAAAACGATAAAAAGCTATAACGGTTTACCTTTTAATTATTTTAAAGCAATAACAAACGTTTACCAAAAACATTATCGCTAAAATTAATTGGCAATTAGTTAAAAGCAAGCAAATGGATATAACGGCCGTATTATTACAAATTATTTCCCGTTAAACCTTTCGCTAAGTTACCCCCGTTATTATTAGCGCCTTTTTAATTCCGGTTTTTTTCGCCCAAACCCCGGTTACCCGGTTATCCGCGTTTCGAATTAACCTTACGCGAATTAAAAACAATTCGGCACTTAGCATGGCCTTATCCGTTTTAAAGCAATTTAATTCGATGCATTGCTAAATAATGCAAAAGGACCTTACCGAATTTATGGCCGCTATGCATCGACAAACCCAAAAAAGCTTTTACTTTTAAATGCTTGGCATAACCAATGGATTCCCCCCAAAAGGAATATCGTTATAACAACCCTTTATGCTATTAAAAAATAACCTTTCGTTTTCCAATTTAAATAAAAATGGATACGGTTAGCCCCCGGGGCTTCCGCTTCGCCCGCAAACGAGCCCATTTTCGGCAAGCAAAAACCCTTTTCGCTGGCACGAAATAATTTTTATAATTAATCCCGTTTTATTTAAATTACCCCCCGTTTTTAACGAAAAAAAAACGAAATTTAAGGATTGGTAATATTTAGTACGGGCCTTTATAAGCGCCGTTTTTTAAACCTTTACGAACAACGACCATAAAATTTTTTGGGTAGGTTTTTATTTTAAAGGAACCGTTTTACGCGTTTACGTAAAAAAAGTACGAATGTTAAAAGCTTATGGACTTTTCGATATTTGGAACGCTTATTTTGGGTTCCTGGCCAATACGTTCCATAACCTTAACGAAAAACGTACGGATTTTATTAAATTGGATAATTTTAAATACAAAAACGATATCGTTGGGTTTTTTATAAAACTAACCCAATTTAATGCAATAATTAAATTAACCGGTACCCGTTTTAAAAACTTTATTAAAAAAAATTCCTTAACAAAATAAACCGGTTCGTTTACGCTAATAAAAAGCGCATCCCCAACGTAAACGAAAAATTTTTAAAGTTTTTCCAAAAAACCGGCATTATATACAAGCTTATAGCGGTAAATAAAAGCACATTCCAAAAGCATTATAAAAATTAAAAGCTTAAAAAAAAGGAAAAAAACAAGCCCGCTTCGATTTTAAAGCGTTCGAACGCGGGCCGTCCCCGTAATAAAAGCTTTAAAAAAACCCCCGGCTTATCCTTAAACTCCCGTACCGCGGCAAACAAAGGAATAAGCCCCGGCCAAATTTGCAAAAACAATATTTGGACCATTACCCGGGGCGCTTTCGATAGCGTTAATTAAAAAAACATTAATGCCCGAAAAAAAAACGGTATTAATTGCTAGCGATACGGGCAAAACAACCATTACATTCGGAAATGCTTTGCTAAAAAAAATACCGCGGGTACCGAATTTCCTTTATTACCCGCAAAAACGGCCGCTAATGCCAAAAGGCCCGCTATTAAACCCCCGCCGGTAAAAAAAAAATTAAAAAGCGTTTTAACAAAAAGGTTAAAATAGCTAGAATGGCCAAGTACGCTTTTAAACCAAACCATAATCGATATTTCGAAAAAATCGATACGGATTTTAATTGCTAAAATTTAAAGGTTTCGATAACGCTACCTAAAAGGTTTTAAGAAAGCAATAACGCTATCCAAACCGTTATTTGCGCTTTTTTTGCAAGCTTAAGTAACGGGTTCGACCCGGGTAATTACGAAACCCATATTAAATATGGCTTTGCAAATTAAAGGATAAAAAAAATTACGGTTAAAATTTTTTTAAATTGCGGCAGCGATAACGGGTTTTTTATTTTTACCCAAATAACCGCTAAATTATAATTATATATTATTAAGCAAACGGTTTCGAAACCTATATCCAATTATATAGGATAAAAAAAAACTTATTAATTTATTACATACCCCGGGTTATTTTGCGGCATTATAATTACCGCTTTCGCGTAAACTTCGACGTATTAAATTTAAATCCGAATTGCAACGTTTTGCTGCCCGTTTAATAAATAACCCGCTATTACCTTATTGGAATTTTTAAACGGGATTATAAAAATATCCGTTTTAATACGAACAAATGCAAATTGTACCGCAAGCTTTGGTTCCGTAAAATTTTTAACCTTTGCGACCCGGCAAACATTTACAATACAAACTTAACTATCGTTGCTTTAATTAAAAAATTAACGTTAATAAAACTTTCGTTTAACAATATTAACGAATTCGATAATATTTTAAAAAAGTTCCGCAAATTCCTTTTAATTATATTTCCAAAAGCAATTATGCGCTTACCAAACCATTAGCTTTAAAATTACGAAATACATTTAAAAAAAAGGCTATTTTTAATTAAAAACCTATATACAATTTTAGCGAAAAAGAATTTAGCGTTTTAAAATTTTGGTTTATTAAAAATTTCGAAATGGGACGGATGTACAAAGGAAAGGGAGCGGTTAAAGCATTTTTAATGTTTGCCGAAAAAAAGGACTTAAAGGATCCGTTACGCCCAATTATCGATTACCGCAATGTTAACGGCAAAACAATCCCGAAACGATGCCCGATTTCGCTAATAACAAAGCTCCAAAACCGCTTCCGCAACGCCCGGTAAATAACCAAAATCGATTTTAAAACCGGCTTTTATTTAATTCAAATAAAATTAAAGTACGAATAAAAAACGGCGTTCCGTTGCAAGTATAGCTTTTTTGAATTTACCGTTATGCTTATAAGCTTTATTAACGCATTAACCACTTTTTAACGAATAATAAACCATATATTTTTGAACTTTATTAACGCCGGCCTTTTAATTTATTTTAACAACCTTTTTATTTACGCAAAAACAAAGGAAAAGCATAACGATTTTGTTAAAAAAGTATTAAAGCGTTTAACCAAATACAACCTCGCCGTTAACCCCCGCAAATGCGTTTGGGGAGCCCAAAAAGTCGAATTTTTAGGATACGTTATCGGCCCGGAAAAAATCCGAATGTCCCAAAACAAAGTGGACGCGATCCTTAATTAAAAAGCATTTAAATAACTAAAAAAATATTAATCGCTGGTTAAATTCGCCAACTTTTACCGACGCTTTATTGCAGGATTTTCCAAAATCGTTAAACTTTTAACAATAGCCAATGCCTTTTTAAAAAAGGATTAAATATGGATAGCAAAAATGCAAACCGTTTTCGAAGCTTTAAAATAAGCATTTACTTCGTTACTTATTTTGCGGCATTTTAACTTTACGCTATAAGCAATTATAAAAACCGATGCTTTCGATTTTGCTTTGGCCGCAATATTATCCTAACGCAACCTTATCGACGGTAAGCTTTATTTTATAGCTTTTTATTCCCGTAAAATAATATTAACAAAAATTAATTACGAAATTTACAACAAAAAATTATTTGCTATCGTAAATAATTTTAGCAAATAAAAGCATTATTTCGAAAAGGCATAGCATAGGATTAAAATTTTTACGGATTACCAAAATTTGGTTTATTTTATTACGGCCAAAGTTTTTAACCGAAAATAAGCAAAATGGGCTTAATAGCTTTTAAATTATTGGTTCCTAATTATATACCGCCCAAGCAAACAAAACGAAAAAGCCGACGTACTTTCCAAATTCGAATAATACAAGCTTAAAAAAGGGGGGAGTAAAAACCAGCCAATTACAACAGTTTTTTAAAAAAAATATTTTAATTTTTCCTTACAAGCACTTTTATTCCTTTTAGCTTTGGCAAAATTGTACAGCATCCCAACCATGCGCTGGGATTAAACATTTACAAATAGGATTAAACAAACCGCCATATTCAATACTAAATACCAAAAGCACTTAAAAATTCCCCATAAAAAGGAAAAAGTTAGCGACGGGCTTTTGTACCATTGCAATAAATTGTAAGTCCTAGCATAGTTGGAATTTAAGCGCAAAATCCTAAAATTCGAACATAACATTAAAATTGCCGGATACATAGGCATAAACAAAACCTTCGAATTAATTACCCGCTACTTTTAATGGTTTAGCATCGAAAAGGACGTTCGAAATTACGTAAAAAGCTATTTGGAATGCTAACGCAATAAAACGCCCAAATACGCTTTTTTCGAATTGCTCCAGCCCATAAAATTGTATTACCGCTTTTGGAATATTATCGCTATAAATTTTATTACCGACCTACCCAATAACCAAAATTGCGATTTTATTTGGGTTATAATAAACCCGTTTATTAAAATGGGCCATTTCGTCCCTTTAAAAAAAGGACAAAAAAAAACGGATAACCTTATTCGCATTTTTGCTTAAAAATATTAAAAATTTTACGAAATTCCGTTAAATATTATTTTAAACCAAAACTTACGGTTTACCGCGCATTTGTAGCAAGATTTTTTTAGCTTCGTAAAAATTAAACCCCGAATAAGCACCGCTTTTTACCCGCAAATAAACGGGCAAACGGAACGATTTAACCAAAGCTTCGAAATTTATTTACGGTCTTTTATTAATTATAAAATGTTTAATTAAGTAAATTTATTGCTAATGGCAAAATTTGCTTACAATAATATTTCGTTAGCAAATATTTTAATTTCCCCATTTTTTATTAATTATAAATTCGAACTAGCCGTATACAACCCTTTAAAGCTAAAGCGTACAAAACTTTATCCCGTTAACAAATTTTATTTTTATTAAATGCACGGCATTTACAATAAAATTAAACAATATTTCGACGCCGTTTAAAAACGAATAAAAAAATAAGCGGATAAAAAATAACAAACCCTGCCCGTTTTTACGGAAAAACAATACGTTATATTAAACGCTAAAAATATTAAAACCCGGCGCTTTATTAAAAAGTTTAATTTTAAGCTTTTCGGCCTTTTTTAAATTACTAAAATTATTTTTTTTTTAACCGTTCGATTTGCGCTTTTATTATTATGGAAAATCCATTTTATTTTTTACGCTTTTTTAATCGAACCGTATCGGGCCGGCATTTAAATACGGCCCGACCCAAAGCAAATTTTAAAAAACGTACCATTTTTATTGGACGTATTTAAAATAAAAAAGGTTAAAAATTCCCGTTAAAAAAATAACTTAATACAATATTTTGTTAAATGGCTAAACTTTAACAAAAAGGATAAAATAATATAAAAGCTATAAAAAAATTTTAAAAGCAAAGCGGCAAAAAAAAAGTTAAAAATTTTTACCGCCGGTATCCCCAAAAGGCCCGAAATACCCGTATTTAAAGCCCGAAACGTACCTTTAAAAAAAAGGGGATTGTATTATACGGGGATTAAATTAATAACCCAAAAAGGCCGAACGAACGGCCAATAAAACGAATTACAAAACAACGATAAAAAACTGGGCGTTGGTTGGGCCGGCTGGAAGGGTTACAAAAACCCCGCATGCATTACGCGCCCGGCCGAAAGGGAGTTTGTTCCTTTCGACCCAAGTACGTATCTTTCTTGTGCGCCCAAATAGCTTATATAAGGAAGGCTTATCTTTCGAAGTCCTTGCCGGAAATTCTGCTTCTTTAAGCATTTTTTAAAGGCCTTGAGAAATTATTAATATATTGGGCACTCCCCAAGCCGATCCCAGATCCCCTTGTAACAGCCGCCAACCCCGGCGGGCCGCGCGCGTCCCCGCCGCTTTTTGGCGTCTTTTCCAGCATCCCGAAGCGCTATAGTTCCGTCATTTTTGCGCGCTCGTATCGCCGCCGGAGCCGCGTTAGCACGCAGGTCTGCTCGTAGCGGTAGCGGTTGCCGGCGCCGAACGGGAAAAGCGGGTGCTGTACGTGCTTGGGGCCCAAATTGTTATTGCTGCATGCGTTGTTGGTGCCGTTGGTATTGCCGGGCTTGCTGGGAGCTCCCAAACCGGGGCATCGATATGCCTTTTGCGCAGCCTTTTCCAACAAACAATCCAATAAAACACACCTTTTGTAAATTTTGCGCAAAGTATTTAGGCGGTGCTTATTTTTAGGCTTTTGCAAGCACGTTTTGCAAAAAACACCTTTTTCAAACGTGCAAATGCAAGCGCAACCGTTTCTTACGCATTCGAAATGCTGCTTTAGATGGCTTTTTTACAGCTAAAGCACTTTAAAAACACAAAATTAACGGGCTTTTTAAAAAAATTCGGAAAGGTTGCTTTAATTACGGGACGGGGGGAATTGTTAGCCGAAAGGATAGTGTTTGTTTGATTTTAATTGCTTCATACGTTGAAAGGCCCGTGGTTGGAGCCATTGGCCAAGCTAACATTCGGGCTCCCTGTACTCCACCACTGTATTGTCTGGTCAGAAAAAGACTGCGAAACTTATCAACGGCAGGGCCTCGAGCACGGGCTGTGGCAGATCTGCCGACTTGCCTTTGTCTATGTCTAGCATGCCTGCGTCGAATCGCCACGTTAGCCTCGCGCGGGTTTGGGATTGGTGTCCTTGCCACTTGCTAGCCATAAATGCCGCGAACCCACCAGCACCTTGCAGAAGCATCTGGGCTAGCCGTTCTCGCCCGGTAAGCCCCTTGGAGTGGGGCCATACAAGCATCGTCGAACTATTGCTCGAACGAGGAGCCCATGTGAATCTTCAAGGCGGCCTTTACGGCCGTGCTTCGAATGCGGCGCTACTCCACGAGCAGGAAGACACCGTCAAGTTGCTTCTCGCAAACGGGCAATCATGCCAGACGGAGGAGACGAGGTCAGCGAAAGCGATCGGGGAGCTACGTGATTCCTAACCGGTTTCTGTCTTATTTCTCATTTCTTTCCAACCAGATACATCTAGCCACATATCATTTTATGACCCCTCCGGGCACTTGCAAGAAACCCACACATGCCCACGTGTTCACACAAAGCCCTGAGCAGTCCGACTTGGCGGCCGGGCTCCACTTGATGAAGTTGGCGACGGTGATGCGGAACTGTTTTGCGATGGAGTTGCAGTTCTGGCCCTTTGTGACCAGGTGGAAGGCCTTGCAGTCCTTGACCATGCCGGTCTGTATCGGCTTCGGCGCCGACGCGCCGTTGCCCTTGGTTGTGGTGATGGTGGCGGTCGTGCCGCCCCGGCGCCGACGCAGATCCAAACATTAACCCACATGCCGCTGTAGTCATCCTTTACGGCCTTGTTCCACGTGAAGAGCTGGGAGGCACTGAGGCCGTGTTTGCGCACATCACCGCAGCTCTCGCCAGAGAACACAAAGGTACCTCTAGCTATCGGAAACATGAAAGCGGAGGAGCGTGTAAGTCGAGCCTGGAATTTTGCCTGGTCGGTAGCGTCGGTAAAGCGGGAAAAGCATTCCACATTTGCTATGGCTGTAGGAGTGATGGGACGTTCGGTCTCGTCCCTGCGAGGCCTCCAGCTGCTACCTTTGAAGTTTCGGCTGTTATGGCCGCGTACGGGACCGATGGCAAGGCCCGAAATAGACGATGAATTTTCATATGGTAGAGCCTATCCGGGCAGGACGATGGACCAAGCAGCGCCCCCGCGTCGGCGCCGCACGTGTCCACCGGGAACCGCACAAAGTTGAGCCGCTGCTGCGTGTGCAGGGCCACCGTGACGCGCGCGAGACGGCCGATCGTGTGGTCCTGCGACCTGTGGCTCCGCGGGCGCGCCCAGTGTTCTAGGCAGGTGCCCTTGTGCGCGACGTATTAGTAGAGAAAGTCGCTGCGCTCCGATGAGGAGAGCGGCCGGATTATAGAGCTCAGCAGGGCCCGCCAGTCCGCCATAGTGCTAGCTTCTTGCTGTGATGCTGCCATTTCCGACTCTGGGGAGATGGGCCGCGTTGCCGGGCTCTTGTAGTCGTACGCTGCCATCATCTCGGCCGTGGCGCGAAGTTGGCGCTGGCAATTGGGATGACTGACCAAGAGGTCTAGGGCGGATATAAAGGACGGTTGTTTGAGGTTGTGCACCCCCGGGTCGTTCAGTAGGGCCCGGCGATAACGGCGTGCGGAGCGCACCAGTTCCAGCGGGGGTCTACTCGCTCACGTAGGCCTGGCGTAGTCTTGAAAGGCGGAGGCGCGGAGCTCGCGCCACGGTAGGAATCGCAAGCTTTCCAGCGCGCATCGGCCATCGCTGTTCAAATCCTAGGATTCCACGGCGCTGAGGAAGACCAGCAGCGGGCTGACGAGGCGGTCCGTATGCAAAGCGCTCTCCCTCAACGGCACGCACACATTGATATCCGCACCTCGGTCCAGCAGCACCTGCACTGTCTGCGCCAGGGTGTCCCGGCCCTCCTCGCCAACGATCGTAATACCGGCCATGGCGTGTGCCGCGACGCCGAGCGGCACGTGAAGGGGCAAGCGCGGCTTACTCGGAAGCTCGGCGGCCGGGGGTCCGCCAATATGCGCGCCGCGGTCGAGCAGCAGCCGGCCAAGATCTGGAAACCCCAAGAGCACGGCGAAGGACAGCGGCGATATGGTCGTGCCCGCGCCGTCGAGGCAGCAGCGGCTGGGGTTAACGCCGGCGTCCAGCAGCGCCCGCGCAAAGGCGAAATATTCCTTAGGCGAGGGCCCACGACTCAGCCGGTGGCCGGTCCAGCCCCGCATCAGCTCCAGAAGGGCCTCGTCACACCGGTCCTGGTCGAGCTGGCGAGCCAGCCGGGTCTTCGCGCCCGCGCCCGCGAGGAGCAGGCGCAGCGGCGCAGGAGCGTCGGGCCCTTGGGTGGCGAGCCTAATAAGCGCGCAAATCGACGCCACCGAGGTGCCCGGCTGGTCGAGGCGCGCACTGAGCTCGATCAGGTATCCAAAGGCCTCGACCTGGCCGCGCTTGGCCGCCAGCTGGATCTGGCGTAGCGCCTTTAATGGGATAGCGGTCTCGTCCATAGGCGATAGGTTATGATTGCAGCAGTGTGTGCTTAAGTTATTTCACCGGAGCAGTGTCGCCCTCGGGATATTAACGTAGGTCTGCTTTTGGGCGTGAAAAGGTGGCATCTATAGCAGTTCGCTGGAAACAGTGCAAACTATCACACAATAATGTGCGTGGTTCGTATTCAGCCTCGGTTAACGCCAAAAATGGCGGAAAAGAGCGAAAGACTTGCAGATTGGTACCTGCATGGATCCTATCTTGCTCTTGCGAAAGCGCACATCCACACCTTTATTTAGTTCCCATCTCTCCGCATGTGCAGAAAATGGCAAGGCTGTCCGATTTTCGGCTTCAAGCTAGCCAGTCGGGGCAACGGGGCTCCATATGCACATTCCTAAATGACCGGAACAAATCCAAGGTCGGCAAGGGGCTCTGCACCGATACCACTGGGTACATCTCCAATGCAAAAATCGGTAAAATCATTAACGAAAAAAAGTCAGCCATTGTAACCTGGCACATACAGATTCCGACTCGGACATGGTTATTTACGATTCCACCGAATGGGCGGCTTACCTGACCACAAAACCAAAGCCAACCGCAGGGATATCTTGGAGTTCTGGGGGTTTGAGGGCACCGTCGACTGCACCTTGGACCTTCAATCCTTTACCGACAAGGACTGGCGCAGGCCCGAGCTTGAGGGCAGGGATGAAGGCGAGGAGAAGCCTAACGCTTTAGCACATTGCAAAGACGACCCGTTCGAGACCGTGGAGCACGTGGCCGGTTACCTGGGCCCCGTCCCGGAGCACTGCGTGCCCGTCTATATGGCCGAGATGCTTGCGCGGGACATAAACAGGCCATGGACGAGTACAATAACCTCATCAAGGACGGGTACAGCCGCAAGTTCGGCATGTACGCCGACGCCGTCGCCCGGAGCGGCAACAAGGCGGCGCGCGGCTTCAAGTGCAAAAACGGGAACAAGTACTTTGATTTTAGCGTTATATTGCAAATGTCGTGCTGCAAAAACTGCTTGCACTATTGCCCGGGGTAGGAGACCGACAAGTGCCGCTGTTTTAGCGATAAATATTACGGCAGCCAGACCGTTGGCTGTAACAAGCCGCCGCACCCACCTTAAACTTGCAGGAGCGAGCCCGTCCGGTTCAACGTGTTACCGAATTGCGCGCCCGATTACTCCAAACGCGCCGGCAAGGAGCCCGTAACGGGCCACATGCGGTCCATCGACTGGAATCCCAAGGAGAGCAGGCGCAAGCAGTTTTGGGCCGACCTCTTTCGCCAGCTTCGGCATCAAAAACATTACGTGGGAGGACGTCGAGCGCCAGGTGTACAACCCCCCGCGGGACGAGAACTGCCGCAACTTAAACTGCTACTGGAACTTTCCCGTCACCGACTATAGCAGGGACAACGAGCTAAACCCCAAGGACGTGGTCGAAAAGGCTTACAAGGAACAGCAGGGTTTCGTCCAGAACCCGCTTAAAGCCGTTGGGCAGATGCAGGAGAATACGTATACGGTTTTGGCCATTAACTTTGTCAACGCCGTATCCGTATCCGCCTTTATGGTACGGGAAGCCGTGGGCTCCATAAACAAAATTTCGGATATGGTCGACAAGTGGGAAAAGAACCGGCGCAAAATACCATCCTTTTCTTTTTTAGCGCCATTTTTTTTTCGTTCCCGTACTGGGCCAACCGGCCGGTATTACCGCAAGCCTGGCCAATATAGCCGCATCCCGGCCATAATCGGCGCCGCGGCCGAAACCGCTATCGGCATATACTCGGTTATCGATAGCGAGGGTAACGACCCTATGGCCATTTTCGGGCTCGTGCCGGCCCTTACCGGCTACCTTCGACGCCGCCCAAGATTTGCGCGCCGTTAGCCGTGCACGAAACATGGACAGGCTCGAGATCAAAAAGATGGGTAAGGGCTTCGGCGGCAGGATGGGGCCTATCAAAAAGATCTCGCCGCCATCGTGCAGCATTAGGCCTAAACGCAGCGTGTTTCCCATCAGCGCGCTGCCCGTGAGCGGCGCGATTAACTTGAGCCCGTTTGGGCCGCTGTCACTGAGAAGTCGGAGGTTACGGAAGCGAACAGGATAGCAAAATGGAGAAGTCGCGGGCTATCGTCGTGCACTACAAATGGCCGGGTTATTACAATGCATAATGCATTTTAATGCCGTATATATCCTGTTTTTGGAAATGGTATGGTTAGTAATATAAAATAAGCTTTTACGCATTTTCTAGCATTTCCAAATATACATGTTCCATTTTACTATTACTTACTTTGCGTACTTACTGTTACGCAACCGTTACAATGCCGCCGAACCTAAACGGGCTAGCGTTAAACCCATTAATTATTAACCCATTTTAAATACTTTAGCCAATTATCCATATTAACGCTAAGCACTTTATCCAACACTTTAATGCCGCGGATTTCGGTGCGTTAAAAAACGAACCCAATTTTCATTTCGCTTACGAACTTGCCCAAGCCCGCGTTAACAAATTTAAACTCCCCCCAAAAATTGCCACAATCGACCTCGCCCTTGCCCGTCTCGACCCCGCGCTAGTAAAGCATGTACTTAATGGGGACGGCCGGCTTTACACCTTCCTCCTCCTCCTCCCGTCCGCGCCGACGCAGGAACAGGTCCGGGCCCTGGTATACGCCCCGCCTGCACCTCCGCCCCGCCTGCACCTCCGCCCCGGCGGCCCCCCGTCCAGCGCGCGGCTGCACGCCCGGATAGCGTCGCGGTCCGTGCCGATAAGCATTAGGCCCTTGAGCACGCCAAAGTCGAAGGACGCTACGTAGACGCCCGCTGCGTCGCGCGCCGGCGCCACCCGCAGCCACATGTCGCCCGTCACGTCGGGCCACCCGGCCCGCAGCGCGTCGCTCATCACCTCGTACACGCCCGCGATCGACGCGGCCGATGGGGTGCTGCTGTTGACCTGCGTTGCTGCTGCCGCTGCTGCTGTAGCGGGACGCTTCTGCACCCTGTCGTCGCCCGACTTTTGCCGCCCGAGGGCCGCGCGCGCTGTGTCTGTCGGGACGGTTTTGTTGGCACCGCTGCCGCTTCCGGAGGCGGGGGTCAGGGCATCGCGCGGCCCGCGCGTAGAGGGCGATGCGCGGGTGGCGCCAGGGCGCGTTCGGTCGAGCGAGGTCGTGTGCGGCTAGCCAGGTGTGGAGGTGGCGCCCGACCCCGTAGTGGAAGTTATTGCGTGTATGTTTTTGTGGCGACTGGCGGATCGTGCCCTCTAGAATGTCAACTTGATGTTCTGGAACAGCTGTGCTAATGCCGTATCATTCGTCCTCGCTACCAGCACCAGCTGGGCCGCTTTTACTGGGGTTCGAGCGCGAAACAGAAGCACGGATCTATCTCAAGCCATCGCACCGGGATCACTGACGCGTCACGCCATCACGTGGCAGGATCCCAGATCTTCAAGACAAGACCAGCAAGAGCCGTTCTCCACCAGCCCTTGCTTTAGTAGTGATCCATGTAAACGTCAAGTTCGCCGCAACCGCCCGATCGACGCATATACGCTCGATGTCTGACATGCGGCATTGATTCAGATACTGGAAGACGGCTGGCTCATTCATGCGACGGTAGTCGCCTACAATCCCGACAACGCCAGGACTGGTGGAACATTATCTGGCATGATGGTTGCAGAGCGTATGTGTTCTGGCAGGGGGCGACCAGACCGAAAGAAGCCATCTCAGACTAAAGCCGGAAAGGTGTCTCTTTTCGTGTAAGCAAAATGCTAGTCGGAAAGGGGGTGGATACCACGGAAAACGAAGATCTGTTCCCGAACCTGCCGGAAAGCTCGATACAGGGCAACGCGACCAAGAGCTAGCCATTATTCCAAGAAGACATGCTGGGCATAAAGATATCTGTGTAGTCTCCAATCCTACTTTGCTGGTAACATTGCTTATTCCGCGCCCACAGCCGTCACTTACCAGGACATCCACTTCGGCTTTCTCCAGGCCGGCTTGCGGTAACAGGCCAGGGGTTGTCTATCGCGTCTTGCAGATGCGCCCAACAGTGCGGCGCCTGTCACTCCTCAGCTGGGCTGTGGGATTTCTAGACAAGCTGGTTGCCACCCCCTAGGGCTTAGAGTCAACCTGTGAGCCGCTGAGCCGACACACAGGCCGCCTATTCCAACGTGCCGACCTCGCCCTCTCGTCCCACCGGCATCGCCCATCCCACACGCGACCTTGGCCGCACTCACCAGACGCCGCGCTGCAGCCAAGGAGCCCCCTATCAGCATCTCTCGCCGCAACGGCGCGACCAACAGCTACTCGTCTCCTTTGACCGCCCAGCCCGAAAGCCTACCGCCGGTTTGCCACGCGCCTTGAGCCCTCGACTGCCGCTCGTCGCGTGAAGCACGCACGGCATTGTCACCCACACCCTTTTGCGCAAACTCCAAGTGGCCGCTCGAACGAATTTGCCAACGACAGCACCAGCGCGCCGGCGTGCCGCGACGTGGTTAGGACGCTGCTCGGGCGACGGATAGGCATGCTAGCGGGAAGGAAAGGAAAAGGCGGCGCTGCGGTCGCCAACCTTTAAATAAGCCACGTATCGATAGCAAAGAACACAAGCATTCCGCGTAAGGCACAAGTTTTTAACCAAGTACCCGGTACAAAAAACACGACGGAAGCTTATGTAAAAACATTATTTCCATTTTTGCGGGTAAAAAAAAACTTTAGGTTGCTTAATTATCCCGCGTATTATTACGTAATAATCTTTTAACCCGTTGCCCACGCAAGCTCGAACTGCTCGTAAGCTTTTGCCATTTGTTTAGCATTTTTTTTCCATTCCCAAATTATATAAAAAACGGATTTTAAATTTTTTCCGAAAAAGCCAATAAATGCGCTATTAATTCGTAAGCCTTTAAATATTCCGCTAACATTTTTTTAAATATTCGATATATTCGCTCCTTAATGCCAATTTTACAAAGGCTAAGTAAAAAGCGTGCTTATTAAATCCCGGCTTATAAAGCGTTGCCGCGTACAATATAATCGCTACGATGTATAGCTAGGAAAGCGCACCCAAAGAAATTATATGGGCGCAAATTGTTACGAAATTCCCTTCCCAATGCAAAAGCAGGTCGGTAAGTAAGGTAGGTGTTAGTTAAGTGCGCTTCGCGCTTATTAACGGATAGGAAGGGTTTGCTCACGCAACGTTACCTTCCAACGCTCCATGTTAACCCAGTCCATTCTGAACTGCGCAGCATTGCAGCGGCCGTACAAAGCAAAATACGGATAAGGTTGCTTTTTACGCGCGATTTAAAAGGTCCGGTTACTTATGGTTTTACGAAAAGGCATATTTTGCAATAGTATTTCCAAAAACGCAGCCAATGCCATAATATTTGCCACCACGACCGTAAAAATATGGGTTAGCCGCTGCAAATTATTGTTAATAAAATTGCCGCTATTTAAAAAGTGCAAAATAAGGTTAACAACGGCTTAAAAAGCAAAATTCCGAATTAATCCTTTTTTTTTTTTAAAAAACGGAACGTACCAAAAAGCCCGGTAAAACCTTCGAATTGCAATGCATGTTCCGCTACCTTTTCCGCTTTCGAAATTACCAATTTTAAGGTTTAATTGGGTGTTAATTCCGTAATTAAATGGGCATAAGTTTTAAACGAGCATTAACGTTAAAATTGGCTATCGTTCACCCGTTGCGATTGGATTTTTTTTAATCGGTAACGCGTAATAAAAACAAAGCATACGTTAAATGCCTTTTCGCTATAACTTATTTGCCCGTTTATTATTGCTTTAAGCATAAATCCAACGATTCCACCGGTTGGAAGTCCCGTTAGCAAACAATTTATATTTTCGTCGGATGGTAAAATTTCGTTGCTAAATGGGCAATTGCCATATGTAATTATATCGTGCTCGTGCACCCCGCCGGTTAATAGCTGCCAGGTTAAGCCATAAGTGCACCAATTGCTATTAAAAGCCCTGCTGCCCAAAAGCAGCAACGTTTCTCTTCAAAGGGTTATTAAGGTTAGCTGGTTCGAATTTTTCTAATTGTCGAATGCTTGCTTCCCGCGAAGTACTTACGCTGCGCCTTTTCCCCCAATTTCTTTGCGCATACACATCGTATAAACATTTCGTAAATGCTTTAATATAAAGCAATGCTTAAAAATATTGGATTGCGTTGCATACCAATTAAAATAAACCAGGATTAATTTTAAAAGGAAAGTATAACGGTTTGCAAGCATGTAAGCAAATTTGCGCAAGCATACGATATATTTAGGGTTGGGATTGCTACATCCCCAATGCTTTAATTCGATTTAAAAAGTATGGTATTATATTAAATGCAAGTAAAGGTTCGGAAAGCGGCGAATAATAAAAACATATTACAGCTTCCGCACCGCCGAAATTAAAATGCGGGCTATGCACCGGCTCGGTATATCGGTTTTTTTCGGGGCCTTCCCATAATTTATTGGGGTGCGTTGCTTTAAGCACATGCTGTAAAAAAATGTTAACCCTTTTCGGTTAAGCTAATACGCCAACATAACGGGTAAAAAGCTAAGGGACAAAAAGGAAGCGGACGTGGATGGGCTTTAAACGGGGGGTTGGGTCGTAAAATAAGAAAAAAATTGGAATATAAAAAAATAACGCAATAAAAAGGTAAATCAGGAAAGCATTACCAAAAATGGTAATCCATAATCCTTTAAACATGCCGGTTTGTACCCGTAATACAAGCCTAATATTTCGTGCTTACGGCAATGGATAGTTTTGGTTGTTGTAAAAGGTTTTTTAAAGCCGTAAACGCGCGAAGGGTTTATCCAGCTATCCCGCGCGGGCGTGCAACGATTTGGATATCGGGATTTTTGTTTAGCACAACCACCAACGAACCCTTTGTAGGAACATTTTGGGCGGGGTAATGCATCCGCGGCCAATAATAACCGGGGTTACAATAAGTATCGTATTGGCAATGCGCACATTCCAATGTCCTTCGCGAACACAAAACGCCGGTTAAGCTAATCCGGGAAACGCCCCGACCAATTAGCCTGGCTGGGAGCCGCTAGCCGCATGTTAATGCAATGCAAAAGGCTTGCTAGCCCCAAAAGCTTGCTCGTTTTGGGGGAACATTACGGCGGCGCATGGTTATTTTTAAACAATGGAAACAATTAAAAAAAGGCATTTCGCACGTAAATATTAATGCTTTTTTATTTTTTTACAAGCCATTAACTTATAAAGCAAATCGATAACGCCGCGTTTATGGCCATATAATATAATATAGCTTATTACACCCAAATTACATTGCGGGGCAGTTTAAACCGCGGCGGTAAGCAAGCACTTGCAAGCGAAGCTAACGCGCGAAATAACGTTTGTATTGCAAGCTTTTTGGGCGTATTCGGGCACAACGGCAACGTTGGCAACGTACGTTTTCGTAAATTCGCCGCAAAATTTTTAAATTTTTTTCGAAGCGGCCGGCCGTTAAAGTAAAGCGCATAGCGCGCAAGCAATTATTGGCGTTGCAATTTTAAAATTTGCAACGGGGTTTATTCGTTATTTTAATAATAAAAGCGCCGCGTTCGATAATATTAATAAAAATAAATTCGGATTTAAAGTAAATGTAATTAATTTAATTACCGTTAAATTGTACCGCGCCGCCGCCGGGTTTGTTATCGTTTTTGGGGTAAATGTTTAAAAAAGCGATTTTGCATACGGTACCGCCAATAAAGTTTTACAAAATTAACGATACGTTATATACGCGCAAACCGCTGGTATAGCTGCTTTGGTACGAAAAGCCGTTAATAACGTATTGGTTATGGTTAATACCGCGTTATAAAAAGTTATAAAAGGCAAAGGTTAATTATATTTTTTTAAATTAATTGCAAATTTATGTACGCAATATGGTTTTATTTAAATAATTTTATACAAATTAATATTTTTGGGGTTTTTAAAGTTACAAATATTTTAAATGTAAGTAACGGGGTATTGGTTAAAGCCCGGGCCGGTAATTTTATCGTACTTATTATATTTATTATCCATAAATAAATACTTTTGGTTATTAAAATCCAATATTTAGCTTTAGTAAATATAAAAAAAGCATTTGTATAAAATGCGCGAAATAATTTTAAACGCGGTTTTATCGATTACGTTATAAATGGTAAAAGTATTTTTATTATATTCGTAATAAATATTTTTGCTAACGTATTTAATATACGGGCCGCAATAAATAAAGCATTGCGCGTTATAAATGTATTGGTTTAAAGGTTGCAAATAATTTGTTTAAAATTAAAAAGGGGTTTAAAATCGAAAAAAATTAAACTTTTGGCGCAATTGCTGGTACGGGAACGGGCGCCGATAGCAACGCCGTACTTAGCTTTTTCGTTGGAAAAAACGTTATAGCTAGCGCCGATAAGCAAATTGGTAAAGTGGCCGGTTAAATTTAAAATGCTAAAAGTTTTAAAAGCTTTAGCGTTAATAACGGTTAGTAATTGTTACAGTTAAGCCTTTGCTCCTAAGGTAAAGCACCAAAGGAGTACTAAACAGTAGCACGTAACTTAACAATTGGGGGGATTTACAAAGTAATTTGGGTGCGGTTTAAATGCTTGCTCCAAAAATTACTTAAAAACTAATTTAAATTAATTAATGCCGGAGCTTTAATTAAAAACTATTTAAAACAGTAAAAAATCCTTCCTTTTTATACCTTTTTACCAAACCATGTTATATAGCTTAATCCAAGTAATTTTGCCTTTCCACTTGGAATCGGCGAAATTACTTGTGGTTGGGGGTAATTTTGTTTTTCCAATAGGGATCCTTTAAATTACCCAAATCACGTGCCAATGCGGGGTAAGCTTTTTGTCCCTTCCTTTTCGGGCTTTGCTTCCTTTTTGGCCATTTGGTGTAGTTATTAATTATAACAGTAATTTGGTTATATTAAAAATTTGCATTTCGTAACCGTTTTATTTATTATTAATAAATATGTAATATTTATAGCCGCGGATTTTGCGTTAAAATAAAATTTTATTTAAAATATTAAATAAAAGCAAAAAACCGGCGTAACGCATTTTGCCGGTAAATAAAATTTCGATAAATAATGCGCTTTAAAATAAACCGGCGGCAATAAATTTGCGGTTTAATACGGGGTTAAACCAACCCCAAATGGAGCTTTTAACTTTGCCAGCAACGTTACCCCGCGGGGAGCCAATGGCCGCGTGGGGCAAGAAATTGTAAAGGTTTGTATTTTTGCACTTAAACGTATAAAATGTTACAACCAATAACCATACCAAATGGCCAGGAAGGAAGCAAAGCCCGAAAAGGAAGGATTAAAAAGCTTACCCCGCACTAGCACGTAATTTAGGTAATTTAAAGGATCCTTATTGGGAAAACAAAATTACCCCCAACCACAAATAATTTCGCCGGTTCCAAATGGAAAAGCAAAATTACCTGGATTAAGCCATATAGCATGGCTTGGTAAAAGGGTATAAAAAGAAAGGGTTTTTTACTGTTTTAAATAGTTTTTAATAAATGCATTAGTATTAATTAATTTAAATTAGCTTTTAAATACCTTTTGGAGCAAGCATTTAAACCAATATCTTAAAACCTAGTAATTCCTTTTGTTAACCCCAATTTATAATTATTGCTTAGTACTTTTTAAATGCTTTACTTTAAAAGCAAAAGCTTAATTGTAAGTTGTAGTACGTGCGGCAAAACCGGATACAATGCGCGTACTTATTAAAAAAAGTAAAAACGTTCGATATAACGTAATCCATTAATAAACGATATATATTAATAAGCAATACACGAATTGCAAAAACGCAATACGTTTTTTTTTGCTTCCAATTTTTTTACTAATAAATATGGCAAACCAAAGCAACGAAAGCCAATTAATTTTTGCTTTCCAAACTTTGCGGTCGAACCCAAAACTAAGCATTTGGGCCGCCGCTAAAATTTATTCGGTTGCGTTCGTTACTTTCGCCAAACGAAAGCGCGGCCGGCCTATTCGATGTAATACCATTCCCAAATTACGGAAATTAACGGAATTAAAAAAAAAGCGCTTATTAAATATATATTTAAATTAAATTTTCGCGCGTTTTTTTCCCGGCTTTTTGGTATTAAAAATATAACCAATTAATTATTCGCCGAACGTAACGTAAATGCCGTTAGCAAATGCTAGGTTAAAAAATTCGTTAACGCTATTTAAAATTTGGTACGCGTTAAATTTAAAAATATAATTATTAAAAAGCTAAATGCAAAAATTCCAAGTTCGTTTTTATTTAATTTAATTTTATACGGAATATTGTAATTAAATATGGCATTTTAAATAATAACATTTATAATTTTAACGAACCCGGCTTTTTTATAAGCATAATTGCCGCCGTTATAATTATTACAATATCGAAAAGTTGTAATAAAGCAAAATTAATTTAATTTAACAATTAAAAATAAATTACAATTATTTAAAGTATTAACGTAATTTATTACCGAATTAAATACATTACCAAATCGAACACATTACCAAATTAAATACCAAACCTTAACTTCCAATTAATTAACGCGCATTTTAATTTAATAACGCCAGCAATTCATTTAAATTATTTGGAATTATATACATTAAACATTTTTACTTTTTCCTAACAAATGCGCGCATTATATCCGGTTTTGCCACAAATGCTACATCGCTAACGAATTGTTGTTGCCCTTTTTTATTAACCTTTATAATTGCGCATTTTTTACTGTAATTGCTTATCCAGTTTTTCCTGGTTTAAAGCATTTTGTATTTTTTTAACAATATGTAACCTTTTTTATTAAATACGTATTTTTTGGGCTTTTTAACGTTTGCTTAATATTTCGTTCGCTTTGCGTAACAAAGCAATTTTAACTTTAAAAAAAGCTATTTAATGCATTATTAAATTCGTTTTTTTTGCAAGCTGGTTTATAACCGTTAGCATGGGTAACAAAAAGTTACTTTAATAATTAAAAATTCGAATTTTAATATATTTAAATTGCAAAATTGCGTTTTTAATTATTTAAAGCGTTTTTAAAATCCAAAGTTTGGGGTTATTTAAAAGCGTTTTCGGGGAAATTAAAATTTGTAACTTTATATTTAACTTTTTTAAAACCGAATTTAAATTAAAAAAAGCAAAACCAGCTTTTCGAAAGCTTTTTTAAATGTTTTTTTCGGTTATAAAATTACAAAATGCCGTTTTAAACGCCGAAAAGAAATTAATTTTAATTATGTGGTTAATGTATAATTTTATTAAATTTTTTATTTATTAACCGTACTTTTTTTTAACGGGTTAAAGCATTTAACGTTAAGCAATTAAAAAAAGTAAAACGAATGCAAAAGCATGCAAAGCGTAATAATATTATATTTTTAGTAATAAAGTTTGAAATTTATTAAATAGTAACTTTTATAACCGTTTAGCATTAGCAAACGATAAAACCCTTTTTACGGGTTGCAATATACTTGTTAAAATGTTAAATTTATTTTAAACCGAATTTATTTGTAATTTACCCGTTAGCATTTGTTGCAATAACTTAATTGCGTAAAAAATTAATTTTGAAATATTAATTAACTAAATAATATTGCTTTTTAACGATAATAAAAAAAAATTGCTTAACCGTAACAATTAACGTAATTTATTACCGAATTAAATATATTACCGAATCGAACAATTTTAAACGCAATGCGTTTTATTAATTTCCCATTTATACATTTTAATACAAACGCAATGGATTTGTTATTTAAAAAATTTAAAGTAATCCTTGCTTTTAAAGCAATAAAAATAATTTAAAGCTTAGCATTTATATTGCAACAAAATTTTACAATATTTTCATTTTTACATTAAACGATTAACGTTGCGGCCGATTTATTTAATGCAATAGCAAGCCCAATTTTTGGAAATTAACGGAATTTAAAAAGGAAGCGCTTGTTAAGTACATATTTAAATTGGATTTTTGCGCATTCCTTTCCCGGCATTTTAATGTTAAAAATATAATTAATTAATTATTTGGTAAACGCAATGCGGGCGCCATTAGCAAATATTGGGTTAAAAAGTTCGTTAAACGCCGTTTAAAATTTAATACGCGCTAAATTTAAAAATACGATTATTAAAAGGCTAAATGCGAAAATCCCAAGCTTGTTTTTGCTTGGTTCGATTTTATGCGGAATATTATAATTAAATGTGGCATTTTGGATAACGATATTTACAATTTCGACGAAACCGGCTTTTTTATAAATATAATTGCCGCCGTTATGGTTATTACAATATCGAAAAGCCGTAATAAAGCAAAGTTGGTTTAATTTAATAACCGGAAATGGGTTATAATTATTTAAAAGGTTAATTATTGCGGTTAAGCAATTCCTTTTTTTATTATTGTTAAAAAGCAATATTATTTGGCCAATTAATATTTAAAAATTAACTTTTTACGCAATTAAATTATTTTAACAAATGTTAATAAATAAATTACGAACGAGCTTGGTTTAAAATAAACTTAACATTTTAATAAGCACATTGCATTGCGTACAAAAGGTTTATATCGTTTGTTAATGCTAAACGGTTACGAAAGTTATTATTTAACGGATTTCGAAATTTATTGCTAAAAATACAATATTATTACGCTTTGCATGCTTTTGCATTCGTTTTATTTTTTTTAACCGTTTAACGTTAAATGCTTTAACCCGTTAAAAAAAGCGTATAATTAATAAATCGAAAAATTAATAAAATTATACGTTAATTACGTAATTAAAATCGAATTCCTTTCGGCATTTAAAGCGGCATTTTTTAATTTTATAACCGAAAAAAAACATTTAAAAAAGCTTTCGAAAAGCTGGTTTTGCTTTTTTTAATTTAAATTCGGTTTTAAAAAAGTTAAATATAAAGTTACAAATTTTAATTTCCCCGAAAACGCTTTTAAATAACCCCAAACTTTGGATTTTAAAAACGCTTTAAATAATTAAAAACGCAATTTTGCAATTTAAATATATTAAAATTCGAATTTTTAATTATTAAAATAACTTTTTGTTACCCATGCTAACGGTTATAAACCAGCTTGCAAAAAAACGAATTCGATAATGCATTAAATAACCCTTTTTAAAGCCAAAATTGCTTTATTCCGCAAAACGAATAAAGTATTAAGCAAACGCTGAAAAGCCCAAAAAAATACGTATTTAATAAAAAAGGTTATATATTATTAAAAAAGTACGAATTGCTTTAAACCAAAAGGAATTGGATAAGCAATTACAGTAAAAAATGCGCAATTATGGAAATTAATAAAGGAAAGCAATAACAATTTGTTAGCAATGTAGCATTTGCGGCAAAACCGGATACAATGCGCGCATTTATTAAAAAAAAGTAAAAACGTTTAATGTAAATAATTCCGAATAATTTAAATGGATTTACAACGTTATTGGGTTAGCATGCGAATTAATTAACCGGAAGTTAAATTTGGGTATATCGCTTATTAATGTATATCGCTTACTAATGTATATCGCTTACTAATGTATATCGCTTACTAATGTATATCGCTTACTAATGTATATCGCTTACTAATGAATTACGTTATACTTTTTTTAAACCTTTTTGCAACATTTTAAAATGGAAATAATATATATTTAAATAAATACGTACCTTTAAATTAATATTATTTTATCCTTTTTTTAACCGCGGAAATATAAATTACAAAATAATAACCACCGTTATTAACCTTAATACAATTAAATAAAAAATATTTATACCTTTTTGCTTAATAACGGCGCTAATAATTTGCATTTTTTAACGTTAATTACATTAAATTTCCAAATATGCAAAAAAGCAATTTGTAAAATGCAAATTTGCTTATAAAAAAAAATACCGTTCCGCCGAATCCGCTTATAATTATGCTAAAACCAAAAGCGTTAATATAAAGCTTTTTAAGCAAAAGCTTTGTAATTATTATTACGGCGCCGGAAAACGTAAGCTTTAAAAAAAAGCAAAGCAAAGCAACGGCAACGGCGAAAACGATAAAGTTAAGCACGAACCAAAACACCAGCTCCAAAGCGATGCACGCAACCAGGTAAAGCGAAATGCAAAAACGCTCGCCGAACCGGTCGGTTACAAAGCCTAGCAAAGCGCGGCCCAGCGCTATACCCGCCCAAAAGCCCGAACCGGATATTCCCGTATCGTACAGCGAAGCATTTCGGATATGGAGCATAAAGGTAACGATCCAGCCACCGAAGCCGATTGCAAAAAAAAAGGGATTAGCAATTAATTGGCACAGGACTTAGTATAAGCCGCGCTTAATGTTAACTTAATTAACCAAAGGAAACAAGCTAAGCTAAAATGGTCGCGTACCTTCGATACCCATATAAAAGAAAAAGAATAAGTAAGTCGACCCACCCCGAATTGGGCCACCCCCTATCTTGGGCCACCCTACAGAACCTTTTCGTTTCCGGCACCCGCTAACAAAAGTAAAGCTATCGCGATCTTTTTTTATTCAATCCAAGCCGCAAATATATCATTTTAAAGCTTTTAATTATGGCTTCCAAACATTTTAAAAAAGATATCCAGCAAGCCGTTTTAACCGTCGGAAATGGCGTCCCAATCCGGCACGCCGCGAAAAAGTACGGTATTCCGAAATTAACTTTGCAACACCGGTTGCAAAGCCGTTTTTTACCTAAAGTCGCCCACCAACATAAACAACGTTTCTTTGTACGTAAAAAAAATTACCTAGCTAGTTGGATCCGCTTGCAATCAAATTTCGGCTTCTTACCAACCCACAAAAAAATCCGGTATTTCGCTTCCGTCCTTTTCGATTTAACCGGCAATTCCCAGCCCTTAAGCAAACGCTAAATTTACCGCTTTTTTAAAAAATATCCGGACTTTGCTACCCAAAGGTCCAAATTTATGGAATTAACGCGCGTTAACGGGGCTATTACAAAAATAATAAGCTTTTGGTTTCAAAAGTTGCAGCATTTTAAGGTCCGAAATATTAAACAAGGTAACCGTTTTAATATTAACGAAATAAGCTTTATAAAAGGTTTAAAAACCAACGATTTCGTTATTGGCCGCAAAGGGATACGGCCTTTGCAACGGAAAAGCCCAGGATTGCGTGCCTGGATTTCCATAGTTAAATGCATTTCCGGCACCGGCGTTACCCTTAATCCCTTTATCATTTTCAAAAGAAAATCCGTACAATAACAATGGTTTTTTACAAAAAAAAGGCTTTGGAAAAATTGGAAATTCCATGCAACAAATAACGGCTAGATAATTAACGATACGGCGTTATTTTGGCTTTCGGAAATCTTTATTCCGGCCGTTTGCCCGGTCCGGAAAAACGCCCGCAAAAAAGCCAGATTGTTAATACTTAACGGTTACGAATCCCACGTTACGCCCGAATTTATAGCCGCCTGCCTTAATAACAACATTTACTTATTATATTTACTTCCTTACACTTTTTACATTTTCCAACCGTTGGATTTAGCCATTTTTTTACCTTTTAAAACGGCTTACCAATTCCAAATCAATTACTACTTGCAATTTACAACGTTAAGCGTTATTGGAAAGCGTTACTTTATTCGATGCTATTTTGTAGCCAAAACAACGGCATTTACAGCCTCCAATATGCGTGCGGCCTAAAAAAAACCGGGGTTATGGCCCGTTAATATAACCAAACCTTTGCTAAACCCTTTTTTGCTAAAAAATAATAACAAACAAAGCAAATTTATACCAACGGGGCTTTTAAAAAGTTAAAAAGCATTCCAAAAAAGCTTGGAAAAAGAAATACGGAAATCCTTAATTAACTGAAGCACCCCCAAGCGAAGTTAAAACGCCGGCTTCCAATTGCACCAATTTGCATAGCTAATTAAAGCACTTCCTACGGCCCGGCTATTGTTCCGGAAAGTTACCAAAGCTTTGGATATACAAAATATCGAAATCGCAAGCCTTAAAATCAAAACCAAGCAACAAAAAGCACAATTGGAAAAGTTGCGGTTTATTAAAAGGAAAAGGGTGCATCCAAATCCTAACCAAAAGTTTGTTACAATAAGGGACGTTAAAAGGGCAAGGAATGGATTTGCAAAGGAAAAAGCACCTGGATCGGATTTTCCATCTTTTAACGAATCCGAAAATACCCAGGATTGCATAGTTGTAGCTTGTAAATAGCTTCATTTTTTACCTGGAAGTAAATGCGTTGGTTCCACGGTGCTTATTTTGGGGTGGCCCAAGATAAGGGATGGCCCAACTCGGGGTGGGTCGACTTAACTGCTACGACCGCAATTACAAGCAAAGACCTGGAAAGCGGGAACCACCAGGAACCGTAACATTCAAGTCGCGCGCCCCGCACGAAAGCACGTAAGGGTTACATAAGCATGTGCTTAAATGTAAATAATATGTTTGCTATGCAACATAGCAAATATAATAGCTACATAAATATGGGTAATATATTTAATTATAAATATAGCAAATATATTATAGCTACAAGCATATATTTTAAACCCATTTAATTATAATATATAAAAAGTAATTTTTTATTATCCTAAATAGTTTTTAATAAATGCATTGGCATTAATTAATTTAAGTTAGCTTTTAAATACCCTTTGGAGCAAGCATTTAAACCAGCATCCCAAAACCCAGTAATTCCGCTTGTTAACCCCAATCTACAGTTACTGCTTAGTACTCTTTAGGTGCCTTACCTTAGGAGCAGAGGCCTGATTGTAACAATTTGCTGCACCAGCGCACAAGATCACTCCCACAATAGCTTGTCTCGCTAGCACAACGCTCTGAGAACTTGGGAGAGGCCGAGAGGCCATGGTGCTGTGCATTACATGAGGGAATGCCGGTAGGACCCGTGCCCCTAGTCATTGTCCCAGGGCATATGGAAGTCTTCATGTCAATATCGAGAGCCGAATTCACTCGGGTCGCCGTCGTCACCTTCTGTCCGGCCAGGAATGTATTCGCCACGAAAGCTGGATTCCACCTGCCAGGCGACAGCTTCCTTTACACGAAGCCCGAACCCAAGGATCTCCATGGGACGGAGCGGGAGCCCCAGTTCTCTCTTGCAGTATATCTTCTTTCGCAGAATCAGGTTGCTCGGTAGTGCGCTGGCAGGGGTGCCTTTTTTGGAACGGTGTGCCTCGAGTCTTGTTGGCCTGAGAGGGGGCGATCGCATTCTCCTCCTGGCTGGCTGTGGCCTCGTTATCATTCCTTTCCTCGGATCACGGTGGAGAAGCTTATCGACGTGAGAAAAAGGTTCTCCTTGGGCGTCGCTCGATAGGTCAGCGGTCGGCAGTTAAGGTTGGAGAGGCGGAAGGTACCATGGAGTTGGGCTTAGTAAAGTTCCTGGAGCATTTAGAGGCGGGCAATCGCCGTTCTTTTAATTATGCGCAGCGTTGGCCATCTGGGGCATCAGGGGCCTGCCAACCATGAGGCAGCCGGATCGGTGTCTGGCATACTGGACCACAGAAAGGCGGGTCAGTGCGTGTCTCGTGACTTTTTCCAAAGAGAATGATGCTGGAGAACGAGCTTCAAGCCTAGTCCAGGGGTGTTACGACCTGGGCACAAGGAGACAGAGAGGACAGGAGTGGTTCCTCTTTGCTTTCGGCGCCTACCAGAATATGCAGCCTAGCTGCGCCTGGCATGCGCGGATCGGTTGTAAGCAGGACGCTAAGGAGCCCCCTGGTGCGGCCTGGATCGTCAACGGAGGAGGGCGGCTCTGAGGCCCCTGAAAACCACTCAATTCTAGCCATCGAAGACGCAACTTGAAGGAACAGCGCGTGGAGGACTTGAGGAGGTGGCACGCAGAGTGGTGGGCTAGGGGAGGTCAACACAGGCCGAGCAACTGGGGCTGGGCGTCCTCAAGTCCTCACAGCTGCTACGGCTAGACGAAGCGCACAGTGCCAGCAGTTGGCGGAAGAGGAGACCGATGGAACTGCAGCGAAGTCCGGATGCCATCTTGGGAAGGTGCGGCCCTCGCCTCGTCTGCAGCAGCTGATAGCCCGTCTCTCGAAGCTGTCGTCGCCGCTGAAAAAAAGGTCCGAACAACCAGAGAAAAAACGACCATACAGCCTCTTGTTCCCGGTAAGTTCTGCTTCTGATGAAGTTCCAGTCCTACATTCTCTCTCCATATCTATCCTGTTGCTGACCATGCCCCTCACAGTAGCGATATCAAAAGTAGGTGCCTCCCTCCAGCCAGTCCCTTGGGCTTGGCAGGGCCAAGTGCTGACTGCCAAAAGTAGAAATGACCTGCCGCTTCGTCTCCGCCTGCCGCGCCTGGCTCCACCGCCTCGTGGCCAAGATGGCCCTCTGCACCTGCACCTTGGCGCTGCCCCGGTGGCTGATCCGGCCCATCGTGGCCCGCATGCCGACCCCCGAGGGCGAGGGTGAGGGTGAGGCCGGCCAGCCCGGCGAGGCCTACGAGATGGCCGACCTGGAGCGCGGCCCCGCCACCGAGGAGGAGCGCGGCCTGGCCGCAGAGAGGGCGCGCCTCGCCCAGGGCGGCCTGAGAGGCATGTGGGCGCGGGGCAGCATCCGCCGCCCAATCTTCATCACCATGAGGCCGCCGCCGCCAGTCCTCATCGTCGTCCAGCCGCCCACCCCCTAAGCACCGGTATGTCAGCTCTCGTGATCTTTGATCGACACCTTCCCTTCCCTTGAGGCTACCCACAGTAAGGGGACGTCAGACACTAACGCTCTAGGATAACACCCTCCTTAGCCTCGCCCACAACACCATCATCGGGTTGATGATCTGGGTCGTTTAGATCTTGCTCTCCCGTTCTTTCCCTCCCTCCTCTTTTTCTTAAAGATAGACCATGCGGCTCCCTTTTGGTGAAATACAAACCATTGCGAAGACTTCTACATCGCTATTTATTTTTTAAGTGACTTCTGTGCCAGTAAAAGTACCTGGTCCTGTGCATTACTCCTTTGGCGCTCTGCATAGATTACCTCGTGCGCCAGTGATGAATAATGTCCGTAATCTTCAGCTCCTGCGGCCAAGCCAGCGCCTGCTTAACAGTCGTCCAAGTCCAGCCACTTAAGTGGCACCTTTCCCTGGTTGGGCTGAAATTTCTGCATAAGCTGTCGTAGCCTGTCTGCGCTCGGGCAATGGTCTCTCAATTTCCCACATGAATGTGGCTGTTCAGCGACACTGATTGGCTAGTTTATTGTCATTCCACCACTCCGCCTTCGTGTGGGGTGCCGCCGCTCCTATACCTCAAGCCAGTTTTCCCCTCCTTTCCCATGTCCCCTCCCCCATCTCCGGCTCGCTCTCCCTATTTCTCGCACACACATGTTATCTCGACGCTGCGCTTGACTAGCCCTCAGAACTTGTCCTCTCTTTATTTTCTGCTGCTACTCCCACGATCTTGGCCTTTTTTCTGTCCCCGACTGCCCCTTTTCCTCCTACTCACCGCTTGTATATTTTCCCCATTTCATACATCTTCAAAAAACGCCATGTCCCCGCCAACGGATCGCCTCGGCTTCTACATCGCCATCATATGCGCTATGCCGATTGAGTCCAACGCAGTTGATCTACTCTTTGACGAGCTGTACGATGATGCCGGGCCAGCCTTCGGGAAGGCACCAGGCGACACCAATAAGTACAAAACAGGGCGACTCGGGAAGCACCATATCGTGCTGCTCACTCTGCCTTCGATAGGCCCACAGGCGGCTACCGCCGGATCTGCACAGATGATCATGAGCTTCCCCAACATCCAGTTTGGGCTCATCGTCGGCGTTTGCGGCGGCCTGCCTCAGATCAATAACAAAAACGCATTTCTCGGCGACGTTGTCGTCAGCACCAGCCTCCTCAACTACGACTTCGGTACACAGTATACGGATCATTTCGCGGTAAAGTTCGACATCCAGAACACACTTGGGCCGCCGAGCAGCAAGCTTCAATCCCTGCTGTCCTTCCTTGAGAGGGAGCACGACATGGGCCGCCTCAAAGAGAGTGCGGCGAAAAATCTTGGCCAGCTGCAGGCCAGGGCCAGCGAGAAGAGGCGCAAAGCAAATTACAAGTCACCCAGCCACGATTTGGACCTGATCTTCCCCTCCGACTACGAGCATATCGACCGCAAGGAGGATTGTGCTGAATGCGACGCCACGCCTCGGAGATTCTGCGAACCGGTCACCCGCAAGACCTGCGACGACGCCGGCTGCGAGGATGATCGACAGGTGTGCAGGGGCGACGCCCGGAGGGAGCAGCTTTACGCGATGGGCTACGCGACGGGCCTTCCGCAGATATTCCTGGGCAAGGTCGCGTGCGGCAACGCCGTCATGATGTCGGGCCGCCACCGAGACCAAAAGGCCAAGGAGCACGACATCATCGCCTTCGAAATGGAGGGGGCTGGGGCCTGGGAGGTGCTCTCCTGTCTTGTGGTCAAGGGTATCTGCGACTACGCCGACAGCCACAAGAACAAGCATTGGCAGAATTTCGCGGCCGCCACGGCGGCCTCGGTGGCTGTGGCAATCCTTGAGCAGTATGAGCCTCCGGACGACATGACGGGGAGGTCGGGAGCCTCCAGACAGGGCCCGGTCACGACTGTGACGCATAATTATGGAGGCCAAAGTGGAAATAGCCACAACATACTAGGTTCTACATTCGGCAGTGGAACGACGATCAATATGGGTGGTTAGTAGTTTGTTGGCTATCACAAGATGGCAGTGTGATGGACAAACGGTGCTAGATAGGTTCTATTGTAGGCCTATCTAGATATCTCAAGAGGAAGGAAGACGGGGCACACGGCCATGGGCCTCGTGCCCTTTTATCTACAATGATACCCGTATTTTGCAGGTGTGGTACCCACTACCGCACCCCTGTTGTTGCTGACGGGTGCTCGGTAAGCATTTGCCTGGCGAAGCACCGGTGCGGAGCACCGGGTGCCTGTGCAAATCTTCCGTGCTAAGGTCTGGAATAGTGTGCCGGCCCTTGGTGATAGCCTCCTTTGTGACAAGTGGTGCTTCTTCGTCATTGGTGGAGGAATGTTCGCGCCAGCTGACTGTACCTACCTAGCTGGGTAGATAAATCGATGGGTGAATTGGCTCTACTACTTAGAAACTGGTCATTACTTTCTTCGGGCCTTCAGCTCTGATGCAATCCCCCAACTACACACACTATACCCCATTAAACTCGAAACAGCGCAACGAGGCTGTGATTCAAGCCTCAGCAGTAGTCTGTGGTGGGGCCTGAAAGCGGGAGACCCGCTCCAGCCTCGTTTTGCAGCGGTGCCCGTGGTGGACAGCTGCGAGACACCTAGACTTTTCTCTCACTTTACTTACGCCACTTTTTTTCCACCGTTCGGGTTCACCGCACAAGCCAGAGTTTCTCCATACCCCCTTTCATCTTGCCACCTATTATTCCGGAAATTCCAATAATGCTGCTGCTGCCCTTTTTCACCGGCCTAAACCTAGGCATGGAGAGGCCACGACAGCGCGCACCCTATGAGTGCAAGGCAGCCGCAGACAAGGAGACATCGAAGAGACTTTGGTGTTCGAGGAAAAAGCCCGGCAGCAGCGTCACACCTCATTGGGATCCTTGTCCACCCAGCTCTCATTCTCTGGTGTGTCTGTATATCTCCCTACTCCCAAATCATCCTCAAGCTATCCTTAACGTGTTAGAATTACTCACCATCCGATATCAAACCTAGTCCCACAGCCGCGTCTACCTATATCTCACGGTGCAGGCATCAAACGGGCTAAAGAGGTCTCCGATTCCCCGTCTCGGCGTCTGTCAACGACGTTTGTATCCGCCGAGGTGAAACCAAATCTTTACCTAGGGAACGAGCCCAAAGCGCCCCGTTGAACAGTCTTCATTTACCGTCTACCCTACCGGACCCGGATGAGAGGTCAGCGATGAGTAGGGCTGAGGGTGGAGGAGGCCAAAAGGACCAAACTATAAATACATCGTCACCTGGAAGGACTACGTCAGCAGCATTGGACGCATTGCCACCTTAGAATACTCCAAATATCGCAGCACCACCCCTCGTGTTCATCTAGCTGACTCGATACTGATCCTCCCCCTGACAGCCCCCCGAGCCTTTGCCAGCACGGCGCATCCTCCGTTACGCAACGGTTGCCAATGGGTCACCCCGTGTCCCAGAACAGCAAGTGTACCTAGGTACGAGGAAAGTTTATGCCTCCGGAATCACCGCTACACAACGGGGACCTCGCGGCCGGATTCCTGGGAAAGTTTGGGGAATACAGGGTGCCCCTTGACTAGTCCCATCATACGATTGACGTCTTGCCAAGGACCGGACGCTCTCCCTCGTCGCATCTGGCCGTTGCCGCAGCCCCTGTAGCCCGCTGTGAGGCGTCAGGATATCTGCCATCTGGGGCGGTGTGGGAATCGGCCGGCTGGGCCGAGCAATATTTTCCGCGCTCGCATCCGGGATGACGCGCCGCGCCGGACCACAAGGGCAGATCCGGATTGAATGCGCCATCGCACCCCGAGCACTAAGTGCCAGCATCTAGTTCCATATCATGGCAGTCATGGACCACACAAATTTCCGCCAGAGCCCACTTTGAGCTTGACCAGGGGGTACGAGTGCGGTCCAAGGTGTCTGTCAACGGTGGGAATCATGGTTAGGGGATATGTGGAAAGGGGTATCTTCACTAAACCTCAAAGGTCAGTTTCATTATCGCTCCACATCCTGAAGCCACGAGTCGTCTGGCCCCCAAACGGGCAAGGTTCGAGAGGGTTCGTCCGCTTTGGGATGGCACTCCCGGGAAAGTGGGCCTGCCAATGAACCGGGACAGCGCCATCGCCTTGTCCAGGGGCCAGGGTACTGCTATCTTCAGTCCAGGAGGCGGCGGTTTAGAGTTTAGCCCCGATGGAACGGCCCTGAGGGTCTGCCGAAAGCCCGCTACGCGCAGGAGATCGGTGGCTCCGGAGACTAAGAATCTGGTTCGCACACGCGAGCTTGCACACCTGGCGATAGGGGCACCGCCTGTCCGCGGGCTGCCCCATGCCCAGCATATCGCTATAAGACTGCTGCCGCTGTCGACCCCTGGGTATTCGTATCTTCTCCTCTTCACCAGCCCACAGCTTCAGTCTCTTACCACTCACTCACTTCAGTCTTTCCCTCTCGGCTTTTAGCCACCACAGTCTTTCGTTCGCTGATCTTTCCGCACGACCCGACTTTCCAGTCCTTTCCACCCACTACCCACTCACCAAACCGCCAGAATGCAGTTCTCCATTGTTGCCATCATCGCCGCCGGCTTCGCCGCCGCCGCTCCCCAGGGCACCGCCCCCACCACCACCACCGCGCCGACCCCGACCGGCACCCGCGCCCCCGTCTTCTGCACGGCCGGCCCCGTCGTCGACTACACCGTGGTCTCCGACGACACCCTGACCACCATCTCGCAGAAGATGCAGTCTGGCATCTGCAACATCGTCAAGGCCAGCAACCTGCAGAACCCCAACTTCATCAAGCTGGGCGAGGTCCTCAAGGTGCCCACCAACCCCTGCAAGCTCGACAACGTGTCGTGCCTGGCCAAGCCCACCGAGAACCTGTCGTGCGTCAAGGGCGGCGCGTCGACCTACACCATCGCCTCGGGCGACACCTTCTTCCTGGTCGCCCAGAAGTTCAACCTCGACGTCAACGCCCTCCTCAAGGCCAACCAGGGCGTCGACCCCCTCCTGCTCGAGGTCGGACAGACCATCAAGGTCCCCGTCTGCTAAGCGGTTCGCCACACGAACCTCACCTCCTCAGCGGTCTGCCAGTGCCACCGGGCGACGAATCCTCCAGCCGCAGCATCTTTTTACACGTCTTGGGTTATGGTATAATTAGGGTATAGAAAGCATAGAATTTATTTTGCCAGGATTAGATAGTACCAGGAAGGCCCGGCGTTGTCGCCAAGGTCGGGCTCGCCCTCCATCTGGTCAAAATACAAAGTCGTTTTACTTCTTTATCATTTGGGTTTTCCTGTCTCTGTGTTTCCAGTGTGTCTTTCCTTGTTCAATTATGCCATGCCAATGCGGGATGCACGTGCTCAGAGCCAGCGTTCGCCTAACAATTGCCCGCGACCCGCTGGGGAGAGGTTGAGCTTCCGGGGCTCCGCTCGTGCCTTCCATGTGCGATCCCTTGTTCACCTGGCCCGCTTAGATGAAGAGTGCGGGGACACGTCTGTTTTTGAACACAGAACCTCCCCACATCCTCAACCCAAGCATCGACGATCCTCAAACCTGTCAACCCCACTCAGCCTTGAGTCACCTTAGCTAGTAACTCATCTCCAGGTCACCACCTTGTTCTCACTGGATCGGTCGACACTAACATCGATGAAGCACAGGTACTCCTGATCATCCCAAATACCCGCCACAGACGCTGCCTTTGCCGTGTCATCCCTTGGCCGTGTCATCGCTGCCGACCTAGAGTCTGTCACCTTCCGATCCCATACCCAAGTCTAGGCGTGTTGACTACAGCCTGAGGCATCGTGACCTGCATGTCACAGGCTCACCCTCCCCCGCTGGGCCCCAAGCTCCGTTGATCCAATATCCCCGCCCTGGACGCTGTGTGTGCCTTGCTGGAATCGAAGAGCTGACGGCTTGGGTGATTTTGGCATTACGAAGTCCCGCTGCAGGTCCGCCGTCGCGTCTCCGCCCCTCCATCGAGACGTCGGGAACTCGAAGCGATGCGTCGAATGCGGCGACTTACTGCATGCCCCACACCCACCCCCACCACCAAGCCCCGGTCTTGGAGCCGAGAGCCGGGAGAACTTGTCGACTGTGCTGCTTTGCGTCGGCCCTTTCGGCGCTGTGGTGGGCGTTGTGGGCCATATCCGATAGAACAGAACTGCAACAAGCAGAGAGGACGACGAGGCCTAGCACTCGCTTGGGGACCCAGCCTAAGCAACGTCCATGAGGCGGCACCACCACAGCTGACGCCTTCGTCCGGGGTGTTATGTTCGATTCATCGCCTACATCCCGCCACCGGTGGCCAAGCATCTCGGCTTGGACTGTGTTTCTTGCAAGCGATAGACGGACAGTGCAAGCAGGCGAATGATGCGGGGTAGGCAGCCAAACGTGCTGGTAAGGGTGGCGGAATGAGCCCCAAGGTCCATTGAGCAAGCCAGACACGTAAGATATAAGCTCCCCGCCAGCCCGTCTCTTGGCTTGCTGACCAAGGCTCCATGGACCCCCAATACCAAGCTCTTTCGGTTCCCTAGTTGGGCACGGATAGCGCCAAGCGGCCGCTTGTCTCCACACTTCAAGTCCCACATGGGGGCACTAGCCTGTTTGCCTACCGGCTCCGTCCAAGGTAGCATAAGAGGATGGGAATGGGGGCGCATTTTATATAGGGTAAGCCAGCCTAGCCGTGACATGGTCCGACAAGACGCATGTAAGACGCAAGGCACTCTCGATCGATAGGCCAGCGGTCACTAGTTCGGTGCTTGGCAAGTCGGCTGAACCAAACAGGGCGGCCGAAATGCCCTAGCACCCCCTCATTTGGAAATCTGTCGACCGAACCGTCGGAGTTTGGGATCGGGGATAGGCGCCGGTGGGGATACGGCGGTTGGCCAGCTGGCCGACCTGGCTGCAATGCCAGCAGTTGAGGATTGCGACCGAGAGGAGACCCATTGCGGTAGATTCGCTTACGAGATACTGTCGTGCCAGCCAAGTATCTTGGCAGTTAACGTCACCAATTGGTGCGCGAGAGTTATCGCCGAAGGAGCTGCGGTGCAGGGGTGGCGAGGCCAGCAACTGATGACCGAGGTAGATACTGGTGGCATCTCCACGATGGTGCATGGCACCAGCGAACTTGACATCTCAGGACATGGTAAGACGGCCCGATCGAAGTCCTCTTGCCCAGCGATGGTTTTGGTGTACTGACAGCTACTAACCAAAGCAAAGAGGCCCTGCGGCAGTCTCGGGATCAGCAAGCAGACCTCGCGAAGTAGTATAAAGCCAACCCGTCCGCTCCTCCAAGTCCGCTTCTTTCTCTCCTTCCTCCCTCATCGCCATCAGCTCCTCCAGCAGGCTTCCCACAAACGGCTACAGCGACAGCACAGCAACAGCAAACGCCCGGCATCCCAACCGCCCCAGCACCGCCATCCATCATGCACTTCTCGTCGTCCGTCCTCGTCGCCCTCGCGGCCACCGCGTCGGCCATCGACATCAGGGCCTACCAGGCGGACGGCTGCAACGGCAGCACCCGGTCCTGCGCGAACATCAACCCCAATGTGTGCTGCACGTTCCCGCAGGACGCCGGCATGGCCAGCGTCGGTTTCGCCGCGGTAAGTGATGAGACGGGAGGACTCGCCGCGCGCCCTCCCTCTTTTCCACCAAGGTGACGAGGATAGGAGGCAGGCGATCTAACAACTGGGGTAAAAAAAAAAAAACCGCACAGATCCCGACGAACTGGCGCATCCGCTGCGAGGCCTACACCGAGGGCGGCTGCTCGTCCTTCGGCGGCCAGGGGGACTCGAACGGTGCCGGCTTCGTCTGCCTGCCCTTCACCACCCGCGGCAACCGGACGGGTGGCAAGTACTGGTTCCTCAACCGCAAGCGCGCCATCGAGGACACGTGCCCCGCCGAGCAGGCCGACGGCGGCAAGTGCACGAGCTCGGTCAAGTACAACACGGTCGGCCTCGCCGACGGCACCGAGTACAACATCACCGGCCTGTCGGAGGAGAAGGTCCAGGAGCTGGAAAAGCTTGCCGACTCGGGCGCCAGCGCCGACGCCATCCCCGTCGAGTTCCACTCCTTTCGCCGCTAAGGTGGTCGCGGCGAAGTGATGTCTAGGGTCTCACTGATGTCGGGCGTGTCTCCAAGGAGGAGCTAGCGATTACGGGGATGAGGACTGGGAACACAGCACACCACTCAAGTCCAAGTGTGGTGCTTGGAGCGATGTCCGGATCGGACGCTGACCAGCTATTGTTAATTGTTAGAGTCAGTGGTTGTGGTCAAGGACCAGATAGGACGCTCTCTTGAAATATAGTAAAAAAAAACTTGGATTAACACAAACGATGACAAGGAGTGATGGTTGCGCCCGGTAGTCGTGCAATGTGGTGTATAAAAATACCCTTGTAGTGTAATGATCTAACGTGACCAAGAGGATGCGGCATGTAATTGGCCACGCGGACAGGCACACGAACCTCCTTCGGGAGATGCTCCGAAGGAGGGTGTGCACCGGAAGCAACCGCAAAGGCCGAGACAATGATGGGGTGGTGTGGGTGTCGACTCAGGCGGATGGCACAAGGTGCTGATCTCGGCATTTCAGGAAAGAGAAGCGACGGCAAAGAATTTATAGGATTACGTATTGCTCGTTATCGAATGCCAGCTATGACTAAACGCTCAGTTTACGTACTTGTAGAATATTTTGGATTGATGTTTGGCCTTCCAGACACTCCCTGTGCTTCTTTACTCATCCTGGTCTGATCTGGAACCTTCCGCTACCAGTTGGCGAGCAGGTACTTGAACCCGGCCCACTGCTCCTCGCCCGACGGCACGATGTTCTCGGGCGGGATGACGAAGCCGCCCTCGGCCGAGGACGCGGGCCTCATCTCGTAGCCCCACGCGAGCTCGGCGCCGGCCACGTCGTAGCCCCAGTCCATGCTGACGCCCGAGGTCTGGTAGATGGTCGGGCAGGTCGGCCCGTAGACAAAGTCGAGCCCGTTGACGGCCTTGATGGCGGCCGCGGCCCCGGCCGCCAGCTCCATCTGGCGCGCGTTGGACTCGGGCGCCTTGTCGCACGTGTAGCCGTACGGCAGCAGGATCAGCTGCGAGTAGGAGTGCCAGTCGACAAAGAACTTGAGCCCCTGGGACCGCGCCACCGAGAGCGTGTGGTTGACCAGGGCCGCGTTCTCGGGCGTGTCGCCGGGCGCGAGGCCGCGGTACGTCTCTGAGCAGGGGTTGGTCGACGAGCCGCCGGGAACGTCCCACTGGTGCGGCCAGTTGCGGTTGACGTCGGTGCCGGCGCACGAGGCGCCGGGGCGCGTCTGCCTGTTCTTGCGCCAGAGGCGGTTGGTGGTGTGCGTGTAGACGAAGCCTTGTCGTGGGGTTGGGGTTGTGGTCAGTCACGGCGTGCGCATCTTGGAGGGCTTGCTCAAGGAGATGTCTTCCTACCGTCTGGGTTGACGACTGGCATGATGTAAAAGTCAAAGTTGTCGATGGCGCGCTTCGACGTGCAGCTCCTCTTCAGGTAGCCGTCGACTAGCTTGTACGCCAGGTACTCGACAGTCTAGCAGAGTTTCAGATCAGCAACGGACTCGGTTCGAGAGGAGGCTATTTCAAGGGTACGTGTCTCATACAGGAGCAGTGATCCATTCCCGCGCGTGCACCGTCCCGTGCCAAACTACAGCCGGGCGCTTGCCGGGCCCCTGGGGGCCATAGAGATGGATTCCCTTGATGGGTCTGCCCTCGAGCGAGTTCCCGGCCACAAACGTCTGCGAGTTCTTCGGGAAGGCGGCCTGTACGTCGTCCAGCCACTCGAGGTGCTCGTCAAACTCGTGGTACGAGTCGAACCACGACTTGTCGGGCAGGCCCGGCGCCTGGCGGGCGGCGACGGCGGCGGCGCGGGCCGACACGTAGGGCTTCACCTCGCCCTCGGCGCGGATGTTTGCGCCCAGGTCGTCGTTGAGCAGCTTCATCTTGAGGCCGAGGCGCTCGAGCTGGCCGACGGCGTCGGGCGCCACCGCCACGTCGAGGTGGTCGTGGGCTTCGGCGCAGGCGAGCGGGACGGCGGCCTCGATGTTCGCGACGGCGTCGGCGATGCCGGCGTAGTCCTCCCCGGCGGCGTCGATCTGGTACACCTTGTAGCCGTCGTACATGGACGCGCGCCTCTCGAGCGACGAGCCCGACGTCAGCGGCAGGGCCGCGAGGGCCAGAGCCAGGGCCTTGGCGGCGGAGAACCTCATGGTGACGGGCGGTGAGGGGGGAGGCGTGAGGACTGGCTGCTGGACAAGCGTCAGATGGGGAGGCTGTCTGCTGGCGACCGACAACGAACCGGAGAGGAGACAGTGGCAGGCCGGGCTGGAGGAGGAGACGCTGGGGAAGCTCGTCTAATCATAGGTTGCGTCTGATGGGTGAGGGTGGGGTTGATGTAGGGCGTGGCACCGCTTTCCGCTTCCCAAACCACCTCACAGGAGGAGCCAAGCATGGAGCTCAGCCCCCTGTCCCCTCAGCTGGCAGGCGGCGTACGGCTCGACATGGGAGCGACTAGTCGAAAAGCTGGAGAAGGATGAGGGGAAGTTTCTTGGAAGTCCCGCCGGGCAGGCACCGATAAGAGCATCACTACGTCAATCCCGGCCGTCAGATTTCTTGTCACCTTCTAAACGGGGACGCAGGGATGGCCCCGCGTGCCTGGCCCCCAATGCCGAGCTGCGCTAGCTAGGGTACGTCTGCAGGGCCTCTCTCGCCTGCCGCATCAGGTCAAGCTGAGGATCCACACTGACATGATGCGGTCCAGGGAGCCGGAGATGCTGCCAGCCACATCGACCACCAGCTGCCACATCCGCTTCATGCATGTCAGCTGCCCAGCATGTTCCTGACTAGCACTCAGCCTCATTCGTGGGACTTGCGGGCTAGGAATGGGTATTCCTGTCGGCATGGGGACTTTTGGGCGGGATGGACAACGACGCAAACATCTCGCGAAAGGGCCCCGTCCTGTGCCTGACAGAAGAGGATCGATCTATCAGGGGGAGACGGAGAACGGCCAGGACATCTACACGGACCAGATGACTAGAAGTTTGTAGCTCTGCACTCATAGGCAGGCTGCGCCCCCAGCTCGGACCCCATCTCCCCCGAGGCCGGGGTACATGTGCCGGACAGTGAACTCCCCTCGGCCATTTTCACTGCTCGCATGATTTGCGATCATAGCTATCGGCTCTTGTTCTCGAAATACCTCGAGACATTGCAAGTATACTTTATTATAGCCCGCTCCCCTGAACTCTCTGTGATGTTCTATCTGGAATGTAATTTTTCTTTTCCAAACCATTGCCCAAATCTCGGCAGAAACGCAAGAGGCTTGCTTGCCCTGGGTGGGCCAATGCTGCTATCGATACTCTAGGAGTCCGCTAGTATGTAGGACGGCCCAGAAGGAAGGCCTGGCAGGCAGTGTGGGAGGTGGTCGCGACGGATTCACCACAGATCGGGCTCGTAGGCAGCAGCATACATGTATTCTAGACGGGGAAGGATTCCCCGCTGGGGCTGGCAGTAGGAGCGGGGCCTGAGCTAGCAGCCAGACAACGCCACCTTGTTCTCGAACCTCCCGTGCAGCCGTGGGCGGAGCTTTGGCCAATCAGACACTGGAAGGGTGGGCAGGCACATACAAGGACGACCCTCAATGTCACATCGATAGGGGTACCTAGATTGACCCTACCCAGCCTTCAATATGGCATCCCCAACAACCAACAGAGCTCATGTCAGCAGTCTGCCTCGCTACAAGCACGTAATCAGGATTGTAAGATCATGGCTTTTTGAGAGCATGGTGGCACTCGATAAGCCCCCGTCCATCCATAGTCTCAGCTAGTCATAATGTGTGACCCTTTTCTGCCCGGTCACCAGAAGCTAACGAGACGTGGGACGCCCAGGTACGATGCCCTCACGTTTAGCGACTTCTCCAGGCAGCGGCCAATACCCCAGATTCACACGCCGCCGCGCTCGTGGCGCCGACGGCACGCAACGAAGACAACCCGATTATGTGCATGCGACACCTGCAGATACCAGCCAGCGCTGCCTCTGTCAGAGTATCGCCTCACCGCTGAAAGGGGCAGACCCCTTTCGAGGTTGCCGGTAGTTCCCCGCTGCTCTCGGCCAGCAGTCGATGGATGGCAACCACAGAGGCTGTGGCATAAAACGGGGGATCTTGGCACCGGAAACGTCCCACTGGACAGCGCCAAGATGGGAGTAGAGATCCAGAGTGCGTGCTCGGGCCTCCGTCCGTCGTCACAAGATCGTACAAGCAGGGGGACACCTAGCGCCGCGGAGTGACGGGCTCGATGGACGGCCTCAGAAACCTTGCCATCCTTAGACATGATAACGGCGACCAGAGGGCCACGACCGCTTGTCCAACCGAGGCATGTCTTCTCCTCCTCGAGGGCTATCGGCCCAGTGGATGAGCTGCAGCCATTACGGTGCGGTTAAAGGTGAGCTTGATACCCCGTTTTGCAACACCCGCAACCCACCCCAGCGGTTCACGAGCCAGGCCAATGCGGGGCCGACGCAGGGCCGGGGGAGCACGCTCACCACGGCCGCTAGCCTAGCAGAGAGGGACCCTGCCTAGTCTAGGAGGCACGAGTGAGGCACCGACCACACTGCTCCGGTGCAGCAGCGAGCTCGGCGTTTAAGGTATCTGTGGAGCTAGAGCATCGGTATTTAACAGCCCGTTCCCGTCTCCGCTGCATGAGGCCAACACGTCGATGGGCAGGGTGGCGAGTTCGAGTCCAGATTAACGGCAAGCCTATCATAAAGTCCTCTGTTGCTCTTCCATGACGCCGGCTGTATACCAACTTCCTTCACAGGCCATGGCGCCCGTCAGAGACCACACTGCCTTGGGCAACCCATATTCTGCCTACCACGCAGCAGCAGCAGCAGCACAAAGCCACCGGTGGCGTGGGGACGTGTCTACAGGGACGGGGCGATGCTACACAAGATGCACCCGGCTACCCTTCCGGGACGGGGGCCCCTCGGCCGCTCCCTCGGCCGATTCGGCGTCTTTCGCCCCTCTGAGCCGCCTGGACACTCCAGATACCCGGCCTGATGCCAGTATGCTCGCCCAGGCCAGTTACGCCAACAGGCTTCCGCAGCACGGTTTGGGGCACCTCGTCCACAAATGACTGCCTGGGTGCAGGTCATCTAGAGGGCCGGTAAACGCTTGTTAACAATACCGCATCCGCGCAGAGGCCCTTGATACCGCCCAGAGGGTGGGCGCGACCATGGTGCTGGCGGCAACACTCATCCCGGTTCACATTTGCATATCAGGGCTCCTTGCTGGCGCGCAACAAATTAAAAGCACGCGGGCGCTTAAAGGTTAACAGAACGGCGGGGGTTATCGAAACCAAGGCCAAAGTCAGGGATAGTAACTGACGTCTCACTACGTGTGGACCCTTGTAGATATCCCATCGATTCTTTGTGTCGTGGTGTCTATCTAACGGACGCGAGTGAGTCTGCGGGATATACGTTTGCCAAATGGAATGTGCTCGAACAAACGGAAGCCGTGCAGAAACTGAACTCGAAAGCCCGAAGAAGAACAAACCCCGGCCACCACCACCCTCCCTCATGCCAAACTGCGCCAGACATTCCCAGCTCTTAATCCCTGGCGGACTCCTGTGAGATGCTTGCGCATAACAGGCGGCGTGTCTAGATACCATCGCAGAGATGGCCGACCCGGACCAGCTTTGAGCCATTATATCTACAATTTCCCCCCATAATTACACAAGAACGGTATATGATTACAAACTTGTTGCAGTCCTTCGAAAAGATCCGAGGAAAGTGACCAGGACAGTTGCCTTCGCACCTCAAAAGTAAAGGTCTTCCCGAGCCCGGGCAAGAGCAGAAAAAATAAAATCATCGCAGATTCGAGTTGAGCGGTCCATGGCAAACTCCAAGCATCGAAACTTCTTTTTCGGGATGGAACAACTCCAGAGTCGCCTAGGTAAAAAAGCCAAAGGCGCGACCGGTGACGTTACCAGTCACCGTGGCGGCGATAGCCGTGACGGTGGCGGTGACGGTGGCATTACCATCATCGGCACCGCCACCGAGCAGGTTCGCGGCCTCAGCGTTGGGGTAGTAGAAGGCGGCGACGGATATGATGACGTAGGCAGAGCACAGCAGGGCGCCCTCGAGGTAGTTGCTGCGGCCGTCGAGCACGAGAAAGTTGACAATAAAGGCACTAACGAACATGCTGACAGTCTCGAAGAGCGTAAAGTAGAGCGACATCTTCTTGCCCATGATCCAGCCCAGGATGACGACCAGGGGCGTGATGAAGATGGCGATCTGGATGGAGCTGCCTAAGGCCACGCCGATGGCCAGGTCCATCTTGTTCTTCATGGCCACTGTGACGGCCGTCGTGTGCTCAGCCGCGTTGCCGACAATGGGCAGCAGGATCAGGCCGATGAATGCCTCCGACACGGCCGATCCCTGGACTACCTCGCCGATGGCGTCCACCATGAACTCGGCACAGATGGCGACCAAGCCCGTGGACACGAGAAGCAGAATGACGGCCGTGGTGCGCGACATCTGGCGGTGGGGGCCGCTCTCGTCATCGCCAATCTCGCCTCCAGGGCTAGCATTGTTGGCGTCGGGGCCGCTCGTGACGACAGAAGCCCTTCTAGGCGTGCTGTTAACGACAATGGGGACGATGGGAGGGATGGCACCCGGCAGCAGGTGCTGGGGTTGGACTTCCGGGTGGAACGAGGGTAGTGAGTTGGCACGTCGGGGACCTCGCTCCCTGTGGTGGTGATGGTGGTGGTGCGATTGCTGGTGTGCCGGGCTGTGCAGGGACAGAGGAGACCTGAGTGGCTGCGCCGGGCTGAGCGGCGGCGGCGGCGAGAAGACGGTCTGCGATATGGTCTTGGGCATGGTTGGGCGCAGGGCACGGAGCAAGAAGGGGCGGGATTGGGGGGCAGCCTGGGCCTCGACGTCAGGCGCGAGAGCAAAGTCGACCCTGCGCGGCTCGCCGTCCTCGGGTGCAGTGGTGGTGATAATCGGCGCAAACAGCGGCTGCTCAGTCTGGCTGCCAGGCTGCTGCTCCGCGCATGTAGACTCTGTGGCAGGCCGGCGCTTGTGGTGGCGGTGACGGTGCTTGCGGTGTTTACGGCCCTTCTTCTTCTTGCGCGTCTTCTCCAAGTTGGAACCTCCCTCAGCCTCGTCGTCGGCTGGGGTCGCGTCGGTGCCATCAGGCATAAAGGCTGGGATGTCGGTGGCCGGGGACGTTGCATTGAGAGGCGTGCTCTTCTCGGTCGCCACGGAGCGATCAGTGGCGCCCCTGTCAGGACGAGAGTCAGACGATGACATGCTATGTCTCCGGTTGGCGGCTCGCTTGACGGCTCGCTTGATCTTCTTGGCAGTGCTGCGCGAATAATTGGACGAGTCCGAATCGGAGCTTGAGGAGCTAGAAGAGTCGGAGCTCGACGACGACGAGCCGTTGAAGTAGTTCGCGGCCGGGCCCGGTACCATTTCCTGGTCGATGATGTGCTGGGGCGTCGACTCGTACATGTACGAATGCGAGTTGAGCTGAAAGATCAGGTAAAGGCCGTACACCAGAAGCAGGATGACGCTGACACCGCGGCTGACTTGCAAGACCTTGACGTCGGCCGTCTCCATGTTGCTGAATGACGCGTGGAAGGCTGTTGGCAGTAGGAGGCTAGTAACGCTCAAACTAAGGAGGCAAGCGCTCATCTGCGTCACGGTGCTGTTGTAGATCTGCTCGCGGAAGCGGAGGCCGCCGAGCAGGAAGCACATGCCCAGGATAAGCAGCAGGTTGGCGAGGATGGAGCCTAGCAGCGAGGCCTGCACGATGCGGATCTCGTTCTTGACCAGGGCGATGATGAAGATGATGAGCTCGACGGCGTTGCCAAACGTCACGTTCATGAGCGCGCCGATGGTGTCGCCCAGGCGGGCGGCCACGCTCTCGGTGGCGTGCGACAGCAGCCCGGCCAGGGGTATGATGGCGATGGCGTTCATGGAGAAGACGATGCCGCCCGAGAGGTGGGCAAAGTGCGCGGCGATGCCGACGGGCACAAACACCAGCAGCAAGTTCAGGTAGCTGTAGATCAGGACGTCCCACATAGTGATGAGGAAGCGCTGGAAGGCGCTCTTCTGGGCGTACCCATCGTCGTCATCAGTTGTGAGCTTGCCGTCTTCGTGGGCAGCGGCAGAAGGGTCGAGGGCTGAGCCCGCGCGGCCGCTGGAATCTTGGGTCGCATCTTGGGTCGCACCGGCCCCGCCCCGTGGCGTGACCGTTGTATTGGCGCTGGGGGTGTTGGCGTTCCTGGCATTCCTACTCAAGCTTGCCCGTCTGGCGGGTTGGCGGCGGGCTTTCTCGCGCGCCCATCTGCGGATGCGATCTGGGTAATATGTCATCTGTCAGCGTGGCTGGTCAGGGCTGCGTGCGTCAAACCGCCACGGTCGTTGTCGTTCTGGCTCTCGACGTTGGCGCTTTGGAGTGGGCAAACGGTCGAGACAAATAGTCCGGGCGCCAGCTCAACACGCGACGCTCAGGCGAGGAAGCACGAGCAGACGATAGGGTAACTCACGCATCTCGCAGGGGCGGCAACTTTGCCAGGCGTGTTCGTCGCGGTCTCAAACACAAAAGCAGAAGCCAGCCGGGCGATCACCAGCAGGGGCAGAGTGAGATGTGTGTGTGGGTGTAGGTGTGGGTGTGGGTGGAGGGGGACAAGCTTTTCCAATCTCTTGTTACAGCTAGGCAAGCCCGCTGTGCGGTCGATCTAGGCGCGGCGGTCTGGGCGGGCGATTTTGGCACCAGTGGTGGGGGAAGGGGCGAGGGGACAGCTAAAACAAAAACAGGGGGGTCGGCTGGCTTAAAGAAGAGACCCAGGGCGCCGCAGATAAAGCAGCAGGGTCGCACCTGACGTACGAGGCCTGGCGGCAGCGGGCTTGCATAGTACATGTAGCTAAGCTCTCAGGGATGGGAGAGGCGAGTCGAGATGGCTGGGCCAGGCCTGTCGTGCCAGCAAGGAATGCAGGCGGACAGATGCAAGTGCTAGCAGAGCGCCGACATCTCGAGCTGCGTCTGCGTCATGGCAGACACCTGCAGATCAAGCGCCAAGCCGCTTCTCGGGCGCCCACCCCTGGCCCTGCAGCGATCCTCGGGCCGCCCTAGCCGGCGACCCTATTTGTGTGCCTGGTGTGGCGGGTGGAACATGGCGAATTGAATCATTTCAGTGGATTTGATGTTGCTACCAGTGTATTGTAGTGGTGTAAAGCTAACTTGAGTTAACGTTAATTTTTTTGATATGCTGTGATCAAGCCCGCCACATAAAGTTTCCATGAAGATGTCACATTGCAAACTCGGGAACATATCGAATTTGGTCATTTTCTTCTACTTAATGACCCTACGAGCCCCCCGCAAGGTAAGATCTCTACCTCTTCTCGCCGCTATGATTCCTAGGCTTATTCCTTGCTCAACGGGCAGGTGCAGTTTGCGAGTCAACCAGACTCCAGGCTCGACAAGCTCTCCCCGTTGGGCGCATGCGGCTGCGCCCGTGCCCAGTAACCCCATCATTGGCTCGCTGCTGCGGGTGTCCCACATTTTGTACCAGACTACATGCCGGCATTAACTTTAGGCGATAACACCAGGGAGTCCTCGGGTCCAGCCCCCTGGCAAGCCTGCATTTTGGTCGGTTTTCTGTGCCTTCTGCAGGGCTGCCAAACCCAACTAGTCGAGAGCTCAAGAGCTCAAGCTTGGGAGCTCGATTCCAAGAGCTCAATCCCAAAAGCTCAATCCCAAGAGCTCAAGCTCAACATGAGTGACAAAAATACGTAGACTCTCAATCCAGGCCCTGCACCAGATGCGTCTTTGTTGGCTGCAACCGTGGTGCAGCTCTTGCAGCATCCCTTTGATGGTCTCCTTCCTTTGGCGTCTGTTTTCGTCGCCAAATCTCCAAGGCACCGCCTTGGCTCCCCGTGTTGGGCCCCGGCCCTTTGTCCAAAGAAAGCTCTTGGACGTCCTCAAAACCCCCGGGGCTAGAAACCACAACTGGTTTCCTTTTCTTTCCGTTCCAACGCTTCGCTCACCAAGGCATACGCGAGCTGTTCTTCTCTTCTCTTCCATCCCGTCTTATCCCGACTCTTCCTCAACCAGGCCTGGCATCCCACCACACCCGTTATTCTGCACTAGTCTCTGCTCTTGTGCAAGCCCTCGTCACCATGTCGAGGCCACAGCCTGATCCGCAACCGCCAGCGGGGCAGGTCCCTGCAGCAGGTCCCATGCCACACATCAACGACATCCTCACTCCCAGAGAACGCCAGACGCGAGACCTGGCCATCTACATGAACATTGTGTTCAACCACTACTGGACCGGCCATATTAACGACTTCCTTGCCTTCCGAGAGTATTTTCTCCAGCGTTTAGAGCCCATATATTTCAACATCCCAGTGTGGCATTTCCCCAGGCCAAATGTCACAACCCTTCTCCCCATGTTCATTGGCGCCATGCAGGGCACCCCGTTCCTCCAGCAGTCGTTGAAGCTAAGTGCCAGTGGAGGCGGGTCGGCAGGCGCCGAGGCTGCCAGACAACAGGTCGTGGCCTCTACCGCCGACCTCCTGACCACCGGCTTCAGATTCGTCAAGATCCTCGGCTACGGCGGCCTCGGCGTGACCGCTCTCTTCGAGACGACGGACGAGTACGGCTTGACGCACAAAGTCGTGGCCAAGGTCTCGCTAGACCCAGACAACGATCTCGAGGGTGAAAAGGAGAACCACCGGGTTAGTATCATGTCATTGCGCACTTCAATGTCTAATCCCCGATTTCACCGCCCATAGCTGACTCCATCTCGTTCCGCCGTCCTCTGCGCCCGTCGTCCAGGCTCTCAAGCGGTGTCTGCACATCACGGAAGAACTCAAGGCGGTCTGGTACGACTCGATAAACCCACTGGACAGGCACAAGAAGGAGAGGATCGACGAGGGGAACGAGATCCTCCTCATCGAGTTCATGAAGAATGGCGATCTCCGGGGCGTTCTCGAAAAGCTCGGCACCCACCGGGTGAAACTGTGCAACAGGCTCTTGTGGACGATCTTCCGAAGCCGTACGTTGACCCTTTCTCTCTTCCCTCTTCATGTAGGTAAATGACTGACATCGCCCGACCACACCGCTACACAGTTTTCAAGGCCGCCCTCGCAATGGCCTGGGGAGGCCAGCAGGATATCCCCAGGTCTAATATCTTGTGGGATGAGACAGTTGGCTCCCTGGAGTACGACGATCCTCAGTCCGGCTGGTCTTGGATTCACCTGGACCTCGACCCCAAGAATGGTGAGTAGACTTTGAGCACCAGCCCACTTCCTGCAGCAACAGCAGCATGGCCGGAGCTGTGCAATTAAGCTGGTATCTGGGAAAATTACTAACTCGCTCCCATAGTCCTTGTTGGCGATCTCGATAAGGGACATTTTACTGGTAAGATACAACATATCCTATTCCCTCCAAGCCAGAGGAAGCGAAAGTCATGTTATGTCATCCGATTTCTGACAACATTTTAGCCCCAACCCCGGGGGCAAGGCCGGACTACATGCTATTCCCTATCGTCAAGGTATGTATCAATGCAAATTATTGACCCAGTGCCTCCTTCACTGACCCTGTGCTGGTTGCAAATAAAGGTCTCTGATCTGGGCTGTGGCAAGTTTATCGACACAAATGACTGGTATGTCGTCCGTCTCCATCCGCTCCATCACGTTCATATCTTGGTCTCGCCTCGCAGTGTTCTAACGTATAGTCAGGCGCCAGGTCGTCGAAGCGAGATATCCGGGCAAATGGCTGTGGAAGACACCTGTACGTTTCTCCTTCCCTCATCTTCTTTTCCCATCCAGCTCATCTAACGCGGCAGACCTCCCGCCGAACAGGAGCAAACGTCACTGGAGTGGGAGTACCTGGACGACCAGCTCTGGCAGAGACGGGATGAGCTCCCCATCTCAGCACCGGGCGACTTCGGTCGCTGGACCAACCTCTGGCAGGTCGGGATGATCATGTGGTCCATCGTAACAGGGTGTGATCCCCTGCACCCGCCCCAGCTCAGGAGATACCTCTTCAACGGGGCCGACGCGTACAGCTACGGAGTCTCGCTCATCGGCAATCAAGAATTTGCCGACGTGGATGCGACTTTGCTGCATTTGATCGTCAAGTGTCTGGACCACGACCCCAGGGCGCGCCCAGAATTCACACTCCTCGAGCAGATGATTACAGCCGCGCTCGGCGACCCCGATGGCGAGAAGTGGAAAGACTCACCACAGGGGGACGAGGAGCTGCAGCGCTTCGTGCACTGGCTCTTCAACGAGCCAAAGGACGCGCCCCCTCCCGACATCAGCGGCCAGAGAGCGCCGGCATGGCCGCGAAACCCGCCTGCCACACACTCTCCGCCTGCCGCACAATCTCTGCCTGACACCCAAACTCTGCCTGTCGCCGCCGCCGCCGCGCAAGCGTCGCCGTCGTACGCCGCAACCTTCTCTACCGCCCCGGCTAGAAGCGATTCAAGATCGGTCTTTGCCCCTCCAGCCTTTGTGGCCCTTGAGGCTGCTAATGCCCAGGCTTTGGCGTCGGACAGCACGAAAGTCGCTGGCGCTGCCACTTCCAACTGGGTGTCAGCGTCGTCCAGCACGAAAGTCCCCTCCTCTGATCCCGCCGCCGGCCAGGCGTCAACCTCGTCCAACAGGAAAGTCGGCTCCGCTGGCGCAAACGATGAGGACGGCGCTGACGCGGACGACCATGGTGGCGACGAGGAGGACGATGACGGCGATGGCAGTGACGACGGAAACGGGGGCGCCAGCGGTACTGCATGGCCTGCCGCCGGATGGGGAGACGAGGATGGCAATGGCGCTGGCGCTGGCGACGATGGAAACGGGGGCGCCGGCAGTATTCCAGGCGGCGGCGAAGCTGTCGCACCTGCTTGGAATGCCCCCATCGGATGGGACGACGACATGTCCAACATATATGACGCGAGTGACTATAACCCGAACAATAGGCCACCCGGAAACGTCACCGTCGGCAGCGCTGGGACAAGACGCAGCGGCGGCATCGTTGACCCCCCGGCGGGCAGTGACCGCATGGGCGGCTTTTTGGACTTTTTGGAAGCCGTCGGCCCCAGCAACCAACCGCCCGCCATCAACAATCCGACCGGGGAGATCAGCCCGCCGCGGCCGGCAACGCGCCTACCGGAGCCACCCCGGGGGCGAGGCCGCCCCGCACCCCTATACCAGCTGAGGAGGCTCGCCGGACCCAACGGCCCCGTCGCAGCACCCGCGCCGAGGCCCATCTCGCTATCCTCGGCCTTGTCCTCGTTGTCGGAACTGAGGCTCCCGCCGCCGCCGGCCGCCCCGCCCGGACCCCCGCCGCCGCCGCGCATGTCTCCGCCACGCATTTCTCTGCCGCCCATCTCTCCGCTACGCATATCCCTACCTCGCATCCCCCCGCCGCAGCAGCAGCAGCAGCGGCGGGGCAGCGCACGGTCGGGCAGCCGGGGTGCCATCAGGAAGCCGACGGGCAGCCACAGCAACAGCAGCAGTGCCAAGAAGTTGGCGAGCAGTAAGAGCAGCTCCGCCGGTCGCAGCAGCAGCAGGCACACCTCGGCCAGCAGCGTCGAGAAGCTGGCGAGGAACAACAGCGACCCGCCGGGCGCGCCCCTGCTGGCGCCCCTGCCGCCGCCGCCGCCGCCCGTGCCGAGGCAGTACCTGGACCCGGCGCCAACGTCGGCCATCTTCTCCTTCGCGGGCTGGCTGGGCGCCGTCGACGCCGAGGACGCGCTACAGAAGCAGCGGCGGCAGCAGCAGCAGCGGCAGAGGCCTTCACCGCAGAGGCCGCTCGGCGGCGGCAGCAGCAGCGACGGGCGCGTGCGCAAGGGCCCGAAGCTGCGCAGGCAGCCGGCCCTGCAGAACCTAAGGCGCGCGGCTGACGACGGTAGGCTGCGCAGACAGCCGGCCCTGCATAACCTGAGGCGCGCGGCTGATGGCGGTAGGCTGCGCAGGCAGCCGACCATATCGGACCTCCGGAGGGCCGCGGCGCTGGTGTCGCCGCATGGGGGCCAACAGCAGCAGCGGCAACAGCTGCAGCCGCAGCAGCCGCAACCGCAGTCACAACAACAACCACAGCAACAGCAACAGCAACGACAGAGACGCCGTCGTGATGTGCTTCGGGACAGGCTGGCGGGTCTGTTCGACTTTGCACGAAAGGACGGTGGCGGCCGTGCCCGGGGCCTGTTCAGGAGGTGGAACCGCCGCGACCGGGACGCCCAAGGCGGCGACCGTATGGATATCGACTAGACGCGGGTCGGTTCTTTAAACTCTGTGTCAGGTGGGGCGACAATGGCTATTTTGTTTTCTACTGTTTCGTTTCCGCGCGGCGGTCTCTCTTGGTTTGCGTTCCAGGATCTGGTTGGGTGTTCTTTCAGGATCTTTTTTGTCGCTGTCTTTTGTAATTTTGTTACGCGTCGGTCGTATTCGCCTCGCTGTTTCGTCCGTGGGTCTCCTTCGGCATGAAGACTGTTTTATCGGCGTCTTGGGTGATTTTGTCAGTTTTTGGTCTTGATTTCTCCCTGGTTTGTTGAGGGTTCTCCTTTGGCGTCAGGTTTGCTTCGGTTCTGTTTGGCATCTCGATCTTGTATTCTCTCTGTCGTTCCTCTTCCCTCTACCTTGATTGTCCTAGTATTACCCCCCATCTCGGAATGGTTTTTTCTGTTTAATGACAATGCTCAAATATCCCAGACTTTGCGTTGCCCTTCATCCTCTACCTACCGGCTTTCATCTTCGTGGGGCTGCTGTGTTTTATCGATGCGCAACTGCACTTGTAACATCGAGCGACCAACTATACCTGGCTCCCAAAAGTATGGTTCATTATTATCTCTATCCCACGCTCTAGGTAGTTCTATCGCCTCCGTTTTGAGCCCGCCCCAACCCAAGGGTATCTATGGAAGGAAATACCAGATATGTCTGTCTTTTGTAAACTTTTCCACCCCAACGTGAATCGTGAAATTGCATCCAAAAACAATTCTCTCCCTCCGCGTGCAAGGAACCCAGCCCCGTCCTAGTTCCTCCACAGCCGCACCGCCTTGTCCCTCCCGCCCGACGCCACGCGCTGGCCGTCGGGGCTCCAGTCCACGCCGTACACCTCGTCCTCGTGGCCGGGCAGGTCCGTGGCCATCTTGCCGGTGCGGACGTTCCAGACCTTGAGCGTCGTGTCCTTGGACGCTGTGACCAGGAGGCGCGAGTCGGCCGAAAATGCACACTGGTAGACGGGCGCGACGTGGGCCCTGAGCGTGGTGATGAACTTGCCATCCCTGTTCGCAGTCTAGTGTTAGTTGCTGATCAAAATCAATTTTACCGGGGAAGCGCTAGTAAGGCTTACCGAGCGTTCCACAGCTTGGTGTGGTTATCCCAGCCTGCGCTCGCGATGAGCGAGCCGTCGGGCGAGAAGGTGACGTGGTTCACCTGCTTCTGGTGGCCGACCATGCGGGAGATGGGCTTGGTACCCTCGTTGAGCGGGTCGAACAGGTACATGGTGAAATCGTCGCTTGCGCTGACAACCCTTTCCACGATTTTGCCCCCAATGGTAGCGGCTTTATCGTAGCGCTCCTTGGCCAGCCTGCGGCGCTCCTCGTCATCTGTCGGCGCCTCCTTCATCTTGTAATCGAAAAAGCCAGTCCGGCAGACAAAATCGGTGGAGAGGGCCAGGTGGTTGACCCAGTGGGCGTGTGACTTTAGATCGTGAAGCAGTGTGCCCGCGACAGCGTCCCAGACCTTGACTGTCTTGTCGTGCGACGCCGTGTAGATGACGCCAGTCCCGTTGCCCGCACCCCATCGCACGCAGCTAACGCTACCCTTGTGTCCGCTCAATACGTGCTCGGTACGGCCCGTGTTGGCGGTCCAGACACGCGCTGTGCCGTCCTTGCTTGCGCTCGCCAGTCGCGGGGTGCCGTCGCGCCACAGGTGCAACGGCTCCCACGCCAGCGCCAGCACCCACTTAGCGTGTCCTTTAAGCTCCTGCCCGGCCTGCTTGCCTGTTTCTGGGTCCCAAAGCCGGACGGTTTTGTCCATGCCGCATGTGGCAAGCCGCTGCCCGTCGGGCGACCAGCTCACGGCCAGGACCCAGCCGGTGTGGCCTTTGAGGGTGTGCTTGGGCGTGCCCGTCTCGGCATCCCAGACGCGCGCCGTGTTGTCGCCCGACCCTGTAGCCAGGCGGGAGCTGGTGGCGGGGCTGAATTGCGCGCACAGGATCGGCTCGCCGTGGCCGGGGATGCGGTGGGCCAGGCGCGATACGGCCTGGACCTTGAAGACGGCCTGGGGCTCGGCGGCGAGCGTCAGGGTCGTTTCGAAGGCATCCTCGATGCCGTGAGTGCGCAGGAGGGCCTGTAGGTCGGCTGGGTACGCATCGATGACAAGGTCCTTATCGGGCAGCAGGATGCGGAAGCGGTATGGAACCGACTCTTCAGCGTCGCGGCCGAGGAGGGTGTTGAGCAATAGCGACACGTTCTTCTCTGACGCGTCGGCAAAGGGGATCTCAACCACATCGGCAAGCGGGGAACCGTCGGCACCCGACACGAAACGCGCACGAAAAGAGCCCGTGGGCGGTGCAAATGCGGCAGTGACGTCCTGCTGTGTCTGCGTCTTCTCGACTTGCTCACGCCGTTGCCGCTTGGACGGCGGCGGGGCTACCGTAGCCATTGTGGGGGTTGGGCCTTTTTGCCGCTGTCCAAGGTGTAGATGGAGCTGGAGACAGCACAGGCCAACGGGGCTGGTAGTCGAATGGGACCGAAATCCGGTCAACCCCTAAGCACCTCCCCCAAAGAAGATCGCCGACAAGTGCGTGACGGAGGCGGTACCTCGTCTATGGTACGTATGTCCGTTCGACTAGAAGTTTCCGTAGTAGTAGATCTTTGCTAGTATGCACGGGCAATGGAAGGTCGCGTGGCTCGGGCGAGGGCAGCCGTTGAGTCGAGTTGCTGGTATCAGAGCTCCTCACAGAGGCAACCCCGAAGGACAAGTTCGTGCGCCGACCGGCGATTGAGGCAAACGACCCTGGCGAAAGCTTCGGCAGGTTAGCCGTTTGTGTCCGCCCGAAAAATAACAGCCTCGATAGAGGGCGAAGGGAGGGTTGCGATGACAGGCTGGAGTCGGGTGGGAGGGCTCTCTTGGGCGGCTACCGCGCTATGAGGCCCTCGAGCAGAACTTCCCCCTCTTCCTACCGGCGAGAAGCTTACCACCGAGAAGGCACGCTGGAGAGCGGCAGATCTGAGTATCTATCACAATCGGTAAGGTCGCTTGGCTTAGAAAGGCCAGCCGTGATAAACCGTCATGCGGCGATGAGCTCAAACAAACTTCATCCAACACTAGCTCCCACTTTTTTTTCTTCCAGCTTTTTTTTCCCTTGCGCCACTTCCCCAACTTTTGGCACCCCGCTGGATGGACTTACCCCTGGCATGGCGGATTATCTAATCCATCATGAGCCGAGATACCCCAGTCTTTTTCTTCCCGTAGCGCCCCTCGATTCTGTGAGCCTGCGAGATGAAGTGAGCGAGGACGCATGAGGCATTTGCACCGACAAGATCGTCACACATCCCCTGGGTGGGAAAGCTCACCGGTGAGGACGCGAGGAATAACTTCTCCCTTGCCTCCTAAAGCCCTGCAAGCGCGGGAGATGTGCCCTGTGCATCGCAATGGTAGAGGCGTTTCCTTGTTCCGCAAGCCTCCTTGGTACCACCAGAGTAAGACAGCACCGAAGGGCCCACCGGCTACTGTCGGCATCTAGACAGCCTTTATACGATGCTGCCAGGTGTCGATTGATGCAGTGTCTTGTTTTGTGCGATGGAGGGTTGGCTAAGAGAAACGTAAGGGGTTCGAACGATTGACACGTGCTAATTTAGATTGAACTCCTCATGTCACGCAATTCCCTGTCTCGTCTTGAGCAGCCAACGTCGGCATATAGATGGCGGTAGTTCCGGCATGGACGGGATGGTGGCCAGTTTATCGATGCCCTGCATTGGCCGGCTCGGGGTGGCGCTACACCGGTTGAGGAAGCACAGCATCTTGACATTCCAGATGTTTCCAATTGCCCTTCGCTTCAGGCGGCAACAAGCCGGGTTTGAGGGCGAGAGCAGGAAGGCTACATGGCATCATATGCATGCGCGACGCGGGAACAGACGCATATTGCCGGCATCACCCCATGGCCACAGGCGTCGTGCGGGGAAATTGAGGGGAGGACAGACACCGGAGAGCCATGCTAGCTTCCGGTCCGTGTATTCGAGCTGGAGCATCCTGTAAGCCGTGCACATCCAGTTGGGAATCCCTTCGGTCATTCAAGTGCTGTCCGGATTTAGAACGTCAGGGCTCACCGGCGTGGGGAGGACAGAAAATGAACGCGTCATGGAACGCATGCAGCCGTCCAGAGTTGACAGGTCTTGCCAAGGAACTGCACAAAGCCCCGCACGGAACGGAGGCTAGTCTGGACTACGAAGGCCTGCACAGGTTCATGGTCCAACGGCCCGACCCAGCGATCATTCGCCGACGCTCCAGACCAGACTCGGAAGGCGCAGAGCAGTTTCGGTTTGCGTGTATGTATGCGAGAGATCGAGATCCGGTCGAGGTCGACAACGCCTATTTGCTACCGGCTAGCAAATCACATTATGCCCTGATGGCTCTCCGGAGCAAACCGTCCTTCACTAGGCGGCATGCTCTGTTGGTATCCAGTGGACAGGCCGCCCATCAGGCATTCCCAACATGTGTTTGGCGTGCGGATCGTAAGCAAACAGGAGTTGAGCAGCCAACTCGCGGTTGCGGGGCTGGTGAGCACATCACCAGCGCGCGTCTTACGATGGCGCCGTCAGGATCGACGGACGACAGAAAGGTCGGGTGGCCGGCCTGGGGTGCTGGGGTAGCCGGGACGACCATAAGGCAGTGTCAGTGCAGAGGCTGGGCCGGAGCCCCAAAACAATACGACACACGGCAATGTCCGTGTCTCGAAACTCGACAGGGAAGGACTGCCAAAACAAAATGCCTCAACCCATGCTGCCATGCGGAGACTGGCTCCCAAGGCGGACGCAGGGCTGGGGAAAGGAGCTGCGTTGCTGGGACATCGAGGAAAAGAGAAAAAGAACAAGAAAAATCATCCAGGGCTCCAGGGCCACAGGGGCAGGGCTTCTTCGGCCAGGGGCCCACTCTAGCCGTTTTAGCCTGTCAAGCCCTGAGGAGTGGGCCTACAGGGTAGGTGCAGGGTAACTAGGGCGTCGGGAAGATTCGGGTACTATTCGAGCACGGGCGCGCGTCAGAGGCGCACATATGCTCTCAACAACCCCAACAATGCGCTGCCGGGGGCGAGCGGCGGTGATGGTAGGGGGTGGGAGAATTGGACTCCGCATGCGAGATTTTCCCCAAGAGATGGAGTTTCTGGTCTTTGCCCTGGTATTTCTGTTCCATGCCATCCTTTATCGCCCGTCCTTTATCTAGGCGACGCATCCCGCATGGCCGGTCGGTGTCCCAGCCCTCCTGCAGTGACCGAGGGGCCAATCGCGAGGGGGCCACGAGGGGTCGTTGAGGCGTCTCACTGGTCACGGTATGTTGGCTGCGCCCAAGAGGCGTGTCTTTTCTCCGAGTGGTGGCCACCATTCGCGTCGGTTGTAACCCAGGCTCCGCCTCAAAATGGACCGCATCGTGGGATCTCTAGATTGGGCTTGTGAGCCGCCCGCCGCGGCAAACCCCTCACACATAAAAAAAAAGTGCACTGGGACAAATGGGATCACGGCCTAGCCAAGCATGGAATGAGACTTGGCTAGTCAAAGCACTCAACGACCAGGTGCGAAATACTTGCTTGCTATTTTAATTTCGGCGCTTTTTTATATGCCTTAACATCCGCCCGGGCGAGCGGCGGCACACTGATGCCACGTTGACGGGACAATTATTGGCCGACGTCCCGGCACGGCGGCCACTTCGTTGACTGCGACGGGGGCTTGTCTGATGCTGACGAGGCTCCGTCTCGTACTCCCAGCAAGTCAGCAGGATGAGGATGGGGTTCGTCGGGAGTTCCAGCCACCAAGCTGCTGACTGCCCTGCACCCCGCTGACAGACCCTGTCTCCTCCCTCCTCCGACTGGATCTGATATGTGACTGTGGATAGGATTGTTGCGTTCTTGCTCTTGCCGATGCTGCACCGTCCTACCGCCGCTCCGGGGGAACGAGATATTGCACAAAACATGCGACAAGGTGGAGCCTCAGCAGCCTAAACGCCCGAGGAACCAGAGACAAAAGTAAAGCGACTTGGAGGAGGACAAAAGAAGAAAAAAACGAAAACGCACGGATATACATTCCTCTTTCTGACATCTATCGGATAGTCGATAGGCTGTGAACGTGCCAGCAGCCACCCATCCGGAGCACATGTTTTCCAGTTTTTTTCTTGACGAGGAGGAGTGTGTGGGGATCCAGGGCCTGGTCATGATTCGCACGTCTAAGAAAAGTGATCGCCGTGCATCTCTCAAACTCGGCTGGAAGACGTGTGGTGGGCCGCTCTCGCTGGCTGGCTGAACCGAACTGCTTCTCTCTCAATGCAAAGCTGTGCTGTAAATGGAACAGTTCGTGGTTGGTCGCCGCCACGGAATGAACTCAGCTGCATCTAGCCAAGCCAGCCACTCGGCCAACCTCGAGCACAATTAGCGATCGACTCTGTCCGCGGCGGACATAGGACGCCCGGGCAGTTCATCGGGGCTTCTTTGTTTATGATTTGCCGAGCAACAAGGATCGCCGGCCCGATCTGCGCCTGCTCTTTTTCCCCCGCCGAGTGGGCCAAACCCCCATGGAAGATGCGCAAAAAGTGACGGATCACAGAGGCAGTGAGGCACGCACAAATAAATGGTGGCCGAGCTGCCGGCACGACCTCGTCGCCGAGGCAGTGGTGGTGGGCAGCTTTTATGTAAGTCGTCCTACGCTAGGAGCCGACGCGCCAGCTGCACTCTCGGGTCCGTTTTGGACCCCAAGTCACACCTTGACGATGGTATCACGTAAAGCGAGGTGCGGTCTGACCGCAGCTGTGTGTGGTCGCCAGTCACGGTCGCCGGATTCACGACGAGGGGCAGCTCGCGCCCGGAAGATTCCAGCCTAACGGATCCATGGGTGGATGACGATGATCTGCTTCCGTGCCCTGGTTGCGGCTGCCCGCAGCAGTTTGGAAAGCTATTGTGCGGTTAGTGCCTAGGTACTGCCTCGGTACCTATAACCCTCAATTTCTGGTAATGTTGAGTGAGTTCCTATGGCTCGGTTCTCATCATCCGTGATGGCGCAAGACGCAAGGCAAGGGCAATCATCCAACTAAAACGAACCAGGAAAGCAAGGGGAAGAAAAACCACACCCTGCACATTCCGATGCCCTGGCCGGTCAGATCACGACAGACCCAGGCTTTGCCGCAAACATTCCCGCCCCGCTGATCGCGGAGGCTGCACAAGCGCTGGAGGGACAAGGGTGGTGGGCTGGCTCCTGCCCTGCTGGCTGGGCCTGCTGACTGCAGTGACGTTTCGGCTGCATGGCCGGGCTTGCTGCGGCATATCATCAAATCTCGACAAGCAAGCAGCAGGCAGCACCAACGAATAAACACCAGGACCAGCACCAGGCAGGACCCTCCCCCCCTGGTTGTGTGTCCCGGGAACAAAGCCAACATCTGGCCGTCTCGTCGCACCTTAGCACATGTCCCGGCCGCTCCGAGGTGCAACCCGTGCGTCGTGGATGGTAACCTGGGCTACCCGGGTACATTGGGGATGGGGCTGGGCCGCGTGCAGGTACATTTGCGGACTGTACAGCCACAGAGAGCGGCTCCTTTAGCCATGCCGCCACGCGCGCGTCTTTTTTTTTCTTCCTTGTGCGTAAAGGTGCAGGGTGCAATGTCGACAGGCCAGCCCCGTTCATGGCACCCGCTCTGCTGGGCGGGAGGGACGGCCGCAGGTGAGCCAGCCAACCGCCCGGGAGAATTAAGAAACATGGGACTGGAGGCGGCCGGACTCGCAACGACTCCCTGTCGCGGAAGAAACGGCCATGGAGAATAAAAAGACGCCCAGCTGCCCCCTCCCCCGCCCCGGCCCAGTGCTCACGGGCGTCCCCACTGATCGAATTCTTTTCGCTTCATGTGCCATTCCGCCTCCTCGCACCCCTCCCCTCACCCGCGGAGCTGCTTTTGGCGAAGATCCTGACCGGGGTCTTTTTTTTTTTTTTTTTTATAAGCGATTTCCCTTTATTTGCTCATAAGAAGCCCTTTTTCCCCATCGGTCCGTCTAAACTCTCGGACAAAAACCTCCTGCCTCGTTCATGGCCCTGCCAAGATTTCCGTCTCTCTGAGTGCTTCCTTCCCTTTCCGACCTTCAGCTTGACGCGCCCCTTGTTCCTGTCGAGCTCTTCGCACCGCGTGTTTTTAGTGAGTGGAGGCTTCCGGCCCAACCACCACCCCCTAACCACCCTGGCTCCATGTCCGCCCGCATTTTAGCTGCTGCAAGGGTGTGGTTTTGACGTCAACGTTTTTTTCTTGCCCTTCGGTGCCTTCGACGCTCTTCTCTGGAACTCATGCGCATTACCTGCTCCTCTTCCCACCTCTCTGTCATCTCACTTCGGGTATTTGTACCTACCTACCTACAAATCTGTCACTGAGACAGCTTGTTGACTGGCTAGTCCATTACCAAATATACAGGAATTCCTACTTCCTACGAACTTCGGGCGCAAGCTCCAACTTGAAATTTCCTACCAGCCCAATCGATACCCGACTCGCCTCGAGGCTCCAAAGCTTCAGGCCCCTGCCGCCCCAACCACAGCCTCCACACGCGCAAGCTCCCTGCCCAAACCGAAACCTTGGGCTTAAGCTCTAGGTCCGAGCAACAGCCTTCTGGGCAGCCTCAAAATCCAGCTTCGGCTCCCGTCTTCGTCCGAGGTCAAAGACGGCCTCCTCGACCACAGCCACACCACTTCTACTTTTGTATCACGATACCCCGCCCCTTGCGTCGCCGACTCAGACGACAGCCCAAAGTCCAGGTGACGACATTTGCGCATTCACTTGTCAAGGGCGCGATTCTCACCCGCCTCATCGCCTGCGAGCTGCCACTTCAGACATCTGTCCGGGCAAAGACGTCTAGCTGCTCTGATGATACTCGGCGCTTGGCTGCACCCTTCTGCATAGCCAGTCGGTTGTCGAGAGCGGCTTGGACCTCCGAGACTCTTCCAGTTCTCGAGACGGCGGAGTGTGGCCTCGACCTTTGGGTTGATTCCGAAGCAGCGACAAACCCATTCATCACCTCGCACACATCCAACAGTCAAAATGACGGTCTTTATTGCATCACTGTACGTCGAGAAAGCTCTATTGCGGGTGCAGCAGGCTGTCAAATTTGCCCCGCCATGCCCTGCCCTGTCCTACCCAATAGCCGTGCCCGGAATGTTGGACTGCCGTCACCTTTCTTCTGCTAATACCAGCACTTGCCCGCCTCTAGATTTCTCCCCAAGACGGTCCACTTCAAGCTCCCCGGATCACCTGCGAGGACCGGTGTTCAGCTGGAGAAGACCAGGAGATCCGAGGGCTCTAAGCCTGCGCCGCAGAGGCAGCCAAGCCTATTCAAGCCGCTGGCCGACATCACGCCCCCGCAAACACCGACGGAGGAGCAGTCCAAGGAGGGCGGCATCTTCACCAACGAGGATGGCCTGAAGACTTTCGCCGCGCCGGCGGCTATCAAGCGCGACCCGACCAAGGGCCCCGCGGACCGCGGTTCGCCGACATGGGGCGCTAGGCGCGACCAGCCCATGTCGCGGGCCAACTCTCCGCCGCCGTCGTCTGTGCTGAGCCGGAACCAGACGCTGGCATCCAAGGCGCGCGAGCTCGGGCGCCAGGGCATCTCGCAGCCGCGGGCGCTGACGCGGAGCGAGAGCCACGACAAGGTCTTCTCCCAGGCCGCGTACGAGATCACCAACGCCGACCAGGGCAATGGCGGATTGCGCAACGCGGCCGAGGCGGCGGCGCGCGAGGGCAAGCTGGGCGACTACACGTACGTTGGCACGCTTGGCATGCCGACGGACGCGCTCGAGGGCTCGCAGCAGAAGCAGGACATCGAGGACAGGCTGGCGACGGAGCACGACGCGCTCGCCGTGTGGTGCTCGGACAAGGACTTTGACGGCCACTACTCGCACTTTTGCAAGCAGATCCTGTGGCCCGTCTTCCACTACCAGATCCCCGACAACCCCAAGAGCAAGGCGTACGAGGACCACTCGTGGAAGTACTACGTCAACGTGAACCAGGCCTTCGCCGACAAGATTGTGCGCAACTGGAAGCGCGGCGACGTCATCTGGGTGCACGACTACCACCTGCTGCTCGTGCCCGGCATGGTGCGCAAGAAGCTGCCCGACGCCAAGATCGGCTTCTTCCTGCACGTCGCCTTCCCGTCGTCCGAGATCTTCCGCTGCCTGGCCATGCGCAACGAGCTGCTCGAGGGCATGCTGGGTGCCAACCTGATCGGGTTCCAGATCCACGAGTACACGCGCCACTTCCTGCAGACGTGCAGCCGCCTGCTGGCCGCCGAGGCCACCCCGGACGGCCTGCAGCTCGAGGACCGCTTCGTCGACGTCATCAACCTGCCCATCGGCATCGACCCGGTCGCGCTCGACCAGCACCGCCGCGAGCCCGAGGTGGCGCGCTGGATCGAGAGCATGCGCCAGCGCTACCAGGACTGCCGCCTGATCGTGGCGCGCGACAAGCTCGACCACGTGCGCGGCGTGCGCCAGAAGCTGCTCTCGTACGAGCTCTTCCTCAACAAGAACCCCGAGTGGCGCGGCAAGACGGTGTTGATCCAGGTGGCGCTCTCTACGAGCGAGAAGTCGGAGTTGGACGCCACCGTCTCCGACATCGTTACGCGCGTCAACTCGTCGTGGGCCAACCTGGCCTACCAGCCCGTCGTGTACCTGAAGCAGGACATCGACTACGCCCAGTACCTGGCGCTCCTGACCATCGCCGACGCGCTCATGATCACGAGCCAGCGGGAGGGCATGAACCTGACGTCCCATGAGTTCCTGGCCTGCCAAGACGGCCGCCACAGCGAGGCGACCGGCAGCGGCGTCACCAAGAAGCACGGGTCCCTGATCCTGTCCGAGTTCACCGGTACGGCCTCGCTCTTTGGTGGCCACGAGCTGTCGGTCAACCCGTGGGACTATCAGGCCTGCGCCGACGCCATCAAGCAGGCGCTCACCATGGGCGACGGAGAGAAGGCCCGACGGTGGGGAGCGCTGTACGAGACGGTCAACCACCACACCGGTGCGCACTGGTTCACCGAGTTCCTGTCGCGCCTCGACCGCGTCTACGAGGAGCAGCACAAGCGCGACCAGACGTCGGTGCCACGCCTGTCAGTAAGCTCGCTGGAGCGCCAGTACAAGCGAAGCGAGAAGCGCCTCTTCATACTCGACTACGAGGGCACCCTCGTCAGCTGGGGCCCCGTCAACCAGATCATCCCCGTCAGCCCACAGGTACTTGCTCCCGCTCTTTCGATATCGATTGACCCCCGCAACACGTATGCTACCCTATGCGAGAGACTTCGGAAGCCGAACCCGCGACCTCAGCCGCGGCAGAGTCCGCAGCAGCAGAGTCAAGGACGGCAACAGGCCACGGAGCGTGGCAAGGTCAACGCTCAGGTGGAAAGCTCCACAGGTCTGCCGCCGCACTCGCCGCTACATGAAGTCTCGGCGGTGAGGGCGGCCTTCCCCGATGCTGCTAACCATGGTCCCCCTTCTCCTGCCGTCATCAAGACTATCGCCGAGGCGCAGGAGGACAAGACGGCCTCATCGTGGTCAACCACGACATCCGAGACGCGCCGCGGGTCTACTAGTGTCAGAACGTGGAAGACGAACCTCGAGGCATACGGACTCGACGATCCCAGAACGTACACTGACCTCAGGCAACAGCGCACGCTCGACGTCCTGTCGGACCTGCTCCTGGACGAGCGTAATACCATATACGTCATGTCGGGGCGCCGGCCCGAGGAGCTGGACAGGCTGTTCCGGCGAATCCCTAACCTAGGTCTCATCGCCGAGAACGGCTGCTTCCTCAAGGACTGCGGATCCGACACGTGGACCGAGATGGCCGACGGCGACCAGATCCGGTCCTGGAAGGAGTCGGTCAAGGGCATCATGACGTACTACCTGGAGCGCACGCCCGGCGCCGAGGTGGAGGAGCGCCGGTGCTCGCTCATGTTCCACTACAAGTCGGCCGAGGACTACGACACGGCGTCGCGGCTGGCGTCGGACTGCGCGTCGCACATCAACGACGCGTGCGAGGCGCAGCGCGTGCACGCCGTCCCGCTCGACGGGTGCGTCATCGTCGAGCCGGTCGACTGGACAAAGAGCACGGCGGCCGAGCACGTCTTTGACGGCATCCGGAAGCGCATCACGGGCAGCAACAGCAGCAGCAGCGGCGGCGGCGGCGGCGGCGGCGAGGGAGCGGAGGCGGGCAAGGGCGCCGTCGACTTCCTCATGGTCGTGGGCGACGGCCGCGAGGACGAAAAGGTGTTCAAGTGGGCCAACCAGCTCGGCGAGGACAAGGTGGTGCGCGACGTCGTCACCGTCAGCCTGGGCAGCCGCAACACCGAGGCCGGCGCCACCTTGACGCAGGGCGTGAGCGGTAGGTTTTTGTTGTTTTTGTTCTTCTCGATCCCGTACATCCGATGCCCATTCGAACTCAGCTAACGAACCACTCCATACACAGGTGTCCTGCTCGCCCTGCAGAAGCTCTCTGCTGTCTCGTGACTCCTTGACCCGGACGGTGACTTTAACTCCGGCATGCGACTCGGGGGGCTGTGAGTATCTGGGCAGCGCAGGAGGGAGAGTATTGCGCTTTTTTTTCTCACGTGGGACAGAGTCACGCAACAAAGGAGGCTCGTGCAATTCCCCATCGTTCCAAGGCGCTTCCCTATTCATAGTCCATTTAATATCTTTCCTAGCCCTCATTCTCGGAGGAGCGATGTCCAAGTCCGGGTTTCCTAACCCCCTCTCTCCTACCCCCAACACCACCATCACCGTCACCACCACCACCACCCCCCCAACAACACGCAGCACAACCACCACCCCCTTTTCCTTGAAACGATGCGATAATTTCCTTGGGCGATAGTGGGGGACAGGGCGACAAACACGGAAGGGAAAGGGTTTACAAAATTTGGTGGCTGCTTTTGGTTTTCTTTTTTTTTCATCACCCATCAACATTTCTCAGGAACGTCATCTTTATCTTCCTCCTTGTCGTAATGTCTTTACTCCCATAGCATGCAAATCATGACGTTAAATCCGGCATGTGCCCGATGCATGCGTATCTTTTGTAAGCCTCGTCGCTTCGTGTAAGCTGCTGGCCCGCCATAATCATCATGAACGCGTGGGCTCTTGCGCATCGACCAGTGCTTGGGGAAGAAAAATGCCACAGGGGTGCTTGGTGACAGAAAAATTCCAGCCCCCATTGGCAATACCAGCAAGGGTCCAGTGTCCCCGGAAACTGCCCGCTGGCCAGGGGCCCGAGGCGTCGGTCCCACCGGTTGATATCTCGGGCGCACAACAGGAAAGAACACGGCGGCCAGATTGACGGGGACGTGCACATTGCCGCGGGGCAGTGAGAGAACGTGGCGGATTGGCAAATACAGGTCGATTTGTGCATGTACAAACGCGCTAGACCAGGGTCGATGCGGGCGGGAGGCAGTTCTACTGCACATAGGATCCACCCTATCCTTGGCGTTTCGGCCGTGCTCCTGTGATTCGCAGCCATCAGATGTCGCCTGGCATACCTCCTCTCTCCATTGATATAATGTAGGAGTAAGAAAAGTCAGGAAAGATCTCCCCTGCCCAACAGCAACGCGCCTGTAAGCTCCCCTTCGAAAAGTATAAGACGAGCCGCTGCTCTCCTCCGTCGTCACCAACCATGGCCACGATGCTGCATCACATTCTTCGCAACGACATCTTTATCCTTCAAGCAGGCCCGCCTCTGCCAAGTACTACACACTCCTGCCTTGGGCGCCCCCTCGTCCTCCTTTCCCAACCGTCCCATCCAACCTCCGCTACCAGGGAGCCCTTGCCATGTCGGACAATACCAATATCCAGGGCACATGGCAGACCGTGTCTCGGTCTTTCGGCGCTGGTGCTGCCCGTGTTGCTGGCGCCGGGGCGCTGGCCAGTCCCATGGACCGCTGGCTCGCCGAGCCCAGCGGCTCCTCGCCCTACAACACCATCGGCCAGGTGCGGCAGGGACATGATGCCTCCACGAACCATCCGCCCGCGCCGTCCACGAACCACGCCACGTCCGGCTCGGCCAAGGAGTAGCCCGCCTGGCAGCTATCCCTGGATGGGGCACGCCCCCCACAGGGGACACATGCCGTCGAACCAAAACCCCCCCTTGCGCACACAAGCGCTGGAGCAGCGGTACGGTAGCGTGCATTTCAAGACACCAAGCTGCGTCCACGTTCGCCCATCGAGGTAACGCTGCCCTTATGCTCCATCCACCTCAAGAACACTAACCTGCCAAGCAGGAGTGCATGTGGAACTTTTTCCGGGCTCTGGCTGACAAGACCGGGTACGTGGTATTCTGCTAGTGACACAAAAACGAAGAACGGCCATGCATGTTGTCATACCCGAGCTAATGCAATGGCTCAACAAGGGTGCACAGCAGCCGCAAGGACGGCGTTACTTCTCTCCTCTCTCCTTTCTGTCATTTTCCCCCCATTTGTTTTTGTGCTCCGAGGTTCTATTCTTCAATTTTCATGAAGTGTCTACGGAACATGGGACGTTTTCTTCTTGGATACTGACAGTGTTTGACAGGATATGTGGGATTTGCAATGGGCAGGGGTTCGGACGGGGCCTGTGGCGACAACTGGCCATGGTGACGCGGTGGGGAGGTAGGGAAAGGTGGGAGCGGCTTTTTGGGACAGTTAGTATTGTTATTTGCTTATATTCTTCCTGTCTTCCGGCGCGGACCTTGTATCATATCGAATATCCATATTACACCACACTGAATAGGTAGTAATCTTTTCATCTGGAAAGACGCAGATGCCAATGGTGTTGGTGGGCGGAGGGGGGAAGCATCGGAAATGCAAGAAATCCATTCGCTTCCCATGGCGTGACTCTACCTACCCTTGTCTTACTTGACATCGCCAAAGGCAGCGACCCGAAAATGAACAAATGCACTAGCATATCTGCACCTGGCGCCGTCTTGCGGTCCAGTTACCGCCAGTCTGCTCGCAGCACCGCCTTGAATTCTCCCCCGGCTTTTGCCAGACCATGGGTAGGGGCTCGAGCCGTCGGAGCCTCCCGGGCTCCTCACCATGCCATGGATACGATACGATGCAACTACCAACCCCAGTCGAAACACCCGAAGGTATATGATTAGAATTCCTGCCGGTGAATGGGGGCGGAAGAAAACAGATGCAGGAAAGCAAACGTATGACGGCTGGCGAAATCCAACTGGTAGCAGGCCTACCCACCTGGCATCCTGGTTACCCTCACATTCACCAAACCAATGCCGATATTAATGTTTGCCGACCTGCTAGCATGCCCGTACGGTCGGTGGGATGTCAGTGGCTCTCGGGGACGGATGGGTAGCAAAGGGGATCGAGGCTACGCCCGCGTCCGCGCCCATCGTATCGCGGTCGACACAAACTTCAGGAGGGGCACGGGGAAGGTCGCCAAAAGACGGCCCAAGAAGTCAAGTGCAGCAGGATCGTGGTCATCACACAGATGACGAGCCACCGGGGCCTTCCATATCAGCGGGAGCCATGTGCCGCTTGCACCAGGTGGCGGCGCCCTGGGCATGGCAAGGCCGCCGCAGTCCGAGCCCGGGCCAGCCATGGGTTCTAATACAAGTAGGTCTCCAGGCCAATTCTGTTCCTACTTCCACCACACTAGCAGCCTCTGGCATCCACACATCCGTTCATAGAAGTTGCATCCGTTCGCATCATGAATGTTTAACTGCTGCCAATTGCCGTTTTTTGTGAAACATCTAATTCTAACCACGCTTCGAACTTTCCAAAAAAAAACAAAAAAAACACGGGTCCTGGGATTGTACCTTTTTGCGGGCCGCAACGTGTAAAAGTACCTCCTTCCTTAACAATTTGTCAGTGAAAAGGGAATTTTTGCGGTAAAAAATCCCGGTGCACTAACATTGCAGAGTACATTGCTGTTGGGAATTTTTTTATAGGTGCACGCGTTGTTGCTGCCGACCGTAGATAATAGATAAGAAATTTCGTGCAAGGGGTTAATTTGCGGTCTGAATAGCTTCAGAAAAGTGGTGGTCACAGGTGCAGATCCCGTGTTGAATCGACCTCCAGCTCAGTTGCGGGTCGAATGCGGAACATTATGCCGCTTCTAGAACTTATGGTAGGCAACCGCAGCGGGCGGACCCAGCCATGCTGTGCCGCATGGCTCCAGCTGCAAACACCAGCGGGCGGGCGCATTTAACTGCTCCCTGACGGAGCACCCCCGTGTTTAACGGCCGTGATTGGATCACTTGCCAATTAGCACGACAAATGGGGACGCAGCTTTGGTTGCCATGTGGGGCGGGGGGCAGCACTGGAACACACCCCCCAGTCGCTGCAGTCTGGTCGCTTGCTGTGTTGGATTATCCCCGAAGCCAGTTAGATACTAGATGTCGATGTGATTCCACCAGTCTATCACCGCCGTCCTTACCCAACACTGACCAGAACTCGCTACTTTTCCTACCTTGCCGTTGTATAAAACCAGTGCCCCCTCTTCTCCTTCAACCTGCAATGGCCACGATGGGCATGCGCAGACCGCGCTTTTACCAAAGCCCTCCCTCTCTCCCTCCTATAACGGGTAGGCTGGGCTTCGTCTGACCTAATTAGACACCATCCATCACCTATCTCCCGAATACTATACGCCTTCTTCCTGAGCAGACAAAACTCGGAACCTTTCTTTCAACCGCACGCAATGTCTGACGACTGGCAGCACGTCCCGCGGACCTGGGCCGACAAGACCCGTCAGCCTACGCAGTCGTCCGCGGCCGCTGCCGCTACTAGTGCTGGTGCTGGTGCTGGTGTTCCCGGCGACGCCAGTGCCCCCGCCGGCAACATGCTTGCCCGCTGGCTCGCCGAGCCGGCCGGCTCCTCTCCCTTCAACACCGTCGGCCAGGTGCGCCGGGTCCACGGCGCTTCGGGTTCTCCTGACCGTGCCCCGGCTCCCGCTCCTTCCACCAACCACGCCACCACCGGCTCGGCCAAGGAGTAGTTGCCGGTGTCATCAGCACCTCGGCACGATGGTATATAGTGTCAAGAATGAGGCTCCGTCGGCTGCATGGGCGCTTGCATGTCGCTGCCGGAGTGCGCATGCCGCGTTATTAAGCAGCGCCCACCCCTTTCCAGCGAAGGCGACACTGCTTTCCTGTCGCTCCACCATCGGGATGTCGACATCCTGCTGGGGAAGCAGGTTTGTGGATCTTGTATGAACTTCAGCTGATATGACCGGGTACTTGGTATCCTTTTGTCAATATAGGGTTATCGGGGAGGGGTACAGGCCCTCGTGTGTATAACGAACCATGAAAGTGGGGGGGGGGGGGGGGGGGTTCTTATCGAATGTGAAACCTATTTTTGAACCACAATCCCGGATTTTTCGTTGTACATCTAGTATCAATTGTATATAATGCCACGTTAGTAAGTTAGTTGGCCACAAGCAACCGCAATGTGTTTTGTCTTCCAGTTTTGCTCGCCCGGGTCGGACACTCGGGCAGCCAATGATGTAGCTTGATTTCCAATGCAAACGAACACCTCAGGCAAGGTGGAGAAAAGTGGACCCCTAAACCTCAGCCAAGGCGGGAGAAAAAATGGGCCGTTTGGCCAAATGGGGGAATTTTTTAAGCTTCCACTTTGCCCTGGCCCACCTTGGCTAAGCTTGACTCTTCCATCTCGCCGTCCCGTGTCGTCACGCACGCTGGCGCCCACACCTTAAAAATCCATCGCAACTACACACCCCCCGTCAGCACATACCACCACATAAGCCGGTGGCTACGGCTGCGCAGTAGAAAACAAGCAGTCCAGCGACCCTACAGGTTTTGAAGGATTGGATCGCGGAGGTAATGTGGACGAGGATTCTAGCCGTTGTGCAGGGGTGGAAGAAAACGAGAGACAAAAAAGACAACATATGACCGCTGACGGAATCCAACTGGCCGTTGCCTCTTGCCGAGGTACATACCTACCAGATAGCCTACCTGGGTGCCCAGCATGCGCCACATCAATGAATGCCAACCTTGATATCTACCTACCGGTATACCAGTGTGTTTGTGCGGCCGGATAAGACGCATCCGGGCGACGACGACGATGTGAGCTGGCCGCAGGAGGCGAAATCTTTGCCGAGAAAGCGATGATGGCAAGCCGCCGGCGCCCTAATCATCAAAAACGCCCAAGCCGCCTTCTTCTTTCGCCGTACCACATACACCACGCGATGCTAAGATATACATCTCTGTCTTTTCGAGCCCGCCGATTGGGTGTCGATGGCCATCGAGAACGGGTGGGAAGCATGGGGGGACGAGATCGCGGATGTCATTGGCACGCCCGGATCAAAAAAAAACGGGACACTTTTCAATTGGTGTCTCGCATTTTTTGATCCGGGCATCATTGGGGCAGGGATATGAGAGGGGTCGTTAAAAGTGGGGTCCTAGCAAGCCCCGTGTAATCATTGGTCCACGTCGGCCGCGTGGTTGGCTCCCAGGCAATGCGGCCTCCGAAACGTGCCTCGAGGCACGATGGTTCGCATTCTGGCTGGCGGGCTAGGCATCATGTTCTAAAAATTATTGCATTTTTCGAGCGCAAGCCGTGGAGGAAAGGGGGTCGGGTACTGGCAAACAAGTCCATGGAATCACGACTAAGCCAGGTACGGGTGAGACGTCAATTTGTACACATCCTCCACATAAACCCAGGTACTCGGCCATAGCTGTCCATGTACCAGCACTTAGAAGAGGTAGCGAGGAACCGCCAGACGGCGCCGCGGGTCGGGAGCCAAATGCGTCGACAAAAATTTCAGGCGTCGGACCGCCGTCTCCCTTCGTCCACGTTTCTCCTGCCTGGCTTGGATGTATATAAGATGCTGCCCTCTCTCCGCCCTACAATGGCGACGAGAAGCATTGATTCACCACCCTCCACCACTCAGTAATCCTCCCACCAGAAGCAAGCCCACCTTCCTCCTCAACATAAGGCTCCTCTATTCCCAGCAAGCCCGCTCTTTCTCCTGTCTCAGCCTCATACTTCCTGCCATCCAAAAGCCCTTCACCATGTTAGGCAAGAACAGCAGCGCTCAGAGCGCCTGGAAACATGTTCCCCGGGCCTGGGGCACTGGAGCCCAGCAAGTCACGCCGTCACCAACCGGTGCCAGCGGTTCCGTCAACTCCATAGACCGCTGGCTCGCCGAGGCGAGCGTCTCCTCCCCCTACAACAACATTGGCCAAGTCCAGAAGCTCAGTCATGGCACCCCGAGCGCCACTTCACCGGCGCCTTCGACAAACCACGGCACCTCCGGCTCGGCCAGGGGCTAACGGGATCATCCTAGACCTATTGAGAATCGAACAAATAGTGGACGGGTGTGCATATGAGATGGCTATATCGTTGCTTCTGCTAGGGGAGAATCGCAGACCGTAGATACTGGCACTCGAAGCCAGTTGTTGAAGAATTGGAGGGAAGGAGAAGCTCCTCGGCAGGATTGCTGTTCTTGAGTTTTGCGGCCTCCAGAAGGAGGGGGGGGTATCGTTGGCTCTGAGGTCGTGATATTTGTTGCCATTGCAGTGTATGGGTAGCCCTATGTCATACGTCTTTGCAATAGACCCCCAGCTCGCGCAGGCACATGGTTTAATGGACGAGCGCTTTTCAGCGGTGGGAATAACGGTAAGTTAAGGGATTGTCAGCCTAAGGGTTCCTTGGTAGACCTCGGCTGTCGATGAGCCCTGGTTTTATTTTGCCTCACGCAGGTCCCGAGCGGCAAGGAAACATTGATGACAACGGTAAGCAGGGAGATTGAAGATGTTCCCAGACAGAATGTTGAATGGGCCGGAAGTGGCGGGACACGCACACACGCAACTCTGGCAGAGCAGGTACCTAGGGTCGGCCTCTAACGACAACAACTGCTCCGGCTGCTGGAACCAAGAACCAGACAGGCGCTTCTTCCTGCAACGGCCATCCGCATACCTAGTTGTCGACAGGCGGGTCATCGTCGCTGGAGAATATGGCAGGCTCGCTGGAATCGGTTCAGAAATCCGAGGGCGCCGGGGCCTGGAACCGGGGAAGGAGGCCCTGCGGGCAGGAGGTGCCCATTCGCCAACCCGATAGCCAAGGGGCTAGTGTAGATTTAGCGCTAGCCCAACCGCGGTCGCTAAAAAAGTGGCAGGGGTAATGCACTCAGTTGACAAGGACCGGGCACGATTCACACCCGACAGGCAAAAGGCGATGCCAACGAAGTTTCCTGCGCGGCGGGGTACTTGATCCATTTGTAAATACAGGGTCATAAAAAAGGGCACAGGCCTTTGCGGGTTCAGCGGACTATGAGGCGGGGCCGATCAGTTCGGGCGGTTCCATGGATGGGCAGGCAGAGTGAGGTCGGGGAGTTGGTTCCAACGAGACAGTAAGGTGATTCACGATGTACCAAGCGGAATGTGAGCGGCCATCTTGTTTCCTGAATGGAACCGTGCTGCCCAACGCGTGCCAGGTGGGGTCTCTTTTGACGCATCGCCTCCTCGGTGGTGTGTGCCGATGGGCAAAACGGCCCAGCAGGAGAACTTCAGCAGAGGCGGGTATGTTTCCTGCCGCACACGAACGGGTGGATTCTCGGAATGGGTGGTCAGCTGCCCACAAAAACGTGTTTTCAAGTGGCTGTTAGATCACGAAAGACTGTAGTAGGGTTGGCACATAGCTAGCTTATCCATCCTCCAATCACGAAAACCCAATGTTGAGCGTGTAGTTGAGAGGCGACCTGCCCGTGATGTAGACGTGCTGGCCCTGGACCACGAGGTTCCCGTTGTGCCAGCTGTACTGCTCGCCCGCGGCGCCCGTGTTGATAGGGCCGGCGCCGTTGCCGTTCCCAAACGTGATGGTGTCCTCGCCAACCTTGTACGTGCCCTGACCCTCGACAAGACGGAATGAGCCGTCGTCGAGTGCTTGGATGCCCGACAGCTCGCCGCCCTGACGAAACGTCAGCTCGAGCGTCATATCGACGTTCTCCTCGCCGGCCACCACAAAGTTGAGATCGTAGCCGGTCGCGGTGGGCGAGATGCGCACGTCCGTCTTGAGGTCGCGCGTGTGCGCGGGTCGGTTCTCAAAGTCCAGCGCGGCGTAGAAGCGGCCGTCGACGGACCGCGACATGGCATAGACGCCGTCCGCGCGGCGGTGTTCGGCGGGGATCGGGTGGTAGTAGGGGATCTTGAGGTCGTTGCTGAGCCGCACCACACTGTTGTCGTACGCCAGCCCGTTGGACCGAAAGTGGCCCATGGAGAAGAACTCGGGGGCCAGGCGGACGGCCTCGAGCACTGCTCGTCCGTTCCAGGCCCGGAATAGCGTCGGGTTTGTCGACAGGCCGGAGCCGAACCGGTTGAAGAAGGGCGTCTCCTTGCCGTCGGCATACCAATCGGAGCCGCCAAAGGCTGCCGCGACCACCTTGCCGCGGCGCGCGCGGAAGAGTCCAGATGCCTTGTAGTGCTTGTCGAAGTCGACGAAAGCCTTCTTCTCCGCCGGGAGAGCAGCCGCGAGCTCGGGTCTCTCCAGAAGATCACCAAGGAAATCGCCGAGATCGGCGGCGAACAGTCGCTCGATCAAACGGGCCATGGCGGCAAAGCGCCCGTTCTTATCGAGCAGCGCGAGCTCACGGAACTGGACATAGTAGTCCTTGAGGACCTGGCGCTGGTTCTGGTCCTGCCGCCGAGAATGGGTGGTTTCAACCTCGCCATTTGTGGGCTCAGCGTGCTCGATAACAAGCTCAAGGTTCTTGCGAATGTGCGGGACAAGCTCCGTCCGGTTGAGGATGTGCGCGACTGTGAGCAGAGAGGGGTTTGCCACGTTGGAGTAGTAGATGGTGCTGCGCTCCGAATAAATGCCGTCCGCGTCAATGTCGATGCCCTCGGCGAGCCAGTCATCGATCCGGGATACGTAGCTGCTGTTACCCGTAGCGTGGGTGATTCGCGCCAGGGCAGAGCAGAGCTTCCAGCGATGGTTCGGAGTGTGCATGCCGCCGTGGGCGAGACCCGGGCCCGCCTTGGCCATCAGGGCGCGGATGGTTTCGGCAACCTTCTTGCTGCTGGCGTGGTCATCTGCTTCCAGCATGGTGATCATAACCCCGAAATCCTCGATCAAAAAGCCTGTGTCGGGTGGAGAGTGCCGGTTCCCCACGGTGAATGTGCCGTCTGCATGCTGGCGCTCCATCAGGGTTGCGAGCATGTCTTCTGCGTAAGACAGCAGAGTCTCGTTGTGGTAATAGCTAGACTGATCCCAAACAAACGGCGTCACAAGTCGCCGGACTTGTCGCGTGAGTCCGCGGGGAGAGCCGAGGAGGGAGGCTGCCTTCCCATCGATGACAGCCTGAACTTGGGCATCGGCGGCCTTGGTCAGTATCAGCAGGCTGGCGGCGTCGATACCGGCCGCTGTTGCCTGGGGTAGGCCCGCGGCGATGGCCGAGTGGGCAAGCAACGCCGCACCCAGAGTGAGAAAGCGGTGGTAGCTCATCATGTCTCCTTGCGGGCTTAGCTGCCGAGACTAGGAACCTTTCGCTGGTGACCTCCGTGGTGCAGCCTCGAAAGTCATGCGTAGCTGGGAGTATGCCTCGGTGACCACGCACTCTTATAGATCCACGACACGGTGAAGAGCCCCATCGTCATCTCGCGTCGGCCAACCTCATCCACCACCCAGTTGCGACCTCCCAGAACAGGCAGTTGCTTCTTCATGCCAAGGCTACATTGGCGGAGCTATTGTCGGCGTGACAGCCGATTGGAAGGGGTGATCGTTACCGACAGCGAGGGGGCCCGTGGCTATGGGGTGTTGTCTGGTGTCGTCCCCAGGAAAATACTACCCTAACCGAGGTTAAAAGTGAGGGGGTGGGTCGTGGGGAAGCCCGCATGGGTCTGCCAAGCAAACAAACGGCGCTAGATCCGAATCGAGGCTCAGGGGCGAACCCCGCATGGATTCCGTGTTTACTTCGATGTCTGCCAATAAGACGAATGCGCGAGGCAAACAATGAGGCGGCCCGAAAGACCACGTGCTGTATGACCCCCACGGGCCCAAACACCAGGCATTGGCTCCGGGAATAATAGTGCGACAGCTTTCATCTGATGATGGGCTCAAAAGCGGGCGACGCTTAGGCCAGCAGTTCTTCGACCCGAAAGGCGCGTTGGCATGGTGGCTGTCATACGAGCCAGGACGACGCGAGATAAACTAGACCTATAATATTAATATGCACCCTGCTGCCTGCCGAGGCCCCTAGTCGTGGAACTAAGGTGATTCGCCCAGACCTGTGATGTGGATCAAACTTTGGTTGGCGGAGCGCCCAGAGCAGAGGGACGAATGTCTAGGGAGGGATGGATGTCAGACCTGATTGTCGGGTCGAGGCGCTCTCAAGATGGATTCTTGACTCAAGTGGCATGTTTTCTGCGATGGTAGAACGGGCGGGCATAACTGAACGCAGGGATATGCGTACGGCATTGCTCATCATCTGGCCTGCTTCTAGTAAGGGTCTCTAGCCGTTCCGCCATGTGAATGGTGGCAGGGCAAAGGCAGAATGGTCATAAGGTAAAATAAGTTTGATTAAAGAGCATTATGGAGGTGGCCTAGATCTGTGTGTTCTCCAAAGTTAGCATTTGCGAATCTCAAACCTCAAAGAACAAGACGAGTTGAAGTAGAGAAATCAGCCCGGGGTGACATATCATAGGAGCGCCAGAGGCGCTCTTCAGATACTATCTTAGCATAAATTGAAGGAAAACATCATATCGAGGAGGCACTAGTAGCGACAAATACCTCCGTTTCTCCAGACGTGAAGCGGTGTAGAAAAAACCAACAGAACTTACAAGGAAAAGCAGCGCGCTTAGAACCGATTCCCCGGTCTCTTCCAGCCTGCCATCGAGCCAACCTCGGCGATACCTGCTCTGACGTTATCGACCACGGCCTTGGCCATGCCCTGGCCCCGTCTCTTGGCCGTCTCTCTAGCCCCGCTAGGCGAGAGCGGAGAGGAGCCGCCGAGCTGGGGCGTCTCGCTGCCCATGGTGGGGAGGACATTGTCGCTGGCCGAAAGGCTGATGAAGAGCGCGAATGGCACGAGCCAGACGCAGAGGCCGAAGTAGGACGCGATCTCGGTGAAGGTCGGGACGCCTTCGGGGTGATCGTAGTACGACGTCATGGTCCTGTAGGCCTGTTGCTGGCGGTGTGAGAAGTGCCTGAACCAGACGTAATGGTTGACTAGCACGAGGACTGTGGGGGAAGGCTTCTGTCAGCATGTGCGCGCGACGTCCGAGCTGCGCGACAAGGTGGACGCCGGGAAAGCCCCTCAGGGAGTGTGTGCCCAAGCGTGGGGACCTACCACACGAGAGCAGGAATAGCGGATCCGTAAGCTTGACGAAGGGGAACCTCCGCATATTTCCTAGGTATATGAAGTGCGAGAATATGCCCAGAAGGGTCAGGCCGAAGGGGAATCCGTCCGCGACGCAGAGCACGAGTTGGAGGCCCATGATGGAGTATATCAGTTTGGTGAGTAGTCGTTTCGCGATCACGGTGTGTTCTTCGACGACCTCGCTAAGGTAGTACAATCCAGAGGCTGCGGGAGGAGTCGCATCAACAATTAGCCAGCTGCAAGGCGCGCCGGGAGCCGGGTTTAGGGAGGCGCACCGATGGAGAGGGTGAGGAAGCAGAACCCCAGGACGGACCCGAGGTATCCGACGAGTGGAAGAATCCACATCTTGACGATCGGTGCGCCGATGCGCGGCAGGGAGTGGAATTAGGATGTTGGCGATGATAGCATGCTGATGACTGCGGTTATTTGCAGCGCGGCGAGGATAAATATTCAGAGGAGCTGTTGGTGACGTGTCGAATTTGCCCCTTTGTCGACATGTTGCAGATCGCGTCAATGCTTGTGTGTACCATACACAGTGGTGGAGCTTCTGGCTGCTCGTGGTCTGTGCTCGGAATTCCTATGTGACAAATTGAGGGGCAAGCTGCCAAGCTACATTATTTTGTGCCCTGCCATTTTATCACACCGCCTTTTTTTCACCCCGGAACGCGGAACTCACACGAGACAGCCTGCTATATCGACGGCAAGCCATTGTGACGCTCCTTCAAGGCTGAGGCTGCCGCCAACACATCCACAATACTCTAGACACGGGCGCGGAGTTGCCGACCGCCAGACGACGTCACAGCAGCCATGTCACGGCCCGAGGACACCCTGTAAGACTGTGAACCTCCCCCGCCGCAGCTAACCCCGCCTCCACTAACACCGAGACCAGCGCGGCCGACGTCCACTACGATGACACCGAGGCGCGCAAGTACACGACGAGCTCGCGCATCCAAAACATCCAGGCGATAATGACGCGGCGCGCCCTCGAGCTGCTCGAGCTCAAGTCGCCTAGCCTGATCCTCGACGTCGGCTGCGGCAGCGGCCTGTCGGGCGAGATGCTGACGGCCGAGCTGCCCGAGGACGGCGGGCCGCACACGTGGGTCGGCATGGACGTGAGCCCGTCGATGCTGGACGTGGCGCTGCAGCGCGACGTCGAGGGCGATCTGATGCTGGCCGACATCGGGCAGGGCGTGCCGTTCCGCGCCGGCACCTTCGACGCCGCTATTAGCATCAGCGCCATCCAGTGGCTATGCAACGCCGAGAGCAGCGACACGTCGCCCCAGGGCCGCCTGACGCGCTTCTTCAACGGGCTCTACGCCTCGCTCCGCCGCGGCGGCCGCGCCGTCTGCCAGTTCTACCCCAAGAACGACACCCAGCGCGACATGATCGCCGGCGCCGCCAAGCGCGCCGGCTTCGGCGCCGGCCTGCTCGAGGACGACCCGGACACCAAGAACAAGAAGGTCTATCTAGTGCTCACGGTCGGTGGCAGCGCCGCCGACGGCAGCGGCGGCGACATCACCGACGTGGTCAAGGGAATGGACAACGTCGACGTCATGGACGTCGCCAGGAGGAATCAGAAGTCCGGGAGGGGGGAGATGAAGAAGGGCAGCAAGGCATGGATCATGAAGAAAAAGGACCAGATGGAGCGCAAGGGTAAAGTGGTTAAGTCGAGTTCCAAATACACAGGCAGGAAACGGCGTCTGGCGTTTTAAGTAGGGGGTCGACTTTCTGCCGCTGGAGTTCTAACGCCAGTGCTTCTTTACCTGGCATCACGATTTGCATTGTACGGCGTTTTGGTTTTTGGGTTTTTGGGGCCTGGGTGGGAAAATAACTAGCGATTTCTTTCTGGCCTGCCTTTACTCTTGTGAGCATTCTAGTGGCGCCATGTCCTGAGCTGTATGAATCTGGGTTGCCATTCGGCGACGTGATGGAATGAAGAGCTCTGCCCGCTCGCTGCATGACATCTGTCGAGCTACGGCCAAGCATGGTGCCTCTTTGTAAGAATGTGAAGAGATTCACAAAGAAAACGCTTGGGCGCTGAGCCACAACATAGTCTTGCTGCTGGCCCCCTTGTCTCACGCACACGCAAACCCAACCCCGAGGTCAAACCCAGGCCTACTCACTGGGGCGGTCCCGGCTGGCCCAAGTCGAACCACCGTTAAATGACGATGGCTGCCGGTAGATGTGGAAGATTTAATCGCTGTATTTCATGACGGAGTTGGCGAACAACGTCGGATGGCAGCGCTATTGGATCTTTTTCTGTTTGGTGTTGGTATTGTGGAAAGTTTCTGTGGCAAATCTATATCAACGGAACAGTGCCTCGCAAAACTCGTGTATCCTGCCGGCCCCTCTCCGGCCCGCGTGATGTCGCCCATGTCCCGCGCGCAAGCCGCCCTTTTAACTCGGTTCGCTTTGGGTCCCTGGCTCAATCGCACCTGATGGAGCTGGCCCTCCTCGCCCAGCCGTAGACGCCGAGGTCCTCGATTGGGCGCCCGTACTCAATCGGACCGAGCGAGTTGACGTCGCAATAGTGACCCCTGACTGGTAGTCAGCCACAGCGGACTTTTGAATCAAAACCATGACTGGACGGGAAAGAGGGGCGGCATACTCGTAAAACCGGCACGGGCCGTTGCTCGCAATGTTGACCGCCACGATGGCCTTGTCCCACTGCGTCCAGCTGGGGCCTCCAAACGTGTCTGGCATGGCGGGCGGCGGGGAAGATGCAACGGTCAGAACGCACATTCGGGAGAGCACGCAAGAGGGGCGGGGGGGGCCGAGCTTACAGCAGACTTTCGGGTCCAACGTCGTGATGGCATACTGGCCCCTAAAGTTTCTCTCCTTCCAGAACTGGATCTGCGTGATGGCGCGCTTCTGCATCTCCTCGGCGGCGTACCCGTGGGGTGGGCGCGCCGGCACGGACTGCACCGTGGTGGCGGTGTTGGGCACCGACTCAATCCCCGGCGCGGCCTGGACCACGGGCGGCGGCTCGGTGGTGCCGTCGGGCATGACGGCGGCCGTAGTGGAGCTGGCCGCTACGGCGGCGTAGAGGAGGTACGGGCTCAAGCGGGCCATGCTGGATGTGTGTTGGGCTGTTATCAAGGGTGCATTGGCTATCAAAGGAGCCGAAGGGAAGCTGGTCCTCTGCTTGCAACGGTTCCGACCTGCTCTTTATCACATTTTTCGCTTGCCAGCCGGGGATGGGTCCCAAGCCAGCACCATGCAAGACGCGCGGGTAAGCTGACCGGCGCCAAGCCGCAAGGTTGGCTCGGGGCCGCTGCGGTGCCTTTCGTGGCTGACGTCGCGATTGGAGTCGGACCATCGACGGCGGCGGACAGTTGCCCAGTTTGGGTGCTGGGATGCGCGCCGTCCAGGGTCTGCAAGACAAAGTCTGGTCCGCTGGCACGTTGACAGCAGCATGCAACCTCGCTGTTCTATTTGTGGCCCCGCCCCCTGCTGAAAGTCCGGTTGTCTGCAATTCAACCATTGAGCCTGTTTGGCGTGGATTCGTCTGTACCGCTGCGTCAGCCGCAGCAAAGCGCCGATATAAAAATGCAGAAAAAAAAATACAAAAAGAACGCGCGACCGGCTTGCCAGCTCTGAGGACAGGTCAAGGGACGGATAACACTTACCTGCGTCGTATATTCATCCATAAACAGTCAGCACTGTAGCAAATGGGTCGGAGAGGAGCAGACTTGACCTCGCCGGTGCGGTTCGCAGTGAGCGCACCGGAGAATGGCAACCTACAGGGTTCGAACCGTTAGCCTCTTGAGCACCCTTTTGTCAAGGACAAGAGCTAGCAAGCCGATCGCCTGACCGTTGGGCCACTCGCGTTATTGTTGAAGAACGGCGCTCTGGACGCTGCCCATGGAACCTGGAGCCGCAGCACAGGGTCAGGAGGGCAGAATAGCACAGAGACTCTGGCGGGAGAGTCCAGGTAAGAAGACGAGGGCCCGCGCCTGGCGAGTGCAGGCTCTATTTTCTGGCCCGAGCTGCGGAGGCCGTATCCACCCCGGTTGCCCACCCCAGACACACGAGCCTCTGAGGAGACGCGTGAGGGGACTAGGAATGCACCAGCGCTTTCTTTGCTTGGTGGTAGGGCGGCTTTCTGGCCTCAGCCTGCTCCATGCACGCGACAACTCCCCCTTGTGGCCGATGAAAGCATTGCAGCCCCCCCTCTTCTGACACCGGCTCCGGGTGCACGGTGTTTTCCTGGATCAACCACTCGATATCTCGATGCCACTCCCGTGTCCGATACTCGCCCGCGCCGTATATTAACAGTCAGACCTCGACAACCCGCGCAGCACACCGCGTCATAACAGCACCCGTCGCCCCTCTTCCTATCGGAGAAAGTGTCGCTAGCGCTTGCTGATGTGGGGGGTAGCACCGGATACTAAACGCTCAAAACTGCTCCAACACCGCGCATTACACACGCGTTATATATCATTTTACTTTTGGCAGGGTATCACTCAGTTGGCCTAACACGCATATCGTATTTTCTTTATGAGACGCTAGGAGCCCGCAATGTGATACGTGAGATTCGCTGACCAAAATATCGCGGACGAAAAATAGAAATAAAAACGCGTACCCAGACAAACTTCAACCTCTCCAATCCCTCCTACCAAAACGGGATCTTTACGGACCACGGGTCTCGAGCGCGCGGTGCTTCCCACTTCGACCCTCGTGGGCGACCAAACTCGGCAAGGCGTAGGATATAAACTTCTGAGCAAGGACGGATCTTTTCGCCTCCTCCGGCTCCTACTCAGCGGCAGTGCTGCGGAGCAATGTCGCGCTTAAAACCGGCCTTGCCTGACCGGCTTGGTGTCAGGCTTGATGCTCCCCGCATTCTTGGCCCTACCCGCCTTCTAGCAATCAGTCGGGCCCGGGAGACACCCGGGAGCGTAGGGGGCTCGGGCGTGAACATGGGGCTCGGCAGCCTAAGGCGCAACATCGCGCTTAAGAGTACGGGCGTTCCCCCTGGGCTTGGTCGAAATGATGGGGTCGGTAATGGAGACCTCCCTGGCCGCACAACCCCTCCCGCCCGGGAGACATCCGCTGCGGATACGGGGTAGGATCTTGGGCTCCTGGGGCGCAACATCGCGCTTGAGAAAACGGATGTTCCCCTTGGGCTTGGTCGGGACGATAGTGCCGATAACGGAGGGCTGCCTGGCTGAGCAACGCCCCCCGCCCGGGAGACATCCGCTGCGCATACGGGGTAGGATCTTGGGCTCCTGGGGCGCAACATCGCGCTTAATGGCACGGGCGCCCCCCTTGCGCGGCTTGGTCGAGATGATAGGGTCGGTAATGGAGACCTCCCTGGCCGCACAACCCCTCCCGCCCGGGAGACATCCGCTGCGGATACGGGGTAGGATCTTGGGCTCCTGGGGCCCAACGGCTCGGGCTTGCAATTCGTCCGTCAGCGCCTGTGGGGCGGGCAGGGCGGCGATCTGGCTGGCGAGCGAGACGGTCAGGACGGCCTTGACGATGGTTGACGTGGTGAAGTGCATCTTGGAGGAGAAAGAAGAGAGGTAAAGGGGGGAAAGAGACGACAAATAGGAAAAAGAAAAAGGAAAAGGAAAAAGACAAAAGGAAATGGTGCAATTGAGAAGACACTGGTTGGTGGTGGAGGAGGGAAAATGTGACAATATCTCTGGGTTGGACGGCGCGCCTTTATATAGGCGCACCTCCTGAGGGGATGAGCGCGGGCGAACACCTTAGACAAGGTGGGGAAAAGTGGACACCTAGACCTCAGCCAAGGTGGGAGAAAAAATGTGTCGTCTAGCCTAATTGGGGAATTTTTTAAGCTTCCACCTTGTCTGAGGTGTTCGCCCACCTTGGCTGAGCTGACTACTCTATTTTTTTGCCCTGCACCATCCATCGGCCCGATGCGTGCCGCAACAGTCGAAACACGAAACATCGCTGCACGGACACATTAATAGCCATGGCCCTGGTCTTGCCGGGGTCCATCAACGGGGCTTCAGCTATTTTAGGCGCCGCATTAACCCGCGGCACCTAAAGAAAGAATTCAACAAGGCAGGGGTGCTCTCCGCAAGCAAAGCGTTGTTTCTTGGATGAGCGTTACAAAGGGATATATGCCTTGAGCTTCCTACCCACTCTCATGCAATTACTCCAGGGGCGCCGCTGAAGTGGTTAGCGACAGAGTAGGTTGGATTGAGTCTCTAGAATATATTCCTCTAGCAGATATCCATGTGCGACGACGACATTGCCTATTCTTGGAGCGACGCCGTGGTGATGCCAAAAGCTATGGCTCTGGCTGCTCGTGCTTCGCCCCAGCCGCTCATACGCATGGTAGGTACCTATCAAGTAGTTTCACCTTGTCAGGCTTGGCAGTCACCGTGTGGAGATGTCTCCCGATAGGGTGCCTTGTCGCTGATCAAGGACACCAGGAGAAGGATGACTGCCACTGCAGGCCCGCAGCTGGCATCATTATGCATGCTTTCTTCTCCCCCCCGGCTCTTCCAGCTTTGACTGCTAGAAAGCCAGGCATTCAAGCGCGGCGTGTGATGTGGCCCCAAGCGGCCTATAAACCTTTGCTCTCATTATCGACCGTCTCGTTATCGCTATCATGGCCTGTAAACGTGGCGGGACGCTGTCGTTATTCTGCCGGCATTCACCATGCAAGCCCACGAGACCCTGCCGCTTGGGCAGCTGGGCGCCTGGCGGTGTGGGCTCTTGACATCAGCGGCCTCGCCAAGGTCCCACATTTAGTAGGCACCTTAGCTAGTACCCGGCGGAGCGGTTGAGCGCGTGTTTTTGCACAGATCATAGGAGCAGACCCTGATGGACATCGGTACCCACCAGGTCGCAGGGGTCTGGCCTGGGCCCTTGCGTCCGATCTGTCTACTTCTAGCACTGGCTGCCTGGACCCCGTCATCCTGCCCTTAGGTTTCGCCTGCTCGCTGTAGCTACTGTGGGAAGGTGCTATGGCGCCCTACCTCCACGAGCGGAGTGTGGGTCAAGGCTCTCATCTCCAGACTAGACGCCCAAGATCCGGATGGATACATGTCGGACGCTGGGCTGCCTCAGGCACGCAGGTGTCTGTAGCTTCCCAAAGGAAATGGCTTCTCTGACCTCCTTCCTTGCGGGGAGCTCTCCTCATGGATGCAGTCTCACTCACTTCCCATAGCCGAGCATTAGCATGGTGACGCAAGCGTTGACAAAGAAGGCACGACTCGCTCATGTTCCGGAGCTATGGGAGCTTCTGCTCCGTGCCTCCAGGCAGCCGAGGCGTCGCTGTCATAGGTTGCGCCGGGTCTTCCGGCCTTAACAGCGAGATGGACAGAGCAACCGAAGCTTCATGCAAGCCGCAGGAGTTAGGATTCGTCATCTGGAGCCCAAGCACGGCTCTGCCCATCTGCTGCTGCCTGGCTATCGTGTGATTATCGCTGCCTGCACGAAACACTGTCTAGATCGGGCAGGGAGGGCGCTTCCTCGATAGATGCCTAGAGGTACTTACGCACTTAAGGACCGATCAGAGAGGTGGGTGCGCCGCAAGATGTACTGCTCCACGCCCTCTAGTGTGATGTGGTACCTGAGTGGCATGACCCACGTGGAAGCTTTGTCACATGCCTCCCACACTTGAGGACCAGCCCTGCCTGTTCCCTTACTTATCTCTGTCCCCATATGGCCCAGAGTTCCTTCCTCTGTTGCCCCAAGCCCCCGCGCATTGTTGCTGCCTACTGGTGGTGGCTGACGTGGCCGTTCTCTGCCGGAGCTCTCTCTCCGTCCTCCAACTGCCCTCTCGGCCTATTTAAACCCAAACATTCCCCCGCTCGTCGTCTTCAAACTTGAGCCATCTTCCATCATCGGTCACCTCTTCATCTTATTGAGTATTCTTACTCAATATCTTTTTTGGGGGGGGGGGCCCTCTCTCTTCACAACACAAACAAACTCTTCCTTTTTCCTCCCGGGGGCGGGCGGGCATCACCAGCGATGATCCGAACAAGAGCCCGCTCAGCCCCCGGGAGGATATCAACCTCAGCATGAGCCCGTTGGGCGGCAGGCCCTTTCCTCCTGGGGGCAGGGACCAGCACGATCCGAACAAGAACCCACTCTGCCCCCGGGGGGATATCAACCTCAGCATGGGCCCGCGGCCAAGGGCCGAGGGGCCGCGGGTCGGCCTGCCGCCCAACAAACTAGTCTGTCCGCCCAGCCTGTGTCTCTAGCCTGCGTCTCCAGCCTGCGTCTCCAGCCTGCCAGTCCATCCAGCAACCCGAGCACTGTCGCTCAAGTCTGCTTCCCGGCCACGCCTCCTGGAGCCAGATCTACACCAGCTTCCCAAAGCCTTGCCCCCAGGAAGTCCCGTCAACCTGCCTTTGCCGCTGGCGCTGGATGGCAATCCCTATGCCTTCCCCACTCGAGGCCTACTCGGCATACCGACCGAGACATCACTCCATCCCGACGGCCCAGTGCCCGCTCTCGTCAGAGCCTTGTAAGTTCGCGTCCCTGCACCCGCAAAGGTCTTCACTTGTTCTCCTAGCTAACCCCAATATCTCGAGCACCAGGGTCCAATTCACCCACGCACTAGTTGTCTTCCTACGTCGATTCGAGGACACAGCGAGTATTCGCCCACAGCGGAAGCAGATAGACCAATTGAGCCACGTCCTGATCTATCAGCGGTTCATGTGCCAAGAATGCCAAAGCCAGAGGCAGCGCTGTGGGGGTAAGTGCCGACGTTTCCCTACACTCCCATTGGCAGATGGTGTCCTGAACGTCCCAGCTAACACCATGGCGCCGGCACAGGAATGGCCGTAGCCAGTGTCAGGCACTCCCTTGACTTGTTTTGGCCGGCGATCCTTCTGGAATTACAAGGATGTTGGCGGCTGGAGGGATATTTTTTTTGGTGTTTGTCTATGCGACTGGTCCCAACGAACGCCCTTCTCGTTGACAGGGTGCCAGCGGAGGTTTTTTATACTCTGTGAATGACAGACATTCGGGTCCATCTCACCTCACAGGGTGTCTGCGGAGGTTCTGTCACTGTCTCTGGATGCATCGGGCGCAGATGTTCTATGGTTTTCTTTTTTTTTTTTCCCACCGGGTGCGAGGACGGTCTTAGCCCTGATCCTCGACAAGAGACCTTCCATAACAGCAGTGAATGCAAGCTCCGGAAATGCCTCGCGATCATGCCATTCGTTGTGATTTTGGATTGCCACATAATTTTCGTGAGAAACGGCTCGCCAATCCTGCCGAGGAACCGTGGGCAAACCATATCCCAGCGCTACACATGATGCAGAGACAAACGCAGTGCCAGGGACATGAGACTAGGCGCACTTACATATCATTACTAAACAAAACAGGTCAAGAGTTGCCATAGCATTCTGCCACTGAATCACATTGACCGGCGTGCTCGTTTCCCGATCCCAACCGGTCCGTTCCAGGTCGTATTGGGCCGCGAGAATACGGGCAAGCCAATTGAAAACCTCAATTGCAGCATGGGTGGTGTGGTACGGCGCCTGATTCGATCGCATTGCACCCATGGCATCCCTGATTGTTCCATGCGAGATGCGGTCAAAGGTGAGCTTCCACGCCTTTCCGGGGCTGTCGCAGCGGCGATGGTTCTCCTTCGTCTGAGCGGGGCGATGCGGGGAAATCAGGGCCCCCCTCCTGGGGTTCGGCAGCGTTCTCCCACATCGGCAAATCGACGGGCAGATGCTGTGCCGATGTCTGTGGGCGTCTTAATGGGATTCCACACACGTCGCGGCTCCGGGGTTACATACGTTCCGTGCTACGCCTGCAGTAAGACACTCGGGAGGAAGCAACCTTGACCGCCCGTCCGTATGATGGCACGAGGACTGCCCCTGAACTCATAGTGGCCGAGCCATGTGCCTGCAGAGTGTGCCGCCATGTGCCTGCAGAGTGTGCCGAGGGATTTGCTCATCACAACTTTCCCCCTCGTTGGCGAGTCACGCGACTGGGGCACGGCAGCTGGGCCCGGTGCAACCCCGCGCTGGGTATAGACTAGCATCGATGACATGGATGACGAGATTATGGGGTAGCCGGAGATTGACCAAATGTAACCTCCTGCCCACACTGCGCAGGTCGCTCGCCTGGGCAAGAACCAGTAGCCACGCGTACATAAAGATGGGCGCCGTCCTATTGTTTTGTCCTGGGATCAGATGATGGCCCTCACACCAGCCCCTGACTCTCGTTTTCCGGCGTGGTCCTTGGATCCAAGGAAGAACCTCACGGCTGCGGATCAAGATGAAGACCTCCAACATATTCTGGCTGGCGGCAGCGGTGCCCCTCGTGGCGGCAGTGAAGTGCGAGACGTTCAGCACCAAGTGCGCCGCACTCGCCAGCAAGATCTCGCTGCCCAATACCACCATCTGGTTCGCAGAGGCGGTCGCGGCGGGCACCAACATCAGCCTGCCCTACAACCCTCCCGACTGCGGCCCGTCGTTCCAGGTTGCGCCGGCTGAGGTCTGCCGCGTCTCGCTGCTCCAGGAGACTTCAGAACGATCCAACGTCAGCTACGAGGTCTGGTTGCCGTCCAACTGGACCGGCGGCCGGTTCCTGAGCGCCGGCAATGGCGGTCTTGGTGGCTGCATCGGGTACGACACACTGGCCTATGGCACGACCAGGGGCTTCGCCGTCGTCGCTGGAAACAACGGCCACAACGGTACCTCGGGAGAAGCGTTTGGCTATGACAAGGGAGTCATCGAGGACTTCTCCTGGCGCTCCGTCCATGGCGGTGTCGTGCTTGGGAAGCAGCTCGTTGCCGACTTCTACGGCCGCCCGCACGCCAAGAGTTACTACCTTGGCTGCTCCACCGGCGGCCGACAGGGATTTAAGATGGCGCAGGATTTCCCCGAGGACTTTGACGGCATCGTCGCCGGCGCCCCCGCCTTCTCCTTCAACAACCTGACCTCCTGGTCCGGCTACTTCTACACCGTCGCCGGCAGGCCTGGCTCGCCCGAGTTCCTGACCTTTGACCAGTGGGGCGCCGTGCACGCCGACATCGTCGCGACCTGCGACGGCCTCGACGGGGCGGCCGACGGCATCCTCGAGGACCCGGACCAGTGCATCTACCGCCCGGAGAACCTCATCTGCGGCTCGCCCCGGGCCAACCCGGCGACCTGCCTGACGGGCCGACAGGCCGAGACGGTGCGCAAGGTCTTCAGCCCCATCCACGGGCTGAGCGGCAACCTCGTGTACCCGCAGCTGCAGTACGGCGCCGACTTCCCGGCCTTTGCGGGCATCTACCTGACGGGCCAGCCCTTCATCTACTCGGAGCAGTGGTTCAAGTACGCCGTGTACCGGGGCACCAACGTGACCTTCGACCCGGCCCAGCTGGGCCCGCGCGACTACGAGGCCTCCGAGGCGGCCGACTTCACGGGCATCTCGACGTGGAAGGGCGACCTGTCGGCCGTGCGCGACCGCGGCGCCAAGATCCTGCACTACCACGGCCTGCAGGACCCGCTCATCACGAGCACCATCAGCGCGCGCTACTACGACCACGTCGCCCGCACCATGGGCGCCGCCACGGGAGAGCTGGACAGGTTCTACCGCTACTTCCGCGTCTCGGGCTTGGCCCACTGCACTGGAGGCACCGGCGCGAGCGACATACTCAACGGCGCGGGCCCGAGCACGGGCCCGGACGAGAACGTGCTGTGGGCCACCGTGCGCTGGGTCGAGGAGGGCGTCGCGCCCGACACCATCACGGGCAGCGCCGTCACCAACGGCGCCGTGGACTACAAGCGCAGGCACTGCAGGTACCCGCTGCGCAACGTGTTCAAGGGCGGCGCTGGAGGGAACTTCAAGAACCCGGACAACTGGTCCTGCGAGCTGTAGGAGTGTCGGCAATGGGGGTTTGTGTTGGGCATGCTGGTCCTCATGACGGGAAATGAGATCAGGACCCGGCGCATACATAGTACAAGGGGACAAGAGGAAAGAACGAGAAATGATAGTAAAGCCAAATAATAATCCTCATCTTTCTTGCCATTCAAGAGTGTGTCGTGTGTGTCATGGGCTGCGGCTGAAGCAGCTGGATTCGTGTCAACGGCACGAAAGAAACATTGATGACCGGCATCGCTGGACGGTTTACGCTAGCTCGCCGCCGGCTGCTGGGCTTGATCAGGTGGCTTCGAGCTGTTTGCTCTTCCTGCTTGTGTCAACAAGACTTTCTATAAACGAACTGGAGGCATTTAGCAGAAAGAAGCCCTTATATGCAGGAGCGGCACACAAAATATCCACCGCCAACAACCACCTTTGACATCTAGATTTGTCAACTTCAGCGTCGCATCATCAGGAACCCTAACATGTTAGAGATTGCCCCACCTTTCTCTGTGCAGCCAGGGCTCACGGCAGTGGTGGTACTGTGCAAGTCTTGCTCGTTCAGGCTCCCCGCCGACCATGCCAGCACATGCTGCCGCAAACATCGCAACAAGGCACACAATACCTACAAACGATTTATTTCTAGGTGAAAAATATACCTGATAGTTCGCCGTGGGGATCAAGTGGTGTTGTCTAAGCCCGGGCTGTGAAACGCCCCCCACTGCCCTGGTGCAGGAAGATCCAGGCCTCTCTCGCAGAGCGGACGGGAACTTCACATCGCCCTCAGCCCAGCAGAAGAAGCTTGAGCAGGCAGGCGCAACCTCCAAGTGGTCGGCACCTAAGGGCCATCAGTCTCTGGGAAAAGCGGGAGGGCCAAGCCCAGAGCTCCGACGTGCTCTGCTGCCCGCGGCACTTGGCCCAGGCGTGTTGCAGGGCGGCGCCGCCCGGTCTTGAGTGGCATCGTGCCTTCCTCAACCTCTATTCAAACCACGGGAAACGCCGCACCCCGTCGAGGCCGCAGCCAGCCGGAGCAAAGTGGCCTGATCTTTCGAGCCCTGGGAACCAACAAGGTGCCCTCGATCTCTTCCGGAGCGTTCTATTCACATCTATATCCATGTCTAGGCCCACAGCGCCGGCCGCCAAGGTGCTGCTCCTCGGAGCTTCTGGCCCGTTCGCCACGCGTCTTTCGTGCGTTACTATGCAGCCAGCAGGGGGTCTGCCCTCTGGAAATTGTGGGTCTCTGCCTCGCCCCGGGGTATATAATGGTGGTCTTTCCTCCCTCGTCCCTCCAAGTCTCTCTTTCTTCTTCTTCCTTTTCTTTCGAGCCGGACTTCCTGGGGGCTCGCGCCCCTAGGAAGTCCCGTCACCGCCGCAGCGCGGGTTGGGTCTTTGAGCCCCTGTGACTCGGGACATCACGTGGTCTTGGTCTACACATGGTAAGCATTTCCACTTCCTCCGAATGCGCGACGTGTGCTAACTGGAAACCCGAGGAAGGCAAGGCCGTCCGGCGACCGCTTCCGCCAAACCAAAAAGACGAAGTCTGCGGGCCCGAGTCGGTCAACGCGCGCGAGTGGATGCGCATCTGCTCTTGCTCAACACGCGGGAGTGGATGCGCATCTGCTTCGAGCTGCTCGACATGCTCAAGGCGCACAAGAAGGGCATCCGACGGGCGGCCAACAACACCTTCAGCTTCATCGCCAAGGCCATCGGTTCCGCAGGACGTGCTGGCGACGCTGCTCAACAACCTGCGATCCCCACAGACGGTGGTCACATCAGACCGAGACTCCTAGAAATGGGCGAGCACACAACACTCTTCGACGAGGGCCCCACGGACCGTCGAGACTAGCTACGAGAGCTCCTGATGAGAGAAAGGGAGCGGGAGAAGGGGAATGAAGCGCCGGGTCAGGATGTCGACATGAAGGACGCACCCGTCAATTTGAGCTCATAATTCTGATGTTTCTAGCCATTCATAGAAAGACTGCTGCCTTGCTCCCACACCATTCTACAACGGAGTTTCTTGCTCAGTGAAGCAGTTTCAGAGTACCTAGCATCTCGACCATTTTGTCCTTCAACACAAATTCAAGTGCGGGAATCGTACGGGAGTATAGGAGTTTCAGTGCTGGCTGCAATCTCGGCGAGTCTGGCTGGGTTTGGGGGACTTGCGATCTCACTTATTGGAAGACTAGTCACCGTACTTAATCTGAGCATAGCTAGGCTCTTCACTTTCCTTGACAGTTGATCTCTCCCACTTCAATCCCATGGCACTGTATGTTGTGTTCTCGAGATTGTTCCTCTCCAGTCCAGTATTCGCCCGCCAATGTAGATGCGGGTCTGAGGCCGCAGAGGCTTGAGACGAAATGACCACTAGGGCCTCGAGAGATCGAGGAATATGGAGATCCCAATGAAGCCCAGAGGCCCGCTGGCAGTGAAATAACTACGGAGCTTCCAGATGTAAAGGGCCAGTACATGTGTACGATCAGCACAGACAGCCCGGGAGCCCCACGATCCATACACCACTGGCCAGATTCATATCCACAGCTATATATCAAGGCAAACTTCGAGAATATGTGGTCCTTTTGATGTTTCCATGAGCTGGAGCTCTTGGGTTCCCCAGGAATTCATGTGGAGAAGAAAGCACACTGCTCTGCGCGTCGATGGGTGGCAGCAGGTAGAGGTCTCCAGCAGGCGTCTAACAGCCCATGTTTGCTGTTTCAACACAATTGAGGGAGCAAGTACACAAGCCCATACTGAAGATAGGGATTGCATGCGCAGCAGGGCGTAATTAATTGGTTTCTTCCTCAGTTCACTATGAATCCATAAAACGTCAAAATAACATCCCAAGGCAAATTCTCGAACAATCCCTGCCGTGTATGCTACAGCACCAGCGCTCGAGTGATTCCTCCAGTATTATCTGTGTAAGATGCGAGCGGTCTGGATATGGTGGCGCCCCTCCTTTAACCCTACAGTCATTCCATGAGGAAGGTGGGCTGCCCTCGCTCCTTCCTTTTGTGACGCAACAGCTTCGACTTTTTGCGCCTGACTGGCCCGCCAAAAGAGACGAGCCGATCTCTGGCTGGTAGAAGAAGTCTCCCAGCAGAAAAAAAGTTTCTTCTCTTCGCCCGCGAGACCCGAGCCTCGCTTGACGTCTGCCTCTCTCTTGCAACAGCCATCGTCTTCCCGACGCCGCATCTGCACGCGTCGCTTCGTTGATATCTTGAGCACAGAGATCCAGCTGCGCATCGCATGCCTTCTCGAGTCTTTTCGTACACCAGGTCTCGTCGTCGTTCTTTTCTTTCCGTGCCTACAATCATCCAAAGCTGTTCCGGCACTTCCTCGTTGACGATACCTCCTCGCTGAAAATACCTCTGCGATACTTCTTTCTTCAGGACCCAAAATCATTTTTCATTATTCCTTCCCGTTCTACTTTACAAGCCCTACCCGCCATTCCACTGTCGACAAGAGCAGGAAAGGAAACCGGCCTTGTACCGAGCATACTGGAATCGTCTTCAAGACCACTGCTCAAAGTCAGAAGAAGACCCGGTTCATTCAAGCCTCCTTTGCCTGTCAAGATTCAAAGCTTCACACGGTACCTCCGCTTCCTTCAAGATGTCCTCCTCCAACCAGTCAGGTGATGGCACGACGCCTTCTGAGAATATCTCCATAACACGAAGCGCTCCGATCGACATTCCCTCTTCGAGCTCACAGTCTGCCTCCAGGGGTGAGATTCGGAGAGGCCGAGCGAGAGCCATCCCCACATTCACAGAGAGCTTCAACGGCGATTTGCAGGATGATGAGGCTTCAGCAGGCTCAGAGTCAATTTTCCGCCTAGACATCAGTTCCACTCCCATCGACGCACGCTCGCTCGGCCGTGGATATCCTCCTGTGCTCAGACCCTTGACGGGCCCGTCGATGGTTATGGCGGGAGGGGACCGCAGAGCCATCACGAGAGCACGCTCGATCACTCGTGGCTTTTCCCCTCCTCGCCTCCCGACTATGCGGCTGGCGCTTGCCGGACCTGTCACCAACGCCAGGAGCCAGTCCAGAGCTGCCACCTCTTTCGCCGGCTACGAGGGACGCACCATCATCTGCGCTGTCGCCGAGGCCCGTGGAGTCGCCCCTCCAGTTGGCATTGCCATCATCGACATCGAGCTTGGCAAAGCTACACTGTGTCAAATCTCAGACACTCAGTGCTACGTCCACACCATCCACAAGATACGAGTACATGAGCCCAGCCATATTCTCGTCATCTCCAGCAATGTCGCTCCTGAGAAGTCGATGCTGTGTGGCGTGCTCGAAGAGGAGATAGTTGGAGCCAGCATGGTGCCTCTGCCCCGTCGATACTGGACTGAGGAGATCGGCCGCGACTACATCGACAAATTGGCTTTTCTAGAAGACATCGAGGCCCTGAAGGTTTCTGTCGAGGGAAAATTCTTCTCACTCTGTTCTCTCGCCGCGGTAAGTTAACTCGTCCCCGCCTAGACGACCTCCCAGGTCAACAAGCCATCCATCTATTTTTTAAACCGAGGAACATTTTAACGTCTGACAATGTTCGCACAGGCATTCAAATATGTCGAGAGCGAAGCCCGCGTCAGGATCGCGCCCAACAGCGTGGCCATCCAGTACGAGCCGGCGGATGACACAATGATGATCGATGTTTCTTCGATCCATAGCCTGGAGCTTCTGCAGAACGCACAGAATGCCCGATCGCGGAACTCGCTGTTCGGACTTCTCAACCACACTCTCACCCCGATGGGAGCCCGCTACCTCAGGAGTTCTATTCTTCAGCCATCCACCAAGCGTAAGCTTATCGAACCCAGGCAGAATGCAGTCAAGGAGCTCTCAGAGTTCCAGGGTCTGTTCTATGACGTTCGAAATGGTGTGTTCCCGTTGCTCTCCCAGCCTCCTTCCTTGTTGTGAACATTAACTAACTCGTTGTTTGCCTTTCGCAGCCTTGAAACGGCTCCCGGACATTGACAAGGTTGTTTCTCAAGTAAGTTGCCGGAGCTTTCTTTCTCTGCTGGCCCGGTTCCACTCCCGCCACACGAAGCACTTACTGACCTATATTTTGTAGCTCATCTTCATCCGCATTGACAATGACGAGGACCTTGCCATGACCCACGAGCAAAAGAGCATGATCAACTGCATTCTCCAGATCAAGCAGTTTGTTGCAGCAATCCCAGCACTCCACGACGCTCTGAATTTGGCAAAGTGTGATGTCTTGATCAAGGTCCAGGCGCAGTGTCTCCCAGAGATCACGCAGAAGATTCTTGACATCATTGACAAGCACGTCGATAAGGACGCGCTGTTCTCCCAAACACCTCTGGAACGTAGAGCCCAGACCATCTACGCAATCAAGGTAGGATTTGAAGAGAGCCACACTCTCGATGCTGTTTCCCAGCATCAAGCTTGAACGCAGAGCTGACCCCAGGCGCTCCCCCAGGCCGGCCTCAACCCCATGCTAGACCTGGCCCGACAAGCGTTCGCAGAGCAGCAGGACAATGTTCATAAGCACGTCAGCGAGTTCAATGGTAAGCAGTTCCCATTTTTGCCTGAATTCCCTCAAATGCTCTCCTTCAGCCATGATCTAACCTGCCCTGTCGACTAGCCGAGCACAACCTTGTCAGTGAGATCAAGTTCGACAGCTCTCGCGGCTACTACCTTCGGTTCCTGGCTAGCGACTACATCGAGGCCAATCTCGCGCATCCCGATCTCCTCATCAATGTCGTCCCCAAGAGGACTCACTGCGAGTGTCAGACCATCGAGCTTGAAAAGCTCAACCGGGACATCAAAGCAGCCGAGGACGAGACTCTGATGAGAGGAGCCAAGGCAATCGGCATGCTCGCCCATGAGCTCCGCACGGAGATCCCAGCGCTGACCCGCCTCTGCCAGGCGGTTGGATATCTGGACATGCTGGCGAGCCTGGCCCATGTTGTCACCGCCAACGACTATTGCCGGCCCGAGATCTCAACCACCATGGCGCTCAAGAAGGCCCGGCATCCGCTCGTGGAGAAGGTATCTACACCGTTTCCTACGGCCCCGACCACGTGGATACAAATTACTTCGAGGACACGTTGCTAATCTGCCTTTCCTGTCGCTGTTGTAGTGCGTCGACAATTTCGTACCCTACGACGTCTACGCCTCGCCCGGGTACACCTTCCAGGTGCTGACAGGAGCCAACATGAGCGGCAAGAGCACCTTCATCAAGACCGCCGCCGTGATCCAGATCATGGCCCAGATTGGCAGCTTCGTGCCGGCCCAGACCGCCACCATCCCCATGGTGAAGAAGGTCTTCACCCGCATGATCAAGGACGACTGCATGGAGGAGAATGTGTCGGCATTCTCCCAGGAAATGAGGGAGATGGCCTTCATCCTCCGGTATGTGACAATCCCTGGGATCACACATACCCCCTGATCGATCGGCACACTAACAAGTCATAGCAACGCCGACAACAAGAGCCTCGTCGTCGTCGACGAGCTGGGCCGTGGCACCAGCACCCAGGACGGCCTCGCGATGGCGATCGCGATGGCGGAAGAACTGCTGGCGAGCGGGGCGTGCGTCTTTTTTGCCACGCACTTTCACGAGCTGGGTCAGCACCTCCGCTCAACGACCTAGACGCCCATGTAAATAATATTATTGTATCAATATACTGATTCTGTACTTGGTGTTAGCCGAGATCATGCAAGGGATGCCGCGTGTGGTGAACCAGCACCTCCGAACGGAGGTGCGGACCGTCGGCCACGGTGAGGCCGCGAGGCCGGAGCTCAAAATGCTCCACACTGTGGCCGAGGGTCCGGTCGCCCAGGGCGACTATGGCCTCCAGCTGGCCAAGGCTGTGGGTTGCCCCAAGCCTTTCCTGGGCCTGGCCCAGGTCGTCGCCGACAAGTTTCGGGCCGAGGCCGAGGCGCGGGCCGAGGCCAGTGGGGGTGACGCGGCCCTTCGGCGTCGGGCCCTTGTGGGCAACTTGAAGGAGGTCCTTCTTCAGCTCGGCGCCGACGACTCGTCCTGTGCTCTCCTCAAGGGAGTTCAGGACGAGTTCGTCGAGAGAATGGACGCGGTTGGCGGCGGCGGCGACGGGGAGGAGGGGGAGGAGGAGGACGGCGACGACGATGATGATGATGACGACGACGACGACGACATGGAGCTGGGCGAGAGCCCGATGTAAGCTAGAAACTGTTGCTATGTTTTCTACTTTTGCTTTGCCATCATAGAAGGGCGTCGAGTGGAATGCCAAAGTGATATCGTAACGTATGGCAAATATCATGTAGGACACCACTGCTACAATGTGCGAGATATAATACAGGTTGTGACATGGCTCTATGCTTGTGGTCTTGATGCGCTGGCGGTGAGAGGTCGTTGTGGGAGACCGGGGCAGATACTCGCTTCGGCCTAGTGGTCAAGTCTACTGCCCGCGGGGTCCTATAAGAGCCGAAGGGGAGGGCCGCTGATGGAGGCAGAAGCTCGCGCCGAGTCGGGAAGCCGGAGAGGTCTGAACTGCCGATCTCGCCCTGCCGCGATACCCACAGTGACCCTCAATGTGGGGGACCAAATCTCGATGATGGCCACGCCCTCGCGGGGATCGAGATCGGGCACAGGCGAGCAAATACGTGCGTTCTTCCACTGCCGGCAACGCAGTGAGGATCAGAGACCTTGCATCACCCAAAATGGACATTCCATCTTGAGTTCCACCGGGCTGGAGCCGGCTACAGCTAGCAGGCCCTAGCGCCAGGGAGATGCCCCAGAGGCCGCCCCCCC